>NC_065413.1:11923566-12523566 GCF_024362695.1 Pectinophora gossypiella | reverse complement strand
TCCAGATGACCGCCAGATTGTGCTGTATCTTTCGTCCATTTCTGTAAATTTGTTTTATATGTTGTGTGCAATAATAATATATTTGAATTCATCTAAGAAAGCAATATTGCAATTTGACATTTGTTTGCATTGCGCAAATGCGCACTTTCTTTTATATTCGCAAATGTCAAATTGCAACATTGCTTTCTTAGATGAATTGCTTCGATGTGGCCATTTTAACCCCCCTAGATTTACTAGTCACACACGTACTATTTCACATTTGGTCATTTCATGTCGTCACGTCATTATGTTATTACGTAACATGCAAGATGTTTTTACACAATTCACTAGAGTTGCATAGCCTTTGTGTACGTGAATATGGCCAAACGTTGATATGGTGCATCAGTAATCGTTATCGTTACACGTGTCGACTGTATTTGTGCGTCATTACATTATGTTCTTGGTAGACAGAGCTCGTGCACCTTGCCATCTCTCTTGTTAGTGAACTCATGCGCTAAGAAATGTCTCCTAATATTTACTAAGTTGACTGCTCGGTTTGTAAAGCATAGATCTAACATGGCATAGCATCACGTCTGTACTCCCGAAGGGGTAGTCAGAGGTGTATAGTATACATATGCATTTGGTAATTCAGTCCCACGTAATAGAGCGAGCCTACTGCCATTAATCGGGCACAAATTTTGAATAATCTCATGATGTCAATTATTAACGATCCAAATATGAATTCAAGGTCGCAAAAGTCGGAACTCAGTGGTTTACAGCCCGAGTCGGGATTCGAAACTGTTACACTACGATGTTAAGTCACGCCTTCTCCGAACATAGCTATGGCGGATTTTACATTGACCTATTCAATATTAAATTAAAAGCCTTTTGTGGTAAGGTTGTGCATTGTCTCGTTGATTTCCGCCACAGAACTTGTGTGTTCGCGACGTATATGGTCAGAAAGGATTTAAATGTGGTACGTTGTCTCGTAGCTACTAAAGGAGAGACCTGAAAACACCAGGCGCGTGTTATATAATCTTGCTGAAGGCGTATTCCACTCTCACCGATTCCAAGTTGTTAGTAAAAAACTTTACTTCGCTATGCATACTGCTCAAAGTTGAATGAAGCTGCTGATACATGAGAAACGTGGGCCGTCGTTAGACTCCGTCCCACGTCATCCCCAGCGTCATGCAATTATGAACTATATTAGTGATACATAAAGTTGACCATAATACGTTAGCCTGCCTACCGCATACTTAAATCCTCTTTTTCCGTCAGAAATAGAACATCATTTACTTAGACTTGTTCTCGATGTTTGTGGTTCTAATGTTCTTTGGATAATTGAGAGCTGTATAACTACTTAGTTCTATTGAATTGGCCGAATTTGATGAACCTATGAACTGTGTTAGAACAGTGGTACATAACTCACGTCTCGGATCTCTAATGACGTAGTAAACAAGGCAACATGCAGCCACTTTTGATATAAAGTCTTTAAGATAGACTGTGTTCGAACTAAACTGAACTGTGTACAGTCATTACGGAGCCGTGGTAGCCCAGTTGGTGGAACGGTTGCCTCTCACTTTGAAGTCGCAGGTTCGAATGCAGCACAGGCCTAAACCAATGATTGTCGAATTTGTTTTCGAATTCTTGTTAGGATCATAAATGATTATCACGTGCTCAGCGGTGAAGGAAAACATCGTGAGGAAACTCACATTCCCGAGAAATGCATTTTCGGAAGTATGTGACTTAATCTGTATTGGGCTGGTTTTTCCTTCGCGAGTTGGAGGATCAGACAGGCAGTCGCTTCTGTAAAAAACCGGACCTGTCAAAACTTCAGGTTAGGTTAGCGGAACCTGTGAAAAACGGGATAATGCTAGGGAGATGATGTACAGTCATTAAAAAGTAAAAAGAGTTATTATATCCAAATCGTGCGACAATATAATGTTAACAGTACAACTACATGGAATTTGCACAGATGGTAACTGGCATCCGCGTCACCAGTGCCAAAGGCTTGGCTCTACTATGGTAGCCAATATTTGCATCATGACTATTCTATGTTCGGTAGTGCATTGGAAGTGCGATTTCAAGTGGCTATTTATAACGTCGAAATGAAATTTATTGTAGTAAATGTGATCATTATGATGGAAGTATTTCTCTTGTTACGTCCAATGTCTACGTATTTACGTCTGTTCAAGTGTGTATATAATAACCAGACGTCTTTCACGGAGGTCAGAATGTATATTATGGTATTACTATTGTGCCAACTAAGCTGCTCCATAGCATACCCCTTCTGTTGATTGAGGGTAAGCCTGTGCCCAACAGTGGGACGTATATAGGCTGCTTATGTTTTACGAATAGTGTATATTTTTTTTGCACTTATTCAGGCTCTGTATCGCCGATAAACTGTCTGATAGCTTTCGGAAAATAATATAAAATAGGCTCATATTGAAATATAAATACTACGTTGTTAGTATGGGACTCCAGGCATTAAGAATTGATTTCTGTTTTGTGTATCGAGCTAGAATGCAATTAAATATTCCATTATTTATTTATATACCTTAAAGTCGCGTCTCTACTAAAGGACATTTGAAGAGCGACATATGTCATGGAGACGTTGGGCGATATTGAACGCCGTCGCCAATTTTCTTGACAACCAAGTGGCAAAGTAGCGAGATAAGATATGGGCGTTGTCGCCCGACAAATGACACGTCTCTCGACAAATGTCCTCTAGTGGCAACGAGGTTTAAGGCGAAACAATTAAACATACAAAGCGGTTGCAAGATGTCGCCTTAACAACTTGTAGCTTCGCCTACCCTTAATTTAGTATCTACTCCTGTCAATGTTTTCCAACATGGTAATAAGTTGCTTGAAGTGTTATAAATAAAATAGCACATTATTAACTTATATGTCTTTGTGTTTCCAGGAGGCTTTAAAGAAGAAGCAGCAGCCCCCGGCGTCGACGCCGTCGCCTGTGTCCGCAGCGTTCGTGCCGGCCGCGCCCGCGCCCACGCCGCTCGCCGCCGCCGCGCCCACCGTGCCCACTCTGCCCGCGCAGCCGCAGCACCACACAGATGTGAGGCCACATGCTTGATTTCTTACTTTACATCATGATCCATCTAAAGTCGGTCGCACTTTGGGCGCGTTGTCATACGAACTCGACTCGTGTAGTAACAATGCCAATTTTAAGTAAAGGAACACGCTGCGAGTTGTCATACCCAGTGTCCACGGTATAAAATGCGCCCATAGTGCGACGATAGTCTATCTTTAGGGCAGGCGGAAAAAAGTACAATGACTTAACTATAGACGCCTCGTACCACTAAACGAACCAAAAGCGATAAAGCGCATAGCAAGCGATACGCATCATTTTATTCCGACGCTAACAAGATACAAGTATGTTCCGCCAGCCCTTAAATTATACCTCATTAAATACAGGTAAATTAGAATGACAATAATGTCAGAACTGCTCATTTTCCTGATATGTCTCGCAATGGGATGTATAGTATCTTTCTGTTCTGTTGTCATTCTAATCAAACTATATTCAATGAGGTATTGTAAAAATCATAGTCTGAGCTATGCACCACTTACATCCTCGTTTAACGGTTCCTTACATACAATAGAAAATGAAAAGGCCATTTGTTCTGACCTTCCATACCCATAGCGGAAAATCGCGATGCCTTTTTGTACCATTTATATTAACAGGCCATCTTATCTTATCTGCTATTCACGTGTTGGAGCATTGAGAGTAATTTCTGAATATCCATATACATTATGCAACATTAATAACTTTGTAGAGCTATAGTTGCAATAAATAATGTATCCACCTACCAATAATTGTCATTACTATTATTTCGTAACCGTCAGACTAATTTACACAAATAGCAGCTAATGATAATAAGACTAACTGAAGAATAATGTGACAAATACTTGGCATCGGGAATTACAACGATAGGTTTTAAATTACTATGTAAGTGCGCAGTGATTGGCTAACAGATTTATTATTTAACGTCTTTATTGTTCTTTGATTTATTTATAATTTACTAAAGAATGAATGCCAATATATAACCACGCGAGGTTGTTAGGCAAAACCTTTTATAATTGAAATCAAAAGAGGGATCTGTCCAGCAGAGGCTCGCTTTGCTAATGGTTCCTTACACACAGTATAAAAATAGTATGCATTGCTCTAAAATAGCAATTATGTAGATAATAGAGCCTTGGACACCCTTGAAGCGATGTCTTAAGAAATTCTTTAGTAAGTCTTTATTTTACTGTATCTACGTTAGCCCAGGCACAGTTCCATCTTGCGATCAGAGGTAAGGCTTCTGTCCTGTGTTCACAAGTTTATGGAGTTAATACAGGTGTCCTGAATGTGTAATCGCGTAGTGATGTCACAATGGCATGGCATTCAGTAGAAGTAAAATAGTTAAACATGAAATAATGGCCCTGATTCCTGTATACACCCCCTAATTTTAAGAAATATCTGTAATTTACCTTATCCGCCGAAAAGAAAAGGGACGCCTGATTAACATTTGTTTAATTTTAAAATGTATGAATAACCTGGAAAAATCAAACGGGCATCTAGCTGATATGAAACCGGTTTGCGGTGTGCTGTCAACCTAATTCGGTCGAGTTATTGGCAATGTTAAAATTTGAGAGGGTTGTTTATGATGTCTGCCTAAATAGACGCCTGTCGATTAATTGTCCTTTTCGACTGGTAAGAAAATTAGATGGTGTCTGCAGGAATCAGGAGCAATATCGAAATAGTCAATTGTGAATGATTGTCTGCATTGTAATAGCCCGGTCACTAGAGAGCTTGTGCGCACAAAATATAACACGGATACAAAAAGTTGACTGAGAAAGAAAGTTGGCTCTGCTGTAGTGTGTCGGCATGCCCAGTATGTAGATAACTTTATCTATTTACTAGCCGTGGAGGAACGAGTAACAGTTGACATATAAATACGTCACGTCACGCTAGCTCGAGGATATTGAATGTACACATAGAGGTAATTGATAGTGCAATTATTTTGAAACGTTATATGAGGAAGCAGGTTTTTCAGTGTAGATGGGTATTCCCTCGTCATTGTAAGGAGTTGGAAAGTTAATATTGCCGTTATAATCAAGAAATAAACGTCAGCTATCTATAACGTGCCATGAGTCACGCCGCCGCACGCTCTATCTCTTATGTCGTAAACGATTTCAATTTTCGAGAACAATCTTGATGATTAAACATATTTATTTTTTTAAAGAATTCATCATTTGTAAATTATTCCAATCATGTAAGATAATTACTTATTTGTAGCATTTCCCTTATTTGTTTATGTTGCAAGTGTAGTCAGTACTTCAAACGATATAAATTTTAGTTGGCATTAATTCTCCTTTTCTCCTTCTCCTTTTCATGTTTGGGCAATGTTTTTTCATTTCGTAAACCACTTGCTTAGAAGGTTATGATAATGTAAGTTTCGTAATAATACCAAGATTATTTATTCAGAAATGAAGCCCGTACCTATTTAATTAGCCTATGTACTTCCCACCAGATGGCAACAGTTTAAAAAACTATAATACAAAATAAACGTTTTCTCGGCAATATATAAAAAACAGCTTAGCCCACGTCCGCACTGACAGGTGGCTTACTTAGCGCCTCAAGTCTCACGTGTCACCTGGCTACCCTTTCCTGAATATATCGATATAAATACTCGTTTAGCGTAGCCGATATTTGCATTCGTATTCATTACTCATAAAAGTGTTTGTTTATTGGAAATATTATTTATATATTGATAATTGATAATGTAAAGAATAATGACAATATAGATAAAATATCTATTTAATCATTAATCTTAATGCTTCACAAGTGTTGCTCACTTTGGCCAGGGGCGGCACCTCATCTGACAGGCTGCCACAACCTCTTTACAGGTCTCATTACACTGGTATAAAATATTGCAACCTTTTAAAATAAGAATTTAATGTCAAAGTGACATTTTGTACACAACATTGCAAGGAAAATCAAAAAATAATTTTATTTACCTCTACACAAGAAACAATTTACAGCATTTTGAATGTTATTAATACTTTTATTGTAGGTTTTAAAATGTAACAAATTTTGGATTTCTTTAGACCTCCCATTGATAAGACATGAGGGGATTCTTTACATCGTAATTATGTGGTAAAGTGCGACGTAGTTTTATGGCTTGGAATAGGTTTTACTTAGTATTTGATTATTTTAATACGTTTAATTGATAGTTTCTTGAATACGTTTAGCGAATTCGTTTATTTTTCAGTCAAAATGTCCAACCTGAACGATCTAAAAAATCTCAATAATGGAAAATGACCCTAACAAAAAAGAGTCGAAGGGGAAGAGGTTATTTAAAAAGGCGATAAGACGCAATAGTAAATCTAACAACAGTAGTCAGCAGAGCGCTCTGGAACAGAGTGCGAGTGTGAGCCGCTCTAAGAGCTTCGAGAATAAGCAACAATCTGAGGAGGTGAATGACAGCACGCCGCTGCCCACGCCCGAGGGGCCGCACGAGCGCGCGGAGCACAATGAGGCGCAGAAACACAGGCCCGACGACAAGCCGCGTGCGCAGGAACTGACGCTCCGCAACGTCGGCCCATTCGATGTCGTCAAGGGCAAGAAGATCGTTGACATCCAGGAGAAGCACAACCAAGTGTTCGGCAGTTCGCCAGACCAGCCCAAACTTAAGAGCCCGCAGGACACCGTCAAACAGAAAGATTACTTTTTAGAGCCTGAAACTAGCAAACGTGGCGTTAAAAGGGTCTGTTTTCTTTGTCTACGAAAGAATAACCAGACTTAATATTTAGTGGTATATTAGGCACCTGTGCATAGCTTATCCGTGATCAGTAGCGATTAGTTCGTTTTATTTTGTCATCACTAATAAGGCCTTTGCACATGATTAGTTCCGTTCGTTTCTTTTGTAGCTTTCAGCAGTGTCTTAGCAGTTTGATGGTTGTTTTCAACAGATTTTAATGAATTTGTTTTGTTTTTTCCAGAAATTGGAAGAGGAGAGTGGAGCGGGCACGAGTGGCACAAGCACGGGCGCCTCTGACACCGACGCGGACGACAAGGATCCCAGCAAGGACAAGAAGAAAAAGAATAGGTGCGCCGTCTGCCGCAAGAAGGTTGGACTCACAGGTAATTCATGTTCACAATTATTATGATCCCTGCAATATCTTTAAAAGACGAATCAGAGTTTCCTTTTCTTGTTAAAGAATAATTATATGAAAATAATCAGTTTCCAATTTGGCCTTTTGCCACTGAAAATGTTTTATAGTAGACCAGTTAGTCGATCTCAAAGACGACTAAGCAGGGGCACTCGAAGTAGTGGTGTGAATGTATAGCTAGTAAGTAGTGTTTGTTTGCTGAGCGAGTGCGTGGTGTGCGCAGGGTTCGAGTGCCGCTGCGGCGGGCTGTTCTGCGCCGTGCACCGGTACAGCGACAAGCACGAGTGCTCGTTCGACTACCGGGAGCTGGGCGCGCAGGAGATCCGCCGCAACAACCCCGTCGTCGTCTCGCAGAAGATACACAAGATATGAGCCCCTGTCACCGCCCACCACTCCAAATATCCCCAACAATCATACCTTATTGATTTACTCTAAATAAATATTCGATCGAGTTTGTGTCTCTTATTTACGTGTAGTTGTTTTGACGATGGCGGTGTGTCCGCGCCGCTAGCCAGATTAAAGTTCTTTTACAGTTTGTTTGACAGAGACTATTTTCTGGATTAGAGTTGTGTATTATTATTACGATGCCGCGCGATTAGAAACGCAGACTCGATCCGACTGTATTTAGATTTATTTGTGGCGAGAATTTTAATTTTAAATTTTTATTAAAAATTGTAGATAATGTTCGTTTCGGGTAGGAATTTCTGGATTATTTTTCGAGTTAATAAGTAGAGTTTTGAATATTGTCCATTCACCTCCATTGTAAATATTAGATATAATTAATTATAGAAACAAATCCTATATATTGTAAAAAATTAAAACTCCAAAAAAAGCTACATTGTTATGATTCCAACGGAGAGCCTTGCGTGCTTAAAATTCGAGATAACATTGTTAGCTGAAGCTCAACGAGCGGCCGGCGCCGACTCTCCATGTTATTTGCCTAGTTGTAAATTGTACAGAGGTTCGCTACCGACTTGACTCGTGTTTGTCGAAAACATTCAAATGGTGATAATACAGGTAGTGGAACTTCTAAATGAAGGCGTTTATGTGCTAGACAACGATTAGTTGGTGACTGTATAGTAATGCCCAACCGCCGCAGCCCCGCGGCGGCGCCGCCCGGGCCACGCGCGCCGCCGGCTCCGGATTAACATCATCTTCAAATTATTAGTACTGTAATTTTGGTTTGGGAAGTCGTCGCTTTCTTATTTGTCTAACATTCGGCGTAAGAGACCTAGTGTTTAGCGAGATTGTGGTGTGTATCGGCATAAGGTGAGCGCTCTCCGCGCTCCGCTCTTTGTGTGAAAATTATAAGTATAGTTATACATATTAAGTAGTCGACACTTTATATTATTACACATATAAGTAGGAAAGAATTATTTAGCTTTTTTTCTTTTAATCACAATATTATTCAAAATTGTAAGTTGTATTTTGTAACTCGTTCATTTTAGTGGTGAAGTTGAATCAATAATATCTATACTTATATCGCTTCGGTCGTCCAAAGTAGACTAACTGATTGGTTGGACTTAATTATTTAATGACTTTTGTTGTATATTTTGTTAGGTCATTGATTAATTTTGGTCTTTTGCTTGAACATAATCAGATAAAGATGATGTTAATAATGAATGATTTTTTCTTCTATCTTGCTGTTTTAATTTAGTTCTATTAAAGTCATTAAATTTTCAGGAACATATACATTGTTTTTGTTATTTAATAAAACGCCTGAACACACAGTACACAGTAAAACTACACCATATTATGTTATTATATCTCTTAATTTATTTAACAAATGTACAACCACAAGCAGTTCTTACGTTTGTTGCTGCGATAGTCAACATAGTCAAAAACAATTATAATCTACTTTTATCACAAAGAGATATAAATCTTTAATTTTAAGTGATGGCCATTATCTACTTCTTAATTATAGCGCTTAAGTTACACAAAAATCAAAATTTGTATGTACTCTTTTCAAACTACAAGTAAGTACGAAACCTAGGAACAATGACTAGCGTAGTACCCTTGTGTGTCCACAACTTTAGACTTTAAACTTTGGTGACTTGTCGTATCCAGTCGCGGACGGCGGCGACGCGGGAGAAGATTACTAAGGCGCCATTGAAGCAGCGGTGGGCGTCGTCTTCCACCCAGGAGGCGACTCCGTACAGCTTCCCCTGGCCCACCAGCCCGCTGCCGCTGTCTCCGTTGCAGGCAGAGTCGTACCGCGGCGGGCGTCCCCGCGTGCAGATCATGTTGTCCGCTTCGTACTGAATCATCGCCTCCTTGCATTTGTTGTCCGCTATTATTTGCAGTTCCATGCCATGCATCTGCTCCCGCATGGTTTCCTGAACAATAATTTCCGTTTTAATATTTAACTTCTAAAAGACCAGTTATAGTGCCAGTAAGTTTTTGTATTACTTAATCTAAATTCACGACGAAGCATATCGATGCTTTAAGCGTCGAAGTCACAAAAGAGAAGCTAAATAAACTTTTTTAATGACTGTCTTGTAAATAGTTCCATAGACATTCCCCTAAAAGGCAAAGTACCGAAATATACAAATATACAAATCGTGGAAAGCTCGATTGCTTGAGCGCTTTCTGACCTGAAAAACCGAAATAGAAGAATGCAACGTACCCCATGTTCAGCGGCGCCGTAGCCAGCGTACCCCACCTCGGTCCCCTCTGGTATGCTAGGTCCGTCATCCAGCTCCACCGCCGCCATGGTCTTGCCGTCCAGGGGCAGAGGCTCCTCCAACTCCGCCAGTAGGAAGTCCCAGTTGGCGCTCACCTGGAATCGAACAAGAGATGTCAACTTTTATTTATTTGTACACAACAGGGCGACCATTACAATTACGGGAGCGAGTCTTGGATTTCCAATCTATTATTCCACTATTTTATTAAATGCATAAAAATTAGGCACGGACTTCTTGGTGACGCCCGTAATTCAATTTTATGGAAGTTTCTGCGAGCTGCGATAATCTCCATCTTATGCAGTCTACCTTGAAAATGTCGAACTCGATTGTCGATATTTCACAAACGAGAAATGTTGCGGATATCTTAAAGATATTAAAAATACCAGTGCGCATCGGCGAGAACTAAATAGAGGCTGACGATGGAGCCTCTAATTACATATTTATTTATTTATTTATTTAGGTACACATACAGCAATACATATTAAACTTTTACAGACAACATTATAAATAGAAAGAAATACTTGGTATATTTTGTACATACGAGAAGGTGCATTATTAGTGCATAAGTCCAATTCTTGCAAAGTAATAAACTGTTGCACTTAAGACCTTCTGGTTACATGTCGTTTCTGTAATACACCAATAACACCTACAAAAACATAAAATTTTATAATTATCACAACTAATGGTTCGTAATTTCACCACTGTTTACAAATAATTAGCTGAGCTCAGTGACTGCACTTTTGCTCTTTGATTGTACATGCAGCAGTGGGTATTGACTATAATACGGTTAACACATTTTACCGTCATCATAAAAAAGGGTGTACAATAAGTAATGCCGTACCTGTTTGATGTTGAACCGGTCAGCGTCCAGCCAGTAGGGCCCGACTGTGAACTTGGGATGTATGACGAGCCGCTTGACGTGTCGGACCACGCCACTGCCGTCTTCAGTGTTGTTAGTGCCGGCCAGTACGTAGCGCCCGCCGGAGAACAGGGTGCTGCGGACAATACATTATTATACATTATTACTTCTATCGTGTGGGTTGTGAGGTGGATTACCAACCCCATCAACCCTGGTATCAGCCGGTCGACGCAATTCATCTACAAAACATTAAACATTAAGGACATTATTAGTAAGTACATAATTCATTATTATTTTTGTATCACGTAACAAAAATGTATCGGCTACGTCCGCTTTGACAATCCGGCTAATTATTGACCCGCTGAATTACAAAACAGCCATTTTAGGAAACAGCTAGCCGTAACGTAATAGTACAGCCTGTGGATTACAAAATCTGACTGTGACATACGTATAACTATGTAACTGTGTATATTATTTACTAGCCGACCCGCTGCAAACTTCGTATGCGCATGGTCGTTCCCTGCTCGGTCCGTAGCGGACGTAGCGTGATGCTTGTTACAAATTAAAAGTAAGAAATAATATTGTAATGTTAGAATCTCAATTCTGAAGTTCCTAACCAAACTACCTCGGTAACCAGGCATTATAATTCGTTAATGTATGGCAGACTCACTCTTGACTATTTTCAAATTATCTTTAATTTATTAATTTAATTTAATATAATATAAGTACTTAATTATACTACAAAACGGTCTCTAGCCCTCTATTAGTATAGACGAAACTTGCAATATTCCCTACATGTTATACTTAATCCAAAAAGAAATTGTAAAAGTACTAATTAAATGACTTCCATGACTTTGGGGTTTCATGTTGCCCACTAACTCGGATAAGGGCTTCCTTCAAACAAAAGACATCAACGAGATCATTGTTATATATTTTGAGCATATTTTAAAACTACTAAGCCGATATTGATGAAACTTGCACATGCACTATTCCTTAAGTTGGACGATACACATAGCATAAACAGCATATATACATCCCACTGCCGGGCACAGGCCTCCCCTCAATCAACCGGAGGGGGTTGTAGCATACTCCACCACCGTGCTCCACTGCTGGTTGCTGGAGGTGTTTTTACGGCTAATAGCCGGGACCAAGGTGTATGCATGCATTTACCTATTTATATAACGTGTCATCACGCCTGTATCCCTGAAGGGGTAGGCAGATGTAAATAGTATGTATATCACTACACCCACTCGTCAATTATTTTTAAGTCCGAAGTAATAGGAGGCGAGCAGTTGTAGGGTGGTGGATGTAAAATTGAAACAACTCCAATACTTTTTGGTTTCTTATATTTTCACTCACTTTTCAATTTTTCTCTAACACAACCGCGCTTTCCCAAAATCTCTCCGTCGCCATCTTCCCTCCCCCTTCCTCTCTCCCCTCTCACTCCCCCTCAGGACACGTTCATAAACTTCACCTCACACACATCACGTTCATAATAAACTTTCATTCCCACAATGCATATTGCCATTAACCGGGCACAAATCCTGGAAACCATTTTGTATCAATTATCTATGATTTAAACTAAAAAGTCGAATTCAGTGGTTTAGTGGTGTACCTATTTGCGACTCGAGGAAAACAGTAATTTAGTATAGCAATGATTACCGATGTTGATTAATGAACTGCATGGTTGATGTTCGGGTTACGGTCGGTAGCACAAACCAATTTGCTACAAGGACCATGGCTGGTGAATGGAGACCGTTTACGAAAGTATTTCCTATTCGTACCATTGATGTGCCGTCAGCGTTGGGAATTTATTCGGTTGTAAAAACTTTAATAGTAAGGACACTGGCTGCTTTCTTTGAAGTTGTAATTGTACCGTGGTGTAATAAACAGACTCATCATTTATACCCAAAAACAAAGATAAAAGATGCATAGATATGTCTGTGATCCATAATATTAGAAGTTTAAACGAAGAAAAAACTTAACAACGCCATCTATCGTGTTATTAGGGAACCCCGATTGGAAAGTCCCTCATTGGTCTTTCTAGTACTCTGGTCTTATCTGCCTAAAAGTTACGTTATAAAGCTCTTTTTACATAAGTTTTGTGCCTTTTTACTGGCGGGCGGGAAAGTGAGAAAATTCCCCGGAAGGGCATATCACTGCTACCTACCCTCAAATCTTTTATTTTCCGCAATACAAAGCTACTACATTTTATCATCGTCATCAGGCCTCGTACATCTTTTTCAGATGATTTACTATACAATGTCTAGCAGGCACTTTTTCATAAGCTAATGCGAGAGCGGTAAAGTCTACCACACGTTCTGTTGATGTAGTCAGTGCTAGGTGGTCCCTCCCAAGTAGCAATCAAGAATTGTGGTTAAGTCATATATGTCTAAACTTTAGCTAAAGTGAGATTTATCCAAATCAAATAGGACTTATTAGGACTTCATAAATTCATTTCCTTCTTTAATACTATATAGTTTTCAACAAATCCTACTTTAGATAACTTAGAATACACAAAACCAAGTTAAGTATTCACAAAACTATTTAGTCTTATCTCAGCCTACTGTTAAGTCTACAAGTATTCTTTTACTTTACTCAGATTATTTAAAGGCTCACTTAACACTAAATTGATTTAGTGAAGTATCAGTTTAGTCTTGTAAAGTAAAAATTGATTGCCTAGATATACTTAAGGCAATTTTTATTATTTGTTGCTCCTATACAAGACTGTTTTATTCGTTTTTGACTACAATAAGTAAAACATAAGAAAAGTCTATTCAATGGACGATAAAATCGAAATAGAAGCAAGCAGAAAGACGGATGAAGTCCAAATAATAAAAGGATCTGGTGGTTTTCGAAGGCAGAATATTAAATACAGAAAATTAACCTGTGATAATGCACATCCCACTGTTTTTGTTAGCGATGCGATATCTTCTTCATTGCCATCATTTTTTTTATATCGATTGGTATAACACAATCATTTAATTTTGGCAAAAAAATCGTAAGTTCCTGTTTTTCAAATCCGATCCAGCGTGTGGCGGCCCAGGTACCTACGTCTCGCACAAATCTTCTCAAAAATGACTAAGCTAGTCTAACCTAGTCTAAGCGCACGGCAACACTACACCATGAAAAATCGGTTTTTATATTAAAACCTGCTAAGTTCAAATATAAAATTAGGTACCTATTAGTCTAATAATAAATAAATCCAATCAAAAACATAAATGTGAAATGAGAGCCAAGTTCAATATTATGATAAATGCTTTGGTTGTTGACTTCAACGACAAAAGAAGTGAGATCTAAATGGGTGCCAAGTTCAATGGTCAGTCCTGAAATTTATTTCTAAGTAACAGTATAACATATCATATCTTCTTATAACATAAGATAATATATTGTAGCCTAAGGTCTGTCTTATTGTAGGTAAGTAGGTACATATCTTCGTAACGCGTGGGTCCTTTTAAAAGGACAAATTCAAAACTAAAAGTCGACTTTATAGGTATAAAACATTTGAATACCTGTTAAACTCGTTTAAGATTCACGTTAAGTTAAAAAAAAAATATATGCCAGTAAAATGGATGAGAGTTGTGTTGTATCGTGGGCGAAAAGCTGACAACCTATCACCGCTAAACACATGTTCCAACTTGCTTACCTACCCTTAAAGTACTTGTCGAATGTGGCATCAAGTGGTTTTATGATCACTTAGTGCTCTGCCTACCCCGACAGGGCGTGATTGTATGTTATGTTAAGTTAATCTACATACCTACCACAAAAAGACCGGCTGTCATGAGTTTTGATTACTTACTGATTCTTACATCTATAGTTAGGTACAGGCACTAATTAGGTATTTATGTTAAGCGTTCATGATAGAATCTAATTATTAAAAAGTTGCCAGTTTTTTTATTTTTTCCTTTATATTCATCTAATTACCTATCTGCATACCAAATTTTAACTCTCTAGGTCATCTGGAACTGGGTTAGAGTTTTGATAAAAATGAGTCAGTCAGTCAGTCAATGATAAAAATGAGGATTTTGGACATTAATATCTAAATAACCGTTTGAGATAAGCTTATGAAATTCAGAACACTTATATGTATCTTACAAGTCTCAATATATGAGCCAAATTTGATACGTTTATGTGAAATAGTTTTTGATTTATGAGGGGGTCAAAAGTAGCTCCAAATGGTTCGTGTAATAATACACACGGTGCGGCTCGCCAGTTCTATTTCTTGAACTTGGCTTGACACGCTACCGCGTGTCTAGATACTTTTCTTTCTTCTTTCATTCTTTCTTTTAGTAATTTTAAAAATGTACCTATTTTTAACTAAGCTTTATTGACAATCATAAACAAAACATATTATTATCTATTTTAAGTTTTGTGTATGGTTAAATGCATTTAAAGTGGGCATTAGATTCGATTCCTTTATTTTTTTAGCTTGATAAAGACATCGGGAATTTGGCCGCCTTTTTTAACAATAATGTTTTAGGTGGGATTAGAAACTACCGCGCACACACACGACGTTAATCAAATTGCAAGGGTTCTTCGTATATACAATATTCAACGGATACTCGTTAATTTTTACAATAATCACATTGTTTCCGTTGGCAATTAGAAGCGCGGTGATCGTACCTACTTTGCGTCAGTGAACCATGTAGGTACCTATGAGAATGTATGCGCGGAGACTCATTAGCAAATTGAGTTTATGTTTGTTAGTTCCAATTGTGATAAATATTAAATAATTAAGTAAATCACATTCCTATCCAAGTAAGAACTCAGCATAACAATATTTTTTTATCTTCCACGAGTCGAAAAACTTACCTCTCAAACAAACATACTTTCCATAGGTTTTGAGCTTGTTCGATTTTAATTGTTACTTGTTACATAGATGATTCTGGCACAGAATAAACAAACATGATTTTACGACATTACTTTACTAAATCAAAATAGAGGATCACTTTAGATATAAGAGTTTTAAGTAGGAATTCACTAAATACTTTTTGTCTTAAGTTGGTATACTCCTAGACAATTGAAAATTTATCTTAACTAGTACTTGATGAAGTGCAACTTGACTTTACTTTTCTAAACTGATTCTTACGAAATCAATTGTTTCTAAAGTCTTACTTCATTTAGAAAAATATTACTTAACGCCATTTTGCACTTACAGGAAGAAAACATGTAATATATTTTTGACAATATTATCGTCAAAAACTGAAGTAAATTAATATATATTTCTGTTGTAGTAACAATTACTGCGTTCAGCTGTCACATATTAATAGAAAATGAATTTCTCTATACTATATGTCACCATTTTTTTTATTTGCTGAATAATCAATCCAAATTTTATTATTATTTTTCTGGTATATTAAAGGCCCTTCTGTTTTTTAACACTTTCTATCGATTTTACACGAGAAACAATCATGCGTTTATAATTTCCTGTATGTGAAACGGCAGAATAACCTTTTGTTAAAACAACTTAACAAATATTTTAGACGCCATTTTCTTACAGACTTCATTTCTTGTGTTAATATAAATGTTCGCCATTATATTCTAAAATAAAGACGCGTGAAGTAAAAATCGTTTTAGTATGACCTGAAGTTTTACTTCGTTAAGTTACAATTGACTCAGTGCAATTCAATCCTATAGTCTTAACTAAGTATTGTAGATATCTTCAAGTATACATTCTTGGTATTAAGTGATACTACAAGAATTCTAAGTTTAGAATATGCAAGAACATTGTCTAAAGTAGGGTTTAAGTCTGACTTAACGTTGTCTTAAGTCTGTCTTGTATAAGAGTTAAAGTATGTGCCCACTTTTACTAAACTGTATCTTCAAGATATCTTGAGGGATATCTTGGAGACCTATAAGACTTATCCAAGACAAGGGTTTGATTTAGTCTACTTGCCTTCAAGATATCTACAATTCTCTTTTAAGACAATCGGTTGCTACTTGGGCTTGCCACTTTCGTGTCGTCGCGCGTCGGCCGTCACACAAAATGTTACACCAGTCCGTAATTCAAGTAAGTATGTGAGGGTTTTTTAAGTCAATACATACATACTTTCATAAACTCGCCTATTTCTCACAGGGATAAGCAAAGCAGAGACTGGAATTCCATTTGCTGCAATCCTACCACACTTCCTTCTTCCTCTACATTCAAATCATGATCATCATTATTTTTTAAGTCAATACCTTCACAATATAATCTTAACAGCTTCGACAGGGTCAGTTTTCTAACCAAACTTATCTTTGGCTTATCTTTGTTTTGCAGTTAAGCAAAGGTTATCATCCAACAACCAAGGCAGCATTGATATCGTAGAAACAATATCGGTTAGGTACTTAAGTTACAATTGTTATAATACATTTGTAATGAAAATCCGATGTAAATACTTAAATACGTGCCTACCTAATTGCAATAGGTAGGTCAAATTACTCAATTGTATACCAATATTTTATGTTTTTTTTTTAAAGAACGTCAAGGGCCCTGTGCCGAGGTTTTTCTTGCAGCTTCTTTTCCCCGGCTATACAGGTTGTGAGAAGCTGCAGTAGTTTTAGGCGGATTGTAGAAATTGACGATTCAAAGTGTAACTATGTTACCTACTGAATAAAGATATTTTTGAATTTGAATAATGAATTAGCGAAAAATCATTCACTGACTACACTCATCATGAAATCTCAGAAACTACAATTATTAAGAGTGTCAAATTTTGCATGGGGTTCATGTTCCTGTAGGTGCTCACTAAGACGGGATTTTGCGAAATTCAACCCTTGAGAGGGTAAGAGGAGGTGGCAAAGTTTATATGAAACTTCTATAGTTTTAAAAGTAAGGATTGCATCAAAAAGAAATCAAGCGGACGACGTCGCGGGTAACAACGGGCTAGTAGGAAATAATTCAAAACTAAGTACTCGTATAAGTACAAATAATAATTATTTTTCTTCTTGCTTAATTAAAGTGTCGTATCGTAACTAACTACCTAGTTGAACATTTCCTAGGTAATTGCTTCGCTTGGTCGCCTTTGACACTCCCGAGTTACTCAAGAGCATTACGGTAGAAATATTTAGTATTCTTTGGCGTTGCTAAATAGTAGGTACTCGAGGAAAAACCCGGAACAGTATGCATTAATGAGAGGCCATTAACGGAGGTTTCTTACGTGCAGATGAATCACACCATCAGTCACCCGTCAACACTTCAAGTTTGTATGATAAACTGTTTGTTGTGTAAAAAGGCAAATAAACTGTGAGATTGTAGGATATTATATCTTTCCGCCCGCTAATCCATCCGTGTGGATTTCAGTTATCGCGCGCTACATTTTTATTCTACCCCTAAATAATATAAAAAATATTCTTTTTCACCGTGTAATTTATCTCTGTAAGACCAATTTCATAGTCACACAGAGTTCCTTTCGCTTTTATAATATTAGTAGGGATATGTCCTTACATACACAATGGTGCTAATTCCTGCAGACGCCATCTAATTTTATTTTAAGTTAATACCTGTCATTTTCTTATCTGCTGAAAAAGTTTCGTTATCCTAAATGTTTTGAAAAAGGCACCGGGTATTGTCCTATATTGTACAGAAGAATGAAAGAGTTAAAAGAAAGAGCAAAAGGCTTCCCCGGTTGCATTTGTTTATAAAATTGCATGATGTCTGCTTCGTTTAGTAGTAAAAAAACCTTTAGGTAAAGTCTTTGAAGGGGAAAGTTATCTGAAAATATTCTTTTTACAATATTTTTTATAGTGTAACTAGCTTTCTAATTCCCTTAATTCCCTAGCGGAACATGCGTTTTGTGTATACAGGTTAATCAAAAGACAAATTTACCAGTGCCCAGCGGTGAGAACCCATTTGGGGCTGATGATGGAGCCTCCACAGGTGCCTCCAAACAGGACAGCATGTGGGTACTTCTCGTTCACTGCCTTCGCTACAGGACTGTCCGTTATATCTTCGCTCTTGGCTACTGTGGTCGCTTCTACCACAGCTACGGCTTTTCCATCTTCAGGTTTCTTGTCGGCGCTCAAAGTCACATCGGGTTTGACTTCCTGCTGGATTGCTGCTTTGACAGGTTCCTCTTTGCTGTTGATTTCGTTTGCTGAAAATCCAGAAAAAAATATATTGTAAACTCTCTAAAGACATTGCTATTAGTAAGAGGAAGTACCGGGGCTGTTACGTAATTTTTATTTAAAAAAAAACCTTTCCATGATGACGGGTTTCACTAAAAGGTATCTCCTAATTGCGTGTGTAGTAATCCTATTGTACTGTAGAGCTATGCAGCGGGAATTATATTGTTTTCCGTGTAGGTATCACGCAATTTATCAAATGACGTCTTTTGCTTTTATAAGTTTTCCTTTCCTCTTTATTGACTTTTGCCCTTGTTAATAAATGGATATACCAATTATAAAAATATTAAGTTAATGAACCTAAACTTATATGGTCCGGACTAACAATCTTGAGGTAGGTATTCTAGGATGGTAAATTTTCCGTTAACTTAATATTGTTGTAAGTATTTCGTAAGTTAAGGCTATGATATCAGAAATGATAACCTCCTAACACGTGGAAAGTTGGTAGACGTCAGGACCGAGGCGTCTGTTCTCACTCTCACTGTCGTAGATAGTCTAGGTAGTATAATAGGTACCTAGGTAATAATTATCGGTTAGCAATGATACACCAATCATGGACGTAACAACAGAGTTTATCAGCAAGTCAATTGAGCGTGAATGCGGGTTCCTATCTTCAAACTTAATAAGATACCTACTTACATGCGTTATACCTACAAAAGCTGTAATACTTACCACGTGACATGCAAAAAATAAATAAAAACGTGGTCGGTTACTAAAAAAAATAATAAACTTAAGTATGTATTACTTAGGAGCCGTGGTAGGCCAGTTGATAGAACGCTTAACTCCCAATTTGAGGTCGCAGGCAAGGCCTAAACCAATCATTTTTGAATTCATGTTTGGGTCATAAAGATTATCACGTCCTCAGCGGTGAAGAAAAGAAACCCATCTTCCCGAGAAATGTATTTCGAAGTTATGTGTGTGTGTGTGTGGTGTGTGTGTGTGATGTTGTGTGTGTGTGATGTTGTGTGTGTGTGAAGTTGTGTGATGTGTGTTATGTGTGTGTGTGTGTGTGTGTGTGTGTGTGTGTGTGTGTGTGTGTGTGTGTGTTGTGTGTGTGTGTGTGTGTGTGTGTGTGTGTGTGTGTGTGTGTGTGTGTGTGTGTGTGTGTGTGTGTGTGTGTGTGTGTGTGTGTGTGTGTGTGTGTGTGTGTGTGTGTGATGTGTGTGTGTGTGTGTGTGTGTGTGTGTGTGTGTAACCTATATTGGGCAGGTTTTCCCTTCGCGGGTTGGAAAGTCAGATAGGTAGTCGCTCCTGTAAAAAACAGGACCTGTCAAATCTTCATGTTATGTAAGGGGACCCAGTGGAAAACGGGATAATGCTTCACCGTTGAGCACGTGATAATTATTTATGATCCAAACAATTCGAAAACAAATTCGACAATCATTGGTTTAGGCCTGTGCTGGATTCGAACCTGCGACCTCAAAGTGAGAGGCAAGCGTTCTACCAACTGAGCTACCACGGCAATAAGCGACATATTTATTTTTAAATAAATATATCCAGGCGTCCTATAACTTAATCCTAAAATCATTAATGTTATTTGTGTCCAACAGGGTTTAAGTTGTAAATGTTGACCAAGAAACCAGTATAAAGTAGGTATTGATCTCCGAAACAATACAGTTAGATCCGGCTTTGTTATAAATTGGTCAAGAAACCTGCGTCATCGACTCATATGTCTGTATCAAACGCTATATAAAACTGGTTTTGTGATTGGTCGTGCATGATTACTGATGTATGTATAGATACAATATTATTTTACTTTGAGCTGTAAGTAATTATTATTTTTTTGACGTGACTTATTGTAGATTTGACTCAGATGGTATTAACTACTTGGGACTCTCCGCAGTATTGTAAACTCTAAAGGGCTTTGCAGCTTACGGCTAAGGTTAATATGATTATATAGCGTCATACAGTTCAAGACTTCAACCTGTTCTGCGTTTTTAACCCACTTTAAAAAGGAGGGAGGTTATTCAATGTTGAGGAAAAAAAATATTTAAAGGGATAAAGCTTTAAGATGGTAAGACGCAACATCGTTTTAAAATATATATTGTGTCGGGAACTGGGTCTTACGAGGTTAAAATGCAATACTTACTTACTTAATACACACTTAGTACTCACTACATTCGAAACAATTTGATACTCTCCTTATGTAGGTACCTAGTGTAAGTGGGTTTGTGTAACTAACTGTACTTCGTAGGTGTCTGATACACACAATTAGTTAAGTAGGTATTTTATGTACAAATACCTACCATGAAATGCGATACTTTAAATAGTTAAAACATAATGCCAAGTGTTTGTACCGTTACTGTTTAGGTCATGGACATTTACATTTAATACGGCATTCAATTATTCACGGTTTTCATTATACGAGTATACGAGACATGTAAACAGATGATCCGAGTGCTTTGCCATCAGCATCCATTCGTAGTGGACTGAGGAGTTATTCGAGCATACTCGTTCCGAGAGCACTTGTATAGTGAAACTTAAAACTCGGTATAAGATCAGACATAACTACCCACAAGTAGACTTCTGTAACATTATCGGCATATTAGTTAATATAGACAGCACCTATCGCCTTGGTCTAACAGAAAGCTCAGGTGAAGTTAGAGTACTCATCATCTGTGATCAGTACCTCTGACTGTCGTGAGCTTAAGTAATATAACAAACAGTTTAATTTGCTATCTATTGTTGCTGTATGACCAACACATACCGAAGTCTATCTGTGGAAACCTGTAATTGGCTCTTTTGTGATTTATATTTATGTTTATATATTTGATGTAGCTGTTGGTTTTCCTATAAATAAATAAATAAATTGTAAACATAAGAGTAAGGGAAAAGAGACAAATATGATTGGACACCTAATAAGACACGACGAATTTATTAAAAACATCATAGAAGGAAAGCTAGAAGGAAAGAGAGGAAGGGGAAGACCAAGAAGAGCTTACATGGAACAGATTAAAGAAAAGGTTAACGTTGTGTCTTATAGGGAAGTCAAGGAATTGGCCTTTGATAGATTGGAATGGAAAATGCTACACCGACAAGAGCGTGGCTCTTAAATTGATGATAATGAATAAGTTATTAGTAAGTTGGCAATTGAAGTAGAACTTTAGTCTTTATAATATTTGTGTAAGTGAAAAATACCTACATTATTGTTCAAAAATAGGATAATAGAGAATAAACTTACAATTCGTACTTTCGTAGGCACCTGTACCTATTGCGTTTACTGTCGTCTGTTTTTTATCTAATCAATGATTTACGTATTAAGATATCCCAATAATAGTATTTAGATATACCTACCCGCTTATCTTATAGATACAATTAAAAAAATACGTTAATTATCTACTATAATATTAAAATAAGCTAGGTAGTGGTAATTTAACAAAATGTTATAATAATATTCAATCAATATTCAAATCAAACTTAGAAATGTGGGTAACTAAACTAAATACTGTAGTACTTACTTAAATAAAAAAATATATATATTATCAACTTACCAGAAATACCATGACTATAATAATAATAGAATTATAAATCAATACATTAGGCATGTTCACTGAACTTCATTTTTTTTTATTTGATTTGTGTGTGTTGTTGGTGTTTTCACTCACTTAGTTTGGCCGGGTCGGCGTCACCGGTGCCAGGCCGCGCGGCTGCGCAGGCGGCGAGCGCGACCACCGCGAACACTGTCAACCACTGGCGAGAGAACATCGTACTGCGTGCCCGGTGCGCGCGCGCCGCCACGCTTTATACTCATCAACTCATCCGTAATGAGACGGCCTACAACCATATTACGCTTGCATTCGTCATTTTCCTATCTTCAGTGCGCGTTCAAAACAGTAATTAGCATCTATTATTTGCGCTTTTTGTAATAACCACAGGACATTTATTACTAAGTCGGTAGGTACTTACCTAAGGAAGATAAATACTCGCTATGGAAAAACACAAAAATAGAACAAAATTACAAGATTGTGCTGATTATAAGATTATTTTAAATGTCGTAGGTATAATTTTATACAGGATTTAGTGTATTTTTTATTCCGTGATATTTTCATATAAGGTAAACGCTCCTATTAACGCCACCCAAAAATCGACATCGTTTACCGCCACCTTTTTTAAATTGCGGATATTTTGAATTGTGTCCGAGATAGAAAATTGATTCAAATGTCAAAAGATACATGTATTAATTGACCATGAAACGAACATACCCCTGAGCGTGGGCAACAACAGTCTAATTTGTGATTGGTCTGTAAGTGTGCAGTGTCCGCGCAAGCAACGCGCTCCATACAAGTCACTACTGAAATGCATAAGCATACAACATTTTTTTCTTAAGGTTTTGTGTCCGATGAAACATATTTTTCTTCATTTTAGTAATTATAACTACTTGTTAATACGTTTAAGAACTGAGAAAGCATGCTATATTTGACATTTGTGTTAGTTTTAAATGATTAATTTGAGTTTTAAAATGTGGCGGTGATAGAAGCATACATTTGCAGTTTGGTTACTATTACCGCCACCTATGGCGGCGATCGATATTTGTATGATATTTGTATTTTTTAGTTATTTAAGGTAACATGCCCAATCATTCATAATGTTATTATCTTATTTTATAGTATGGTTCATGAACTATATTAAAATCTATTAACGCCACACATTTGGTGGAATTCAAGTATCCTGTGCTGCATATAAGTTAATGTATTTTTTTAAGAAATGTATGAACAAGCAGTTGAAGTAATTATGATTTTCTAATTTAAATACTTTATATATTTATTAAAATATGCTTTGAAACTGGTTATTACATACGTAGCTCTCATTTTGAATATTTATTTGTTTTCTTAAGGCTAATTTTTATGTGGCGGAAATTGAAACACAGAAATTACATACATGTTTCTATTACCGCCACCATAGATTCCTCTTATGATTTATAGACAGAGTGATGCATTATTCTTCGGACTGACAGAGACGGACGGACAGATAGAGACAGACGGACGGACAGACCGAAACGGACGGACAGATAGAGACTGACGGACGGACAGGGACAGACGGACGGACAGAGACAGAAGAACAGACAGAGACAGAAGGACAGGCAGAGACAGACGGACGGACAGAGACAGACGGATAGACAGAGACAGAAGGACAGACAAAGACAGACGGACGGACAGAGACAGAGGGACGGACAGAGACAGACGGACGGACAGAGACAGACGGATATACAGAGACAGACGGACCGGCAGAGACAGACGGATAGACAGAGACAGACGGATGGACAGACGGACGGACAGAGACAGACGGATGGACAGAGACAGACGTCAATTATGTATATAAATCTATGAAACCAAAATATTTTTCTGTAGTTTATGTCATAATTCATTTAATAAAAAAATAACAATAATAATAAAGTTTATTGAAAACTCCTCATACAGAATCATTTCGTCGACTCCCGAAATCCTGAGGGAGATTGGGAGTTTCTATAGACAGCTATATTCCACGAAAACATCAGGCGAAAGCATGGCTCGAGACCCTCGAGCCAAGCTTACCCGACACTACACTGAAGATATCCCGGACGTCAACCTGTACGAGATTAGGATGGCCCTCAAACAGCTCAAAAACAACAAAGCGGCAGGAGATGACAGAATCACAGCAGAACTTCTGAGAGCGGGCGGAACGCCAATACTCAAAGCCATCCAGAGGCTCTTCAATTCCGTCATATTTCAGGGCAAAACGCAGAGGGCATAGAGCGGAAGCGAGGTGATCCTGTTCTTCAAGAAAGGTGATAAAGCCCTACTGAAGAACTACAGACCTATCTCGCTTCTGAGCCATGTCTACAAGTTGTTTTCGAGGGTCATTACGAATCGTCTCGCTTGCAGATTTGACGACTTCCAGCCTCCCGAACAAGCCGGTTTCCGAAAAGGCTTTAGCACCATAGACCACATCCATACGCTGCGGCAGGTTATACAGAAGACTGAAGAGTATAATCTGCCACTTTGCTTGGCGTTTGTGGACTATGAGAAAGCCTTTGATTCGATCGAGACCTGAGCGGTGTTGCAGTCTCTTCAGAGGTGTCAAGTGGACCATAGGTACATCGAAAAGCTAAGGGACCTCTACCAAAATGCCACTATGTCAGTTCGAGTACAGAACCAGAGCTCTAATCCGATCCAACTGCAGCAAGGAGTGAGACAGGGAGATGTCATCTCTCCGAAACTGTTCACTGCTGCATTGGAGGATATTTTTAAGCTTTTGGACTGGAAAGGATTTGGCATCAACATCAACGGTGAGTACCTGACGCACCTTCGATTTGCCGATGATATAGTCCTAATGGCTGAGACCCTGGAAGAACTGAACACCATGCTCGAGCATCTCAGTAACGCATCCCAACGAGTGGGTCTTAGCATGAACATGGCAAAGACAAAAATTATGTCCAACGACCATGTCGCACCCACTCCAGTTTAGGTTGGGTACGTTACACTCGAAGTTGTAGTCCAGTACATTTACCTAGGACAAATAATCCAGTTAGGTAAGTCCAACTTCGAGAAAGAGATCTCTCGTCGGATCCAATTCGGATGGGCAGCGTTTGGGAAGCTGCGGAATATCTTCTCGTCCAAAATACCAGTGTCTCAAGACGAAAGTCTTTGACCAGCGCGCGTTGCCAGTGATGACCTACGGCAGTGAGACGTAGCCGCTTACTATGGGTCTCGTGAGGAGGCTCGGTGTCGCTCAGCGGGCAATGGAGAGAGCTATGCTCGGTATTTCCCTGCTTGATCGAATCAGAAATGAGGAGATCCGCAGGAGAACTAAAGTCACCGACATAGCTCGGAGAATTGCAAAACTGAAGTGGCAGTGGGCAGGACACATAGCGAGGAGAACCGATGGCCGGCCGCTGGGGCGGAAAGGTTCTGGAGTGACGACCTCTTTCAAACTAGGTGAACCTGTATTTTGAGAGACAGTGCCTTCCCAATTTATGTATCTATTAACTACATTAACAGTGGTAAAAATACGGTATTAAAACAACTTTTTTTAAATAAAGTAATTTATTGTACCTGAATAGTTGGTTAGATATCTCGTTGGCGGTATTCGATGCAGCAAAGGCGGTAATAGAAAGAAACCGCAATTTATGTGGCGGTAATAGAGGAAAGAGAGTTTTCGGACATAAAATTATTTTTTATCCAAAATATTCACTCAAAATTAAAAATTCTTGATGTATTTAGCAGAAGACAGTCATAACAATACAAATAAAATAAATAAGCTGCACTAGCAAATACAGAAGTACTTAATTTCTGAGAGGTAATCAGAGCATAGCTTAACCTGGCGGTAATAGGAGCGTTTACCTTAGGTACCGTTTTACCTGCTTATAAATATTTTTATTTATACCTAGTTGCAGTTTCCCAACAATTACCTCGGAATGTAGATAAGGCCTTATCTTGGATGGGGTAAACAGAGAGGCTTGGAATTCATATAAATCGGTAAGTAATATTTATCCTATTCATCATACTCATCATCTGTTCAATATTCACGAGGTCCGCTTATCTAACCTGATGATTTAGTGTTTGACCTTGCAAACCCGAAGGCAAAACCAGCGCAAATACAGGTATACAAAGAACCTTCTTGTAATGGGTCGGACCTCAATGGGTTCGGATCGGATAGATTGATATTTACTTTTTCATTTACAGGGTCGAATCGACCCAATCAAAAAGGTCATAGTCAACTCGCACGGCGGCGGTTCGTACGCTTGCGGTCCGAAATGACTACGTTCCGTATTCCTCGAAGTAGGCACCTTCATAAGTAGATAAAGGATTTCAAGTTTATACTTACTTCCAAACTTTCTGATTTATACATAATTATGTACATAGTACAAAGAATGCCTGCTCTCGTGATGACTGGAAGCTCTGCTCACGCAGATGAGCAGTTTGAGGGTGAGTTGTCTGTCTGTATTTTCCCCTGTACATTATCCATTTCCGTTTTTCTTTGCCGCAGGAGTAAGGACAAACCAATAAGGTTAATGTATCCTCGCGAGGTTATGACGTATATTGCCGGGTTGGACTGGTTAAGTAAGTAGTAATATGACTGTGTAAACGCAAGGAGAAAAGCTGCGTCACTCTTGTATGATATTATAATGCGGGTTTGTCCTGTACTCTACGCGATGTGAGTCAGACTTCCGAATACTAATTTTTAGCTTGATGTTTGTAATAAAAGCAAGTCGCCGGTCCATTTTCCTTCGCCGAATTCGTGACGAACGCAACGACGCAGGTTTTCAAATGCGCAGTTCTCTTAAATTCTTTGGAAGAACACCGTGTAAATAAAACAAGTTATGAATTCAAATAAACTTTAATAATCTCTTTTCAACGTCTACAGTTCGAAAATTTTGATCAACACTAAAAGTCCAAGATACGTGCAATAACAGAGTGGAGTTCTCAAAGAAATCCTAAATAACTTCAAATACTGCCATATTGCTCTTTTTTATCACTATTATCAATAAAATAATCGATTTGGTTGGTACTAATACCTAACTACCTAAATAATTTGACAGAATTCTTCAAATGTAAACGACTCTATCGCTCGATAAAGTTATACGAGATTGAAGAATTTACTTTAAAGTTTTTAGTATATAGGTGTAGACACTAGACAGGATGATTATGTTAGACGTTATTTTTTTTATTGAATGTGAGGATTATAAAATTGTGTAAATTATTATCAGTGGACACGGTCGGAGTGATGTACCTAGTCCAATGTGAGGTCGGGGTGTGATGCTCTGTCGCGGAGCCACCACCTCCAATTCAGTTGAAAACGATATAGATTACTGTACGTACCATGTACATAGTGTACGTGAAAAGATTTTATGTGTACGTGCTATAATTAGAAAGAAAACAACAAATTAAAGTGGCTTCGCTGGAGAGCATACTCCCCAGCGGAGCCACTCAGTTTGCATACTTCGAGATGTTTTCTTCCTGTAAATTGAAGTATAGTTTGATGTACGTACTACGTACATAGTGTACGTGGAAAGATTTTATGTGTACGTGTTATAATTAGAAAGAAAACAACAAATTAAAGTGGCTTCGCTGGAGAGCATACTCCCCAGCGGAGCCACTCAGTTTGCATACTTCGAGATGTTTTCTTCCTGTAAATTGAAGTATAGTTTGATGTACGTACTACGTACATAGTGTACGTGGAAAGATTTTATGTGTACGTGTTATAATTAGAAAGAAAACAACAAATTAAAGTGGCTTCGCTGGAGAGCATACTCCCCAGCGGAGCCACTCAGTTTGCATACTTCGAGATGTTTTCTTCCTGTAAATTGAAGTATAGTTTGATGTACGTACTACGTACATAGTGTACGTGAAAAGATTTTATGTGTACGTGCTATAATTAGAAAGAAAACAACAAATTAAAGTGGCTTCGCTGGAGAGCATACTCCCCAGCGGAGCCACTCAGTTTGCATACTTCGAGATGTTTTCTTCCTGTAAATTGAAGTATAGTTTGATGTACGTACTACGTACATAGTGTACGTGAAAAGATTTTATGTGTACGTGCTATAATTAGAAAGAAAACAACAAATTAAAGTGTATATGACGGCATGAACAAAACGTGAAGCGCTGAAGATTTTAAGAAACAATCTCCTTGCGAGAACTTTTTATCTATGCACAAACTAAACCTATTTCAGACGAACGTCTCTCATACAAAACAAAGAGCCTCAGAATTTAGAGTATGACACTTGATTTGACATATAAAATTATATTGCCACACGCAAAAATAATTGTGGGGTTGCCATAGTAATGATATGGCACGGCGTGGCAGTAGTGATAGCTTTAAATTATTTAGATTACTTTAAATTTTGATGACAAGGTTTGGTGACGGATCGGTACGGCACTGACAATTTATGTCAAATCTGTCATAGATACACGGCCGGAAATGTTCATACAAAAAAATTGTACCATAGCGCAAATGTACCGAGTTTAGAAAATGACAGCTACTTCACCCCTCTCCTACTTCATTTCACCCCTCTGCGATCTTCCGCCATCTTGGGACAATCTTAGGTTAGGATATAAACATAGACACAAGGGCAAGCGCTGTCCGCCCGGCATCCTAACCAAACAAAATCCAAAATCAATCATTGTTTCATTGTAGTTTTATAAATGTAAGTGATCGAGTGAAATTTGCGTTGAATAAATTCCGTAGTTAGCCTCTCAACTAGAAAACTGTGATATCCATACAGTATGAGTGTAAGATAAGTAAGCGAAAAGACGAAAAGACGCATTTCACCAGTTTCCTAAAAGTGAGCTAGGAAGAACTCTAGAAGTGCAGAAGTTACAGTGTTTGTGTGATGACAATTTGCGAAGGCTTAGGACTACTGGGAACAATTGTGTTTGCCATGCGGATTGCACAAAGACATTTTTATTAGAAACTTTCCGGGTCTCTCAAGATTAGCAGTGTTATTATAAACAAAATATTAAAGGGTACAGATGTCTCTAGATTAGAGAGTTTAGAGGAAAGTTTGCCATTAATGCAAAAAGGCATATTTAAAATAACAATAATAAAGCTCTATTTCAGAAAAAAAATCCATAAAATATAAAACAAAATTAAAAAATAAAATGTTATACAAGTAAACTGCAATCTTTTTTTTATAAACCTTGTCATCAAAATTTAAAGTAATCTAAATAATTTAAAGCTATCACTACTGCCACGCCGTGCCATATCATTACTATGGCAACCCCACAATTATTTTTGCGTGTGGCAATATAATTTTATATGTCAAATCAAGTGTCATACTCTAAATTCTGAGGCTCTTTGTTTTGTATGAGAGACGTTCGTCTGAAATAGGTTTAGTTTGTGCATAGATAAAAAGTTCTCGCAAGGAGATTGTTTCTTAAAATCTTCAGCGCTTCACGTTTTGTTCATGCCGTCATATACACTTTAATTTGTTGTTTTCTTTCTAATTATAGCACGTACACATAAAATCTTTTCACGTACACTATGTACGTAGTACGTACATCAAACTATACTTCAATTTACAGGAAGAAAACATCTCGAAGTATGCAAACTGAGTGGCTCCGCTGGGGAGTATGCTCTCCAGCGAAGCCACTTTAATTTGTTGTTTTCTTTCTAATTATAGCACGTACACATAAAATCTTTTCACGTACACTATGTACGTAGTACGTACATCAAACTATACTTCAATTTACAGGAAGAAAACATCTCGAAGTATGCAAACTGAGTGGCTCCGCTGGGGAGTATGCTCTCCAGCGAAGCCACTTTAATTTGTTGTTTTCTTTCTAATTATAGCACGTACACATAAAATCTTTTCACGTACACTATGTACATGGTACGTACAGTAATCTATATCGTTTTCAACTGAATTGGAGGTGGTGGCCCCGCGACAGAGCATCACACAGGTCGGGTGCTATCGTAAGTTCAATGTCTCAAATTAGTTTATGGGATACAGAGGCCTACCAGCAGACAGCCTTGACTCCTGGACCTACACAATACACTATTTACTTATAAAATTAAATTCAGTAGATAACAATACAATTGTGTGTAAATAATTGATATTTAGGCAAGTAAATAACTTGAAAATGATATCCGTGATTTATAATACAAGTCTTACTATATAAGTATAATTTTATCAATAAATTAATTTGACCGCTTACATACAAATAAGTACGATTTCACCTAGTCAAATGTTGATTCAAAATATAAATTTGTTTGTCTTTCTTTGGCTGTGTTTCATTGCTCAGAAAAATATCTTTTTTCTATTGTAAATATGAAGATGAAAGTCTGTCTCCAAAAATATAGTTAGGTACCTAAATGAAAGGTGTCAGGGGATAGTGAGCGGACAAGCGCCGAGCGGCGATGAATGCGCCGGCACTGCGGCGGCTGCGCCTGCGTTGCGCCGCGGTATAAAACCTCAAGTACACTTCGTTTCATCTAAAACACTACTTTATAATAAATAATTCATTAAAACAACAGAACTTTGACAAAAGTAGATATTAAAGCCATCAAAAAGGTGCGAATAAAAAACTTCAACAACAAATCTTACTGCGTAAACAGGACAGTACTTCGTTTAACGTTTACGCGACTACTTTTGTCAAATTTCTTAACAATTGTCTATTTATTGCTTGTAATCTACCTAGCTACTCGAACTACAGTTATGACTAGTTGATTGAATCTATAAACCACTAGCGGAGACGTGTTCTAGAGGAATGCCAGATCACTCGCGATGCCTTCCTATACTAAAGCCGTGAAGCGCACAACACCAAGAATATAAAAATATACCAATGATTGGTCACTGAAATTAGTGTAATAGTTAAATATTCGATTTATACAAACATACTTTAATATAATCCATAGGATCGCGACGAATATTCGTAAGAGTAGGTACAATAGAAAGTTATGCGTTGTAATCACTAACTTGTCTGTACAGCAGTCACATTCGAGTAAGAAGATTATATGCTCAAGACTTTTTATTTTAGAACGCGGCAATCATGGCTTCTGCTTCCAACGGTGGATGCTCATAGTGAAGCCATGCAAGCGGCCGGTGCTGGGATCACAATATCGTGGCCGGTCGCTTTACGTTAAATAAGTTGGAAAACAAACAATATGCGCGTATAAGTATGAATCTACTAATCGACTAATCTACAATGAGGTAACTTGCATGAACAGGACGCGAATTCGACTTTATTTAATAGCGCTATATTATTATTATTATGACTACTTTAATTGGAGCTGGTTTGCTTCGAACGATGTCGTTAATTGTACTCGAATCTTACACTATATTATAGCTATTAACGAAACGACGGAACGCTATCTATCGTTACCGAACTAGTTATTGTAAGTGGTTCTAATCGTCAGGAGCGTTACGGTACAAGTTTGTGGCCGATTGTTGGTAGGAGCAGCAGGCGATACTTATCGCGGCGATAGTAGGTACTACACCGACATAGTGTCGCTAGCCTCAGAGGGTATTTCATAGAAATATGTAGAAACTGGCAGTGTCGCCGCTGCTGCTGCCTGCAATCGGCTACGCACTTTACCGTTATGGTGCACGTACACCGACGCAACCTATCCTACAGGTAGGCCGTGATATTGTCCGCTAGCTAGTCTATCTCAATTATTTCAACTTCAAAAAGCCTGTACCTTCTAACGCGGCATTAAAGCTAGTTACTATTACTATATCGGAATGTGAATTTCAAATACTGCCTACAAGTTTGACGGAATAGATGTGTATCAACACGAGAAGAATAGTCTTAATTTAGAGCGTGGATTGGATAGGTTCCTCTCTTTACTCACAGCTGGGTAATTGAATTGTAGATATGTTTTTATACGTATCCAATGTATTGAGATCAATATTTAACTTCTTAAATAGTTATTGCCAATTTTATGTGCCATTGTGTGAAAAGCCGTCTTGAGCTTTGCACACCAAGAGGCACATTTATGGTGAGTTTCTATCCAATCAACCAATGACTTTCAACAAAATGAATAGTATGTGGAGCGCAGTCTGTGATTAGAAAAGTTCTTAAGAAAGCCTACTATTTTATTAACGATACTTACCTTCCATCTTGAATGCACACTTTTTTGTAACGATTGAGCAACATAAAATACTAACGTGTCAATTATTCTTCCTAAAGTTATTTTGTTATAATTACAAATATTTATACAATATTTTATGGCGGTAAACTTCGAACTTATGGTTAAGCCGCACGCATAATTTACTTATATAGTTGTCTTTGCAACCGAGTTCATATTCATTATATATTATAAAGGTAAATTGTGTAAAAGCTTGAACAGTAGATAGAGTAAGTAGATATTAGATAGAGTAACAAAAGTAACAAGTTTCTTGCAAACTATACATTTATGCCAAATAAACGATATTTTCATAGTTTGGTCAGCTGGCATAATGCGTGAGATTCAATGATGTCCAACAGCGATTCTTGTCGACTTTCAGAGGATCGAAGCGAATAACGTAATATATATTACAGTCATTGAATTTTCGTTCTTTGGTTGGTATTTTAGCGCATTGCCTAGCTTTGTGGCGTTGTAAGGCTTATAGCGGTGCGGGTGGGGGCGGTAGGGAGCGCGTGTGGTGGCGCAGGAAGGTGCGCAGGCGTCGCGCGGAGGCGGCGGCGGCCGTCAGAGCGTGCGCAGCGGCCCGCGGCACTCGGTGCGGTCCATCCACGCTATGTCGCGCGTCGTCACCTGCAATACACACAACGTACAACAATTAATCATCGTTTTTCACTAGGTCTGGTTACCTAACTTGAAGTTTTTCACAAGTGCGGTTGCTACGAGTATGAATGGAGTACTGTAAATATGTAGATACGTACCTATAGGGATAGGACTAGGTACTCCTATGTCTACGTATGCTACTATGCACCTGCGTAGTACAAGTAGTATGATAACAGGAAACTGAAAATCACTCTGATTTCTGAAAATAGGTAATAATGAGTAAAGTGTGTCGCAAACACACGATAGCACATAATGGTCGTATCGGCTGACTAAGTGCACTTATAATTTCGCATTAGCTATCAAATAGGACATTATTTTGAAGTACTTAGGCTCCCGAGTTTTCCGTGTTGTGGTAGGTCGTTCTTATTTGTCACCGGTCTACAGGTGAGGATATGTATTTGTTATATATTTTCATTGAATATAGGTTCTCGTATGACTACAACCTTACTTGGTGTAAGGTGAGTGAAGAGCACACTTACTTAGTGCAGTCACAGTCACGAGCATTAACTTGTACGGTCACGAGCATTAATATGTATACACTTTGGTACCATGTCACATTAACTTTTTTGACAAATTGAACTGTAAGTCTCACTAAATGTCAAATATGTTAGTGCGACAGAGTCCTAAAGTGGGTACATTATATTGCTCATGGCTTACATACATAAGGTCACGCCTATTTCCCGTTGGGGTAGGCAGAGACCACGAAGTTCCACGTACTACGATCCTGACACACCACTCTCGCTTCCTCCACTCCCATCAAAGACTTCACGCATGCTCGCCAGTTTAGAGTAGTAGTAGTAAAGTTGGGCTCACGATCTGGAGGTATGAGTTCCATTCCCGATGGGAACATTTTCGAAATCACTTTGGGAGACGGTCCTATGTTTGGTAAGGACTTTACAGGCTTGAATCACCTGATTGTCTAAAAAAGTAAGTTGACTCCGTGCTTCGGAGGGCACGTCAAGCCGTGGATCCCGGCTATTAGCCGTAAAAATACCTCCACCAACCCGCAGTGGAGCAGCGTGGTGGAGTATGCTCCATACCCTCTCCGGTTGATTGAGGGGAGGCCTGTGCCCAGCAGTGGGACGTATATAGGATATTTATATATGTAATAGTATACAGGAGCTTATCATGTTAATTCTCCTAAAGTTCTAGCTTTCTAGAGTGGAAAGGCAAGGGGAAGGCAGTGGGGCGAGGTACTCAAAACCATGAGTCGTGAATAATAACCACACGCCGGACCTTTCTTTTAGAAGTAAGTACCGTAAGTTGATTTTGATATGGTATAAAAGTACGTCTCCTATACTTAAAGGTTGTCTGGAAGAGATTGCTACTTAGCAATAAGGCCACCTATTGTACTCATTCTATTTATCTTTTGTTTTGTATTTTGTTTTTTCCTGTTTGTGCAATAAATTATTTGTTATGTTATGTTTGTTACGTTACGTCGTGTTGTGTTTGGTGGAGGTGTTCTAATAGGTAGGTACCTATGTACCATCTTCTATCGTGTGGATTGTGAGGTGGATTACTAACCCCATCAACCCTGGTGTCAGGGTTATTACTGAGCCGCCATAGGCCCCTGACATGAGTCGTGTAACGAGTGCGTACTCACATCAGTAAGTAATAATCGGGACCAACGGCTTAACAGCTTCACCAATTATGTACCATAATAGGTAGCTTTTTGATTAGGTTCCCTATCACTGCACTGCTATCATGTTATGATGACATTGGTGACATAAAAACAACATTTTAACAAGTAAGCAGATAAGTTTTTCCGACTAATTCAACCAAGATAGATAGTCTTACAAGAACAGAAATAATAAATAAAATCCAAGTATTAAATTCAAATTAATTTTATCTTAGTGGTAAAATCCGCAATATCACTCTACACAGAAAATAATATATCAAAAACATTGATTCATTGTTTGTTCATATGAACCTTACATCTAGATGTGGTTCTAGAAACAATTATCCTTTATGAAGATAGCACTTTGGAAATTCACTGACGAATACAGTCGTGAGTTTATTGCACGAACTTCTCAAGAATCGATTACTTAGCTAATCTACGCAAGTGTAAGCATAAAGTGGAATACTGATATACATACATACATAAACTCACGCCCGTAATCCCTAATGGGGTGGGCAGAGCCACAAGTAATCAAAGACAACTTGCAGCCACTGTTGATACGAAGTCCAAAGATGGATATGATGATCCTTATGGTGATAAGGGATCAGCCTATCGCCCATAACATTAGTCCATCATGTTAGAGGACACAATCCCTCTGTCGGTTTTTACGACGTTGCCCGGGAAGAGAAGCAGCTGAACGTGCTCTATGTTTTTTATTTGCTCCCAGAACAGCATAGAAGAAAACAATACTGATATATTTTGGTTTAATGGTCATTTAGATTATTAAATGAAATTAATACTTTATAGACGGGGATACGGCTCACCCATCACGTAGGTCTAACAGAAAGCTCGGTGAGGTGCGGACTTACTGCATCTTGCGATAGATGTACCTCTGACTACCCCATAGAGATATTGTCGTGAGCTGAATGTGTAAATGGAGATGTATGTGTAAATGGAATAAACTTGCTGACGCTTTTTAATTGGCGGCAAAAGTCAATTTGCAGCGTCGTGGGACGCCCGGTTTTGTTTTTTAATGGACGGGTTAACCCTAGAAGTCGAATGTAGGCCTTCCTTTGATGATTTGTAGTGCGTAGCGCACATGGGACAGATTGTGTAAGGTGAGATTGGTGTAACTGGTGCAGTAGTATATAGGGTAGGTCGTGGAAAGTAGGGTAGTTAGGATAGTTTTGTAAATCATTGGTTTAGGCCTGTGATGGATACGAACCTGCGACCTCAAAGTAAGAGGCAAGCGTTCTACCAACAGGGCTACAACGGTTCTTTCTTGCGTCTTGTCTTAAAAGGAAGTGAAAGAATTGGCCTTCGATAGACAAGAATGGAATTAAATTAGTGATAATGATGATCCATTGAACTTGTACAATACCTAAATAAAAATACGCCAACAAAATAAGAGTGAACGGCGATTCTGACGGACACCTAGAGGCTAGGGCAACAGGTTGGTGGAGGTGATTTAACGGCTAATAGCCGGAACCAACTGCTTAAATTTTCGGATAATCAGGTGGAAGCTAGCCTAGGGCCGTACCTGGTGCATGGAGTAGACGGCAAGCACGACGAGCACGTGCATGATGTTGTGTGAGTTCAGGCAGCGGTCCACGGCGCCCGGGAACCACTTCTCCGGGATGTGCAGCGCTCCGATCACGCCGCCGCCCAGCGACACCGCATCCTGAAATGGTACCATGTATGTTCTTTATGAGAGTTTTCTTTGAAGTTATTTATTTAGATCTAAGGCCCATACAACAAAGAACCTAAACAATTCATATACTATTTAGACATTTTATTGTTTCGCTTCCTTGAAGCGTCGGAACACCAGTCCCAAGCAGCTCAGAGACGAGTGACTCATGATATCGAGAGCGTCGAGTAATACACGCAGCCAATGCTGGAGTATTTGCCGTTATTATAGTTTTATTGGAGGTACATTGATGCCTCTTCTGTAGAATCCCTTGGTACAGCACTCGATGATCTCTTCAAATCAAATCAAATCAAATCAAATCAAATCAAATCAAATCAAATCAAATCAAATCAAATATACTTTATTGCACAGAACTAAAAAAAAAAGGTGTTGAAATACGGAGTTGCAACTTTTCCTCCGGAAATAGTTAACGATTGGATAAAAGAATGTTCTAGAAAATATTCTGGTGACGCAAAGGCAGAAAAACAAATGAACAACTATTTTTAGCTTGAATTTAAAATTAATATGATTTTTGAAATTCGAGTAGAACGCAATTGTTCTTTAAAGTAGCTGTAATATTGGTTGATTGTGATTGCTGGTGCATAATTTACTATATGTCGTATAGCACCCTTTATATGACCCCTCTGGTTTTATTATTCACACCGCTGCACGAGGCATAGGTGTGGTATGGTTTGTTCTAATCAATTTTGTCATAAATATAAAAGTAATGATGCATAATAATTGCATTTGATCCGTTTTAAGTTATTAGAGTACTTATATACACACATTGTTTTATGCTTATATTTATTATTCATGTTTCTTATCTTTACTGACGCCAGCAAGACTATAGGTTAAACTTTTTAAGTACCTACTTAGTTCTCTTTTGGATCAAAGGTCTCGCTGCCATAAACAAAACAGTATCACGCCTATATCACAAGCCGTAAAACACATTATTTATAACAGTTCTCTTGTAGCCCGCGCGCTTTTCCTGTACTGTGACAGAATCGAAACCTGGACAAAGTGCCAGAGACAGGATAAGCAATATCATGGTGAAACCACTTTAGAACCCTGTCACATTAATATATTTGACAGTTAGTGAGACTAACAGTTCAATTTCTCTTAGTTTTTAAGTTTATCTTCTGCTGGAAGAGATTTTCTACTAGAAAAAAGCTGAACCGTTTGTCTGTCTTGTGTTAGTCTAATCGTTTTATATCGGGTTCTATGTACAATAAATTATTTAAAAAAAATAATGATAAAAAAATTGTGACGTGGGACCAAAGTGTATCATATTTCGCGCGCGTATTTCGAATGATATAATGTACTTACATATAGATTTGCCTATAGGTACCCTACTTAGCTAATTCTTCATGCGTGAACTTATGGATTAGATTAGTTCGTAAAGTGCTTGAATTCCAGACACTCCGTCAGATTGCGCCCATTATGCATATCAAACAATGCCCGTAAGTAGTTGTAGGCATGATGGTTCTTGCGAACTTGGAGTTTGCATTGCATTCCCTAAGGATTGTGGCCATGAAACTTTGATGGCAGGCTGGAAGCTCCGGTTTATCACTCTTCCCTCAAGAATATTTGATGACCCTCCTGGAGGGTTTATATTCTCAGTACTTACTTAATATATTCATTTTTATATTTTATACATCGTATTACTCGGCCAAATGGCCTGTTATTTGTTCTGGAACAATTTTATTTGAGTGTTTACGTATCTTTAAATAATGATTTAGTAGCACGAAACGAGAAAATTCTTATTTAGTAAATACTTATTTTTTTAATTAAGAAGAGGATAGTCGCGGTAACCCAACGATCCCTCTCCCCATATAGTACATATAATAACACATTTTTTAAATATACTATGGCTCCGATTCCTGCAGACATCTCCTAATTTTATTTTAAGTTATCATCATCATCAGCCGTATGACGCCCACTGTTGGGCATAGGCCCATTTTAAGTTATACTCGTTTCTTATTCGCCGAAAAGGAAAAGGACGGATTATTGACAACTGTTAATTTTGCAATGAAATAATAACCCAGGTGAATAAAATAGGCATCTAGATCGTATGCAATCCGTTTTGACGTTATTGGCCAATATACAATTTTGGAAGGGTTTTTTAAATCTCTGCCTAAAATTGACGTGCGTTCCATAAATGTTATGCATGTCGATTACCCGTTCCTTTCCTTTTCGGCGGATAAGAAAATGACAAATATAACTTAAAAAGTTTATTTTAGATGGTGTGTACCGGAATCAGCATCAATGTTAGTAAACAAAATTCCGTCGTCTCTACTTTATTTTTATGTCTTATATTTAAAACATAATTTAGGACGTCGATATCACGTGTTCGATATTAAGTTGTACGCTGGCGATTTGAGGTTCTGCCCACACAAATAGACACCGTTAGACACCGTTACGGGCTTGAGTTGTGTCTATTATTATCTTATTCTTATTGTTGATAACATTGATGTACTTATAATATTTTTTCTATAGTACATTGTTTGATAATATCTCGCAATTTAGTTATAGTCTGGACACTTAACCCAAAAATCTCTTTCTTACCGTGTAAAACCTACTAAAATTGCCCCAATAGGGGTAAATAAAGCTCGCTCTAAGACCGTATTGGTGCGGGGCTGTGAGTGTACCTTTTACGTGAACTAAATCATAAATGATTTAACACTTTCATTGTGTATGAATAAATCACATATGAGGCAATAAATCTGAAACTCATACGTGTATGTCCCATATGTGGGGCACATTTTTTCTCGCCAAAGTGTGTCTATGTACTTACATAAATTCCAATGTGTTTATTGAAAAATATCATTACACGTGAGGGGTTGATATCTAATTTTCAGTTACACAGTGAACGTGTTAAGTTACTTACTATCTGGTTGAACTGTCCTCAATATACGCATCCTTACATATTAAGTTATGTATGTATATGTCATCATCATCATCATCAGCCGTACGACGCCCACTGCTGGGCATAGGCCTAAGTAGTACATTAATTAATGCCTAATTCGTATGTATATGTACATGATCTTAATATTCCTTAGGCCAACAACATCATCCAGTTTATCAATGACGCGCTTATTGTGATATATATAGGTAATAGAATTAATAAGTAATGGGGAAAATGTTCGCTTATAATTCCTATTAACTGCGTAGATATTAGTCATAATTTATACTACTTAATATATTTCTGACCTTAGATTTTGCGCCTCGGTTGTGGTTTTACATGGGTAAAACGAGGTTATTGTGAGCGACCGGGAGCTATTGTTTTCTGCTCTGTAAGGCAGTTTGGTGATCCAACTAAAGACATTAGGTAGAGTTATTATATCGGTGGGCGGCGCTGGTGGCTCGTATCCATTCATTATTAGTGTGAGCTCCGCTGGAAGACAGCCAGCGGCTCCGGGCCGGAATTACAGTGCTCGGTCCAGTAATGGCGATTAGCGGGAAGAGGATAGGGGTACAATCGGCGAGGATGGTGTAGATTCGGTGATTAAACAAGGCATATTTGCCAAATGTGTTTAATTTCACACTTTCTACTATAAATGCGCCCCGATGGCTGGTATTTTAATAAAGAAGAAAAAGTATACCTTTGGTAGACAAGAGGAGAATGCTACATCGACAAGAGCGTAGCTCTTAAATGATTGATGATGACTATTCAAATAGGAAACTTGAATTTCGTCGTGTAAACTTACCTATAATACCCTTTATTTAAGTTATTATTAAAACTATATAGATATGTATTCGTTTTAAAGGCCATGTTACGTTACGTGATTCATTAGATGCAAGGCGTCTGGATAGGGTGGTGTACCTAATAAGCCATAAGTAGAGTGGGCAGGGCCAAGATTTCGTATACCTACATACACCCGACGCATTCTGACGACGTATTCCCGACGTATGTAGGTTTATGTATGTAGTTATTATTTTTTAATTGAAAAAGGTGCATTCGCTTAATCGCCAGCAGTAGAGCCGTGATAGAGCGGTGTCGAAGGCGACTGCGCCGGGTTAATTAGCTAACTCCAAGACAATGTATCGTTGTACACGTATTGCCTGTTAGCGCCTGCCTCAATTACCGCCAGCCGACTTGCGAGGAAATACCACGAGAATTACCGCCACCACTTACCAGGATACTATTCAAAATATTCACTTACTACGGCTTAGTAAGTACATACTAACGAAAAAATGGCAGGTACAAAAGTAACTTTCATAAGGCCTTTGTATCAATTAGGTTTTATAATAAGGTGGATGTTTACGTATAGAATACTAGGCTAGGGAAACTACAGGAAGGTTGCATTCATTTTTATTTAATTTTCAAATTATGTTTACACTAATAATTTAGCAGGTAGGTAGTAATTATCAGTCCCCCAGTTACATAATTCTATAGATACCTAGTATGTATAGTTACATATTTTTATATGACAATAAAAAAGTAATAAAAGCCATGGCAATTTGCAATTTATACGGACAATTTTGTATCATTTTTCATATCAAAATAATTTACCCATGCAAAAGTATTGTCCGTCCGAGATAATTACCGTAATACTGTGTCTGGTATGGACTTTATTGACTTTTATCACAATAATGTATACATTTAACACACATTCACAATGCAGCATAGAATAAAGAATGATAGGATAGAACGGTAAATCTCCGCCCCGCGCCCATTTGTATCGGGCGTTTACCTCACCTCCCCTGGGTCTTACTTGGAGCCGCTAAGGAGTAAGGCGAATCGCGGGAACCGTCTGTCTAGGGAATGCCGATCTCGCGAGATCTCGTCTAATATTTCGGGATCAATCCCGAAGCATAATATGACGAGATCCCATTTGAGATTGACGGGATCGGGCGAATCGCCTTACTTAAATTATTTACTTAGTAATATTGAACAATGCAGGTTTTTGTTTTCTATAAAAAAATACCGACAAACCGACAGAGGGATTGCGTCCTCTAACATGATGGACTAATGTTATGGGCGATAGGCTGATCCCTTATCACCATAAGGTTCATCATATCCATCTTAGGACTTCGTATCAACAGTGGCTGCAAGTTGTCTTTGATTACTTGTGGCTCTGCCCACCCCATTTGGGATTACGGGCGTGAGTTTATGTATGTGTATGTATGTATAAAAAAATATTTTGTTTTAATTAACCTCACTATCACAAACAAGCACTTTTAATCGTTTCCAGCCAACAAACTTACATTTTTTTATGAACTAGACGAGATTCCGAAAATTTCGGGATCTTGCGGGATCGAGACTTCCAATCCCGCGGGATCTCGAGTCGGGATTGCATTCTACGTCTGAGTGTCCGGGGTGTGAGTGCAGTGTACCATATCTGCAACTTTAGTTTGAAAGAGATCGCTTTTAGCGGTCAGGCCGCCTTAGCATACGTTTGTGTTATGTTGTGTATGTGTTGTTGTGAGCAAGAAAGTGTATCACACATGCATCGATACCAGTATCGATGCGCAGAGTATGGATGATAATATCGGGGAATGTGACATTATAATGTGGATAAAGTTTAATGAAACATAATGTTTGTGGTATGATAATAAATAATTCTGGTGTATTATGTGTCAGTGGCGATTAAACCTCGTGTATCGATCGCCCGCATCGGCCGGGCCGCCCTGCATCATATGCATCCCTTGACCACACACTGCTGTACTAAACTGTAACTCAGTACCTACTACTACAATACATTTACAATTGGGTACTTTCCTAGGTCAAAGAATAATTATAAAATTCCAATTAATTAGATTTTAACTAACCGCCTCCGTGGTTCAGTGGTTCAGCGTTGGGCTCACGATCCGGAGGTCCCGGGTTCGAATCCCGGTGAGGACATATAACAAAAATCACTTTGTGATCCCTGGTTTGGTTACAGGCTGATCACCTGATTGTCCAAAAGTAAGATGATCCGTGCTTCGGAAGCCACGTTAAGCCGTTGGTCCCGGTTACTACTTACTGATGTACTTAAGTAGGTAAGTAGTCGTTACATGAGTCATGTCAGAGGCCTTTGGCGGCTCAATAGTAACCCTGACACCAGGGTTGATGAGGATGGTAATTCACCTCACAACAAATACGATAGAAAAAGAAATTCTAATTACCAAATAAAGACAGATATAAAGTTTATTATTTAACTTATTTATGAATTTTAATAAAGAAAAATTTAATAATTGTTGCGATATTTTTTCACGTTTTTCTATGACGTCACAGGTTGATTTTTCATGCAAATTCCATTATAATTTCGTGTTTTGACGTTTAGTAAAAAGTAACTGAATTGACTAGTTAGCAACTACCCTATTAGAAGCCTTGAATAACATATTATACCTATCCACCTTGGCTTCTTACTACCGCTGTTATGACTTGAATGTCTACTATAAGGCTTGTAATTAATGTAAGTTATAAATTCAAGTCATAGCAGCGGTAGTAAGCCAGGTGGATACTGACATACGTTATATACTTACATTAGTATCTTCCGGCAGAATAAGGAATAATAATTTTTTTTTAAAGAACGTCTAGGGCCCTGTGCCGAGGTTTTTCCTGCAGCTTCTTTTCCCCGGCTGTACAGGTTGTGAGAAGCTGCAGTAGTTTTAGGCGGATGAGACGTTCGTTATGTAAAATTGACGATTCAAAGTGTAACTATGTTACCTACTGAATAAAGATATTTTTGAATTTGAATTGAATTTGAATACTTAGAACGGCCACTCTCAGCTTCCCACTAGTGTCTGAGCTAGGTTTACCTCACCCCCCTTCGGACATATTTTAGACTTGTATGTTGTATCGTATGGCGTCAGACGTCACACACACAGATGCGCGTGTACGATAATGTCAATATGGGGTGTCTGTGTAAAACGAGGTTGTTTGTATGAGGTGTCCGTGGTGTGCTTCCGGTTAAATAACTATAAAAGATATCTACACATTATTATCATATTTATCTCCTCTTGAGGACGTATAACTACTGAATTTATAATTAAAGCACATAATAACGGGTTCTTTCCGCGTTTAAATGGGGATATGAGACTCCCAATATTTCGACACTGTTGCAAGTGCCATGATCACGGGATGACTGATGAGATAGGAGTGGAGTAGGTAGATCCATAATTTTCTACGGGCAGACATATCTGTCTACCCTTGTTTTTGTTTTTGATATCGGAATGAACCCGTTATTATGTGCTTTAATTATGATAATAACCGCGTAAACTTAAAACTACTGAATTTGACTTTGAATTATAGATAATTAATAACACGTGGTATTCAGGCTTAATGTCCGGTTGATAGCACTATTGCTATAACATTATGCGCGCTGTCTATAGCTGGCGAAGAGTGGGTGATGCTATGTTTAGCCTCTGCCAACCCCTTCGGGTATACAGGCGTGAAGTTGTTATTATATTATCATAATTATCTCTCTTCTTAAGTATCTACAATAGCCAATAAATCTTATTTAAATTTTACAAACGCACTTGGTTTTCAAATGCGCCTTATGGCAAAGACTGCATCGACGACGTGTGAAAGGAACAAAGGCTTTCAATGATTTTTAATGTTGTTATAAAAAATGAGTTTGAAAAACCAGGCAAGGACCAAAAAAATGTACATCGGCGAGTGTGAGGGTGTAACAGGAAACTAGAAATTGACCACTAGGTATTTCAGGAGAAAACTATATTCTAACACGCTTCCGCTGAAATAGAGTTACCTACCTCCGATTGCTTCAGATGGCTGGATTTTGTTATTTTAATTCAGTTATGATGATGATTTGATCCAGCCGCTTTCGGCTACGGCGACTGCTTCAACTCCGACATTCATGTGCTCAGATGTGACTTATATAACCAATCTTGTTGGGAAAGATCCTCGCAAATTGCGAGCATATGTGCACACCATCTAATTAAGTAAAATTGATTGCCGCAGGCAGAGCCGTTGCAGTTCAATGAACAGTTCAGTCATGATCATAATACAAAAAGGAAGTTTTCCTGGCTGATAATACAGACACATTTTTTTTTAGGATAGCCAGTTGCATGTCCCTCTGGGCAAATGCCTCCCCCTTCTCCTCTTATTCATCTCTACCCTGTGCGTTCTGTTGCAAAAAAAAATGTACCAAAGAGAGTGGAAGCGAAAGTGGCGTGTCAGGATCGTACTAACTGGAATTCCATAGGCTCTGTCTACTGGGACGGGAAAAAGGCGTGATTTTATTTATGAGTATGTATAATAAAATACTAAACATAAAATACTCTGAATGATACGTTATAATCGGCTGTTTAGGTGTTATAAGACCGTACTCACACGCTAGTCACGTTGGGTGTCATCAACAGTGGGTATTTAGGTTAATGCCCTCAGTAATACGATCCCTCCGCGCCTGTAGCCGCGCCTTTATGAATCGTGAGGAAGCCGGACCAATGCCGCCACAGATTACTAATAGTCCGCGACTAGCAACTAATTAATCTCCAGTATACCTCTAAGTAAGTATAGTATGTTGTTAGGCTGTGGCCTGCACGTGACAATAATAAATTTGTATCAGTTACCTACTAATGATCCATCGGTTTTGCTGTTCATGACAAATATCAAGGTAGTGGATAATAGTTCTGTTTGTTTTACTATCGGTCAGGACGATTGGTTAATTTGAACACACCATAACATAAGCATACCCGAAGGGGTAGGTATTCATCAGCTTTTTACTAGGTACTTAAATTAAGTTAGTAATTTGAATATTTATCAACTACTTATTAACTAATTTATTTTAAGTTAAGTAGGTAATACATCCGTTTATAGTTGTAAGTTAACACCAGTTTCCATTAAAATAAAAAAAAACAACTGCGTTTTTTAGTGTCAGGTACAGGTTAACAAGAATCTATTTTCCAAAACTGATTAATAAATTACAATCGAGGGTAGCTGGCGCATGGTGGGTGTGAGCATTAAATAAACAGGTTGACAGGGTCGGAGGTGAGGAGAGCAATAAATATGAGGTGCCATGGCCACGGTGGAGCGGGCAGTGGCACGCGTTGGCTTGCGGCCAGCATTGCTAGAATGTACTCCGCGCCTCACTCCGCCCTGCGCTCATCAAGTGATGTATGGCCCTTTGCTGGCGGTAGGGGCCACGCAACAGAAGAAAGAGGATGGAATGACCTTTTTTTGACGTGACTTACTGTAGATTTGCCGCAGATGGCATTAACTACTTGGCCGGACAACTGGGGAGCGCTGAAGGCTATCACCCGGTACAACGTTTAAGACAACAGGCCTAAGGGTGCCCAGTTGGGCGCGAACCTCGGTTCAGGGCGTCCGTCTGAGAGGAAAAATATTTGAAAGAATTAATCGACCCTAGTGGGTCGATAGCGACAAGCGCTGATTGAGGGAAATCGTCGACCCCGCCGGCGGGGTCGGTATCGGGGTCCTGAAGTGTTTTGTGTCACGAGCTGATTGGCTGCCTATAGAGGCCTATAGAGGATTACTCTAGCCATAGGGCTAGAGTAATCGGGTTGTCGGGATCGTATATTACGTCCTTCGGACGCCGATACTTTTCAGTACCGTCCCTAAGTGGGATGTATTCGGAAGCCGCTACTACCAGGGGAAGATGGAATGACCCTAATGAATGAGAACCGCTGTCATCGGTTCAGCCCGCTCGCTTTTACTACTACTCCTGCAAAAAGATAACTACGATAGCTTTACTGTGTCTTATATTCCGTAGCCTCTTTACCGGCAATGTATGTTTTATGTGATAGCATAGAATAAGGAATAATACTACATAAAGAACGGCAACTCTCCGCTCTCCACCAGCGTCTGAGCTAGGTTTACCTCACCCCCCTCGGACATAATTTAGTCTTCAATCGTATGGCGTCAGACGTCACACATATAGTTACTCAAAATCGTGGTCTGCATCATCACATTCAGTATTCGTTACGGTGTCATTAACACCCATACGTACTTGTATGGCTACCTGGTTGTACTTGCATGGGGTGGAAGTGTCATCGTAACAAATAGTGAGAGGAGTGATTCAGCTGATTATTCTGAGTTAATATCAAGTGGAATGTGTCACTGCAAAAGTATACAATTGAAAATAATTTAAAAAAGAAACAAAGAATAATATGAATTTTTCGTCGGAAAATTCTACTTGATATCAACTCAGAGTCATGGTCTGAATCATTCCCCTCGGTTTTCGTTACGATGTCACTAACATCGTGTATGTGTGTGCATTTTATATTACTAGTCGATAAGCCGCCCGCACTGGAGCGAATACAAAATGCACTGCATGAGTCTGCATGGTACTTACTTATTATTTATTTAATTTCCCCACTATCCCCTCAATTAACCGCCGCCCGTCGACGTCTATGTAATTTGTGCGCAATTGATATTGATTTATCAGAAGGGTTAATTTGCCTCGCCGTTGCCGGCTTATTATTGCGAATTGCTCGTTGTAAAGCTAATGTGTAGTGCTGAAAGTTCTTTATGCATTCTGAGTGCTTTCTTGTAAAGTGTTTGTTTTAGTATCACAAACATTAGTTATGCGACTCAGTTCCTTGATATCGACTCCGCTCCATGTGAAAGCTCGGTGAGGAGAAATCTCGCAAAGTGTGGGTAAAAAACTACCCAAGTCGTGAGTTTATGATATCGACTCCGCCGGTGTGGTGAACATTCCTCTCCTTCAGCGTTTTTAATCAGATCCATCCTAGCTATTATCGCCGCTTCGGGATGTTTCTCTCCGTCGTGATCCTCTCAAACGACGCTCGAAGCCGAAGTTCATGCCCACCAGGGGCCTTAGCCAAGTTGCAAACGTTTATGAAAAACGACATTGTTATCGAATAAAATGTATGGGATTGACATAAGGATACTTTACTCGATCATTTACACCGTCGTTATTTATTATTCAGTTTAAAATGGTCTGCCTAAACCGACGTTATAAAAGATGTAATTGCTGAACACTGCTTCCTGAGATACAGGTCTCCTAGTTCAGGTAGCAGGGTTATACTTCTGTAGCATTTGTGTGTCCTAGCTGTAGTACCCAATGTTGTGTCGATCTTTTTCTATGACAATAAACAATTATTATTATTTTTTTTTTATTAGTAATCGCTTGCAACTTGACCCTTATCACAACCCCCCCCCCCCCCCCCCGCCCCGCCTTTGAGCTCCCTTTGTCAATTTTGGCTTGTAGGTAGGTAGGTAGTTTTTTTTTACCGCGTGAGGTGAGAGAGATTAGCGCCTTTAAATATGCATAAGATATAACACAAAGCAGCACATTCGGTGGCTTTATTGCTTCAATTTCTTCCAGCCAACTTCGCGGGAATTGAATTGCTTTAAATTGGAGTCCCGGGCGGAATATACTTACCTAATTCTAAGTTTTATAATAAGTCACTTCAAAATAAAGTACGAGTACATATAGGGTTACCTGTAGGAAGACGTGCAGTATGGCGTGCGGGTCGCCACCGCCAAGCCGGGCTGCGCGTGCGCCGGCCAGCAGCACCCGCATGCAGAACGGCGCCGCGAAGCACAGCCGCCGCTCCCACGGCGACCACGCGCGCATCGCCTGCAATTCCGCACCGACATAAACATACATTTATATTTATTGGCTCTCTTTATTATTCACAAAGAAAAATTCAAACAGTTTTGCACGTCGATAATTACACGTACGAAGGCGAACTTAAATCAACACAATCGAGATTTATCACCAACCCACAGTGAAGTAGACTAATTAGTGGAGGAGAGTAAGCTTCAGACCCTCTCCGGTTGATTAAGGGCAGGCGAATCCCCAGCAGTGGGACGTAAATATGCTATATTATATTATATGAGGTGTATTATGTTTTATCATCAAATTGTACTTTAAGATATGAGGCCACAGACATATAATTTTCTGTATAATTCTCCGCGTCCTGCATGACTTGCAGAATATACTAATTCGCTCACCGTTCAATGCATATTTGCACAGTGCTGTCCACGTCGTAACATGTAAATGGCTCAGAAATCAATAAGAAGTGGTCTATTTACCTACACGCCTACTGCAAACTAAGTATGTAGCTTAGCCACGTCACAATAATAGCAGTCTTCTTCTATCGTGAGGATTGTGAGGTGGATTACCAATTCCATCAATCCTGGTGTCAGGGTTATTATTGAGCCGACAAAGGCTTAACGACTACTAACTTGCATCAGTAAGTATTAACCGTGACCAACGGTTTAACGTGCCTTCCGAAGCAGCATCTTTCTTTCGGACAATCAGGTGATCAGCCTGTAATGACTTATACCAAACTAGGGATCACAAAGTGATTTTCATGATGTGTCCCCACCGGGATTTGCACCTGGGACCTTCGGATCGTGAGCCCAGCGCTCAAACTACTGGACCACGGAGGCCGTTATAGCAAGGCGCTGGGTTAACAATGAAAAATAATTTCTTTCTATTTTAGATACACAAGCTCACGCCCGCGAGCTACACTAGGCTGGATAGAGCAACAAGTAATAGAAGGAAAACTTACAGCCATTATTTGACACGAATTCTTGTGAAATATATGAATAGCTATACGCCCAATAGGATGGACCATTATGTGTTCTGTAGTAGATTTGCTTTTTATGTGACTTAATCTGTATAGGACTGGTTTTACCTTCGCAGTTTGGTAGCTTCTGTAAGAAAGCGGACCTATCAAATCTTCAGCTTAGATTTAAGCGGACCCTGTGAAACGGAATAATATTTGCCTCCAACAGCATTGAATAGTTCGTCAGACTAGACTTTATCAGCGATGTGCCGTATTTAGTAGACTATTACGTCTCGATACACCTGGCCAAGTTAATGCCATTTGCCGTTTATCTACAATAAGTCACATAAAAAAAGAAAAAATAAAGTCCTAATACTAGGGACAGGCTAACCCTTTTCAAACTGACAGCGGCTATGCACAATATTGCGCTACGCTGCTCTTCTGGACTGTTGGAAGAGTGGAAGAGTAGGGTTCACTCAGAAACAAAATTCTAAACTGGATTGGCTATTTCACTATGTAATAGGTAGGTAGGTATAGTCCAGCAATCTTGTTTATGGTATGAATGGAGGATGGTTAATGAATGGGACGTAGGGCAGTTTTAAAAAGTAAGAAGGAGAGTCTATGGTGGGATGTCGGTCAGGGTTAGAGGATAAGGGAAGAAGTTTTATTTTTGTTTTGTTAAAATTTATTAAAATGGAGTAAAGATATTTAAAATATCCCGTTTTATTTCCATATCCCACTATTTTTCAATTCCCTTAGGCAGTATAAAGATAAAATTTATAAATATTTATGTCCTCCAGCATACATTTTTTTTTATAATTATCTGAATAATTGTATTTGTATAATTTAGTTATCTACCTAAACGGTTACGCTGTCTTACACTGCAAGTGTTGTGTGCACCTAACACTGCAAGTGTTGTGGCTTTTGTAACAGTCCAATTCTTGATGTAACTTTTATTTTATTTAATGTTTTATTATATAAGCTGTTGGAAAACCTTTTTATAAATAAATAATAGGTGCTCGTAGTGTGTAGTGGTTGGCACAGGTAGCGGGAAGTATCTAAACAAGCCATTAGTAATATATTCTACTCGTAGATTCTACTACAAATTGTCAATGCATGACAATGACATTGTATGACAATGTATTCGTGAAAAGGGTGATACGAGTATAAAGTTGGATGACTCGAGTTAGACTACCAATGAGGGGCTTTCCAGGCTATGTTCCTAAAAAAAAATAGATAGCGCTGTTAAGATTCATCGTGATAATTACCTATTTTCTCATTGCTCGGGTACTTACATAATTATTCAAAAATATAATGGCAAAGGCATATATAAACATAATTATGTTGCTACCTATATTGCTTACCTTTATTTTGATCAGAATAATAATGGGTAGAAGATGTGTGTTGCCTGGGTGTAACAACATTTATAGACAAAAATAAACACAAAAGGATTATGTCCATAAAATTAGAAGGTTAAACGAAGGCAACACTCCAGCGCCATCTATACATATATTTATTTCGGGAGCGTAGCCAGGAAAATTCCTTATTGATCTATCTACTTGCCCTGGAACGGGTACCTACCGCAAGATAAAAAAATAGAACCTACTAACAAACGAAAAGCCTAATCTTCGATATTTATGCAGGTCATACTTGCTAGGTACTTGTAAAAAGTACTAATGTACCTTTTACACCTACAAATGAAGTTACAAGAAAAACTGAGAAGAAAAATCATAGAGCTCTCATATTTTTGTAGCGCTGTCTTAAATTTATGAGGATCCCGGATCGGGCAATGTGCTGAAAATTTCAACGGACCCCAACGACCGTAAATCATAGCCAGCTACGGAGGTCGCGTCTTGTACGATATTATACCATTCATTATTGATACAAAACATCTTACTTATTGAAATGTAATAAGTATAACGTGATATAAGTACTTATGTTACGTTTTTTTTAATCATTCTACTCAAGTAAGAAAATGATGTTGTTTCATTGGGCGTCAAACCCTATACGTAGAAAACAGACATCTATCTAAATCAATTCTGATTTCAAATTAAAACGATTGTTCTTATTTTCAAAAGAAGAACAAAAACAATGAAAAAGAAACCTCTAAAAATAAAATAAATTAATTTTATTCTAATTAATGCCCCGGAGTTTCCAGCCGAAAAATAGTTTCAAAGAATATTTGAATAGCCTTATAAAACAGAAAAGTAATTTTCCTTTCCTTTGTTTAGTAATTTTCCTAGATTTTTACAAATCACTTTTTTGGAGATTTTTTTTTGAAGCTTTTAGAGAGGCTGAAATCTAAACTAGGTACTTATCACCTGTGCCACCTGTGCTAAATGCTACACCACATATATCGCGCACGACGCGATAAATGAACCGCTAGAATTAGTTTATTTATCGCGTAGCCGATAGAGTTTGCTCATTCATCGCATTGCGCAAGCGTACAGAATGTTACGGCTACGGGTCTCCAGGTTAGAATCTATGGTGGTACATACCTTATATAGGCCGAGGAGGCTGCCGAGGCAGTAGACGGCGAGCGCCGCGTACCGTAGCGGCGCAGGCGCACAGTACACCGTCGCCGTCACCATCGGGATTGCACCTGCGCAGAAAGTGTTTATTTTCCATTTTCTATCAAATTTTTTCCTACAACCCTATCATATTATAAGAGATACATACTAAGATCATGCCTATTTCTATTGAGGTAGGCAGAGACGACGGAATTCCATCTACTACGATTCTGACACATCACTTTCGCCATTCTTTAGGTTGTGTTCACTGTAGGTACTCTCCGGCCAAGTAGTTAAACCAATCTGCGGCAAATCTACAATAACCTATCTACAAGTAAAAAAAAAAACTGTAGGTAAGTATTCTAGGTAAGGTAAGGTACTGTAGGTAAGTAGGTTATACTTTAGTTATTAGTAAGATTATGTGGGTTTTTTTTTAGTCTTTTATTTACTTAAGGGCTTTTAGCAAAATTTGATATGCCAGCCCCATCGATCAAGACTGACTAAAACTGACAAATGACTATGTGGGTTATGAACCTATCTGGCCCTATAATGTAGAACATAGTTTTGTCTCTTATTCCAAAGATGAGAAATTTCAACGTGGCCGTAATATAAAATATTCTTATTTAACTAATTGTCCTGCAATAGGAAAGCCACTGAATTACAGTCAACCATAGAGGGTTCAAACATTTTAATAAACTTGAACATTTATAAACATTCCATTTCCTGATTTCTTTGAAATCAAACAGACTGAGAACGCCGAGAAAACTTATAAAATGAGCACGTTTCGTTCCAATAATTCTGTGGTCTGAAAACATTTCAATCGAGGAATACCAGCACAATGGAGTTGTAGTTGTGGTAGTCTGCAAAAAGAGAAAATACTAACTGGTTGGGTCGTGTTCGGAAATTAAACTCTGATAACGTGTAGATTGGACTGAAAGTGGATCGATAATTTGCTGTTTATAAATTTCAAAGTATTCAAGTAAGTAGGTACACCACTCTTTTTTATGAACATATCTGTCTTCTTCTTCTTCTATCGTGTGGGTTGTGAGGTGGATTACCCCAACCTAATCAACCCTGCGGTCAGGGTTATTATTGAGCCGCCAAAGACTCCTGACATGACTCATGTAACGGCTACGTACACAAATCAGTAAGTAGTAACCGGGACCAACGGCTTAACATATCTATGACTAAGTAACAAGTTTTGAAAGGATTTTATTACTGAGTTTTTACTTGGGAATTGTAAAAAAATATAATGTTTAATGAATAATGTTAAATAAGTAGGACATTTTCTAAATTATACTTACTAATCGTACCGAATTATAGTGTAATCATTAAAAAACATTTCTATTTGGCAATTGATAATGGATATATTGGGGCAGTTCTCTTGTGAAATTGCGGTTAATAGATGTCAAGATGATTTGGAAGTAGAGCTGGATTTATGGAGTTCAATTTTTTTGCTTAAAACAATAGGACAGAGACATGGCAAGCTTTCAAATCCCTAATTGACTCCACTTGCATAAAAAGTGAAAAGTTTCAGTTGACCTATTTTGTTTGGTATAAAACCTTTGGCAAGAACACACCTATACTTAGCCATTAATGAGATTGGCAGCCGATGGGCCACGCGAGTGATAAATATGTTTTTAATGACCTGCTCTCCAATTTTTTTAGTAACGCATAAATGAACAAACATACAAAACCAGTCATTATCTGCTGACAAGCAATTACTTACGTATGCTTACTTCGATGTTTTAACAAATATTGGAAGTTGTTATATCAATTTTGTTTGTTGAAACCTCTCCTCATGGTTTTGTTTAGTAATATTAATGATTTTTCGTAATATTAAAAACCACTATAGCAACAATGAATACTTAGGATACGAGTGAGACGCAAGTTGTGTATTTTACTTGCATAATATGACATTAGTAGACCTAATTAATTTGTTTTTGACGTTACGTTGATCTGGTAAGTATCGAGACGAACTATTGCGGGTTTACCATTGCCATTTCCTGTACCTTTGTTTTTTAAATGACACAACAGAAACATAGTAGTGTTTACTTACGTCTTTAGTTGCAGTTACATTTCAAACCAAATCTACCAAAACTAACTTGTAACTTGTGTAACTTTGCAAGCATGGTAAGCTCTCAGAATTTTGTCAAATAGAGAAGAATCCCGTGTTCATGATACATGTGCTGCTCGCCACTCCGCTAAATGCGTCCTACTTGCGACGCGAACAAGAGACGCCAACGAGCTGCTACATTAGGTACTAGGTACTGACTCGGCATGGCGACGTGACACGTCTTACAGACTTCTTTTATTCTGTGCCTGATTTATTACAGCCACCAGTGGTACAGTGATTCTCGGCTAACATCGCATTTCCAAATACAAAATGCTGATTTCTATCTACATCAATTTTAATCGTGTATCAGAATTTGAATTTAGAATTAAGTTGTGATTTATTGTTGTTTTGTTCAAGCGGGTATCAAAGCCATTGATATAATGCTACTAGATAGATTTAAGCCCCGTACATCTTTTAAATTTAACTTTCTGTTGGATGATGGGTAGAAAAACGTACGTTCTCTCAGGGATCATGTTGTCTCCAATGCGATGGATCCTCTATCTCTATGGGCGATTTCTAGTAACATGTCATCATTGCATACATTACTCTATATTAGCACTTCAAAGCCAAGTGTGGCCGCAATTTGTTGTGCAACCCTGTACGTTAAGGTTATTACTATTCAGCAATATTAATTCTACCGGGTCGCTACACGGCGCATTAGCTAAACTATTGATGCACCGCATCTTCGGGCGTTTGTCGTCCCTGCATCGCGGAAACAGATATAACGCTACCGTGTCCAAGGTGTAGCAACAGACGATTGGTCCTGGGTACTGTAGTGACCAAAGCGAGCAGGTATATTAAATGTTCTGTCGTCGTACTTGCATAGGTAATTTAATTATTTACACCGTCTGCAAAGTTATTGCTGGATTTTGGTAGCACAAAAACATATTCCGTCTAAAGTTTATCTAAAATTGAACTGCAAAACCGCAGTTTATAAGTCAGAATGGTATGTCGACGTAAGTAGACTTAGCACAAGACATTTGTCCGGTGAACGGGCGCTGCGGTAATCTGGGCTTAAGGCTTCAAAGGACGGCCCAGACTGGGCTGTAAGCGGTGTCAGCTCAAAGTCACGTCGAAAATCGTCACCGTATTGTGAAAATCTTGTAAGTGTAACCAAACTTTACAGGACAAGGAAACCCGTGGGATTTTTTTTAGTAAGCAACCATTTTTTATCATTTATTATCAATATCAATCAATAAGATCGTAATTGCCTTTTTATTTCACGAGCTTCTCACACGTTGCCATAGATGGCACTACAAGTTTTCAAACCACATAGCAAACAAAACTAATATCTATTCGATTTCTTGTATTTGCGAGGTTTTCACAGTACGCCTACGAAATTATTGGTTTGTACGTGTTGCTAGTGACATGAATCCGAAATCTGTTTTCAAATGTTTTTTAGTACACGACCCAATTGTAGATAGGTATAGAAACCATTACCACATAGGTAGACCCTCAGATACCGTTGATAGATTAGCTGCAAATATCGGACAAGTTTTCTATCGATTCTATCTATTCCATTGGCAGCCTGCTAGTTTAGTATGTCCACAAATGATGCTGAGTTCGATTTCCAGTTAGGTAACAAAACATCGGACGTGAATTTTATAAAAATATGCCTGTATATTATACCAAACCTATATAAAATAGACCGTACCTCTGTAGTTATAACTTAGGTTTTATTATAACATAAAACGTTATATTCAGAAGGAGCACTTTAGCAACAACCTCCGCTTCGTACGTTCGCTTCGTTTGGGGCTTCGTATCAACAGTGGCTGCAAGTTGTCTTTGATTACTTGTGGCTCTGCCCACCCCATTTGGGATTACGGGCGTGAGTTTATGTATGTATGTATGTAGCACTTTAGCAAGATATTTAAAAACGGATCGTTGAAGCTGCATGTTACGGGCATAGCGACCGCGACACTCAAACTTTTAACATAGTTTTTTTTAAATAAAAGTGCAAAGTTTCCGCGACGGTTTCAACCATGATGCGTAAATCGCACTCGTGGCTAAAAAGTTGCTCTCAAAAAGATAGGAAATTATGTAGATCGAGTAATTTCTGAAAATATTTACATAAATATTCAGTATTATCTCTAAATTTTAATAGCATGGTCAGACACATCAGACATGGACAAATCTGCGTTTTTGTTGCATGCGGTTTTTTTAATTGACATGATCGAAGGGTTTAATTAGGTACATTAAACAAAAAAATGCACATACCATTGTTTTTTTAGCGTGACATATTGTAGATTTACCTCAGATGGAATTAACTACTTGTTTGGACAAATGGAGAGCGCTGAGGGCTCTCACTCGGTTGTTAACTATAGAACAGTACTCAGGCGAAGCCGGATCGAGTCACTAACAGATAACTATGTATAAGCGTCCATTAGTTCAAACCCGACAAGCCAATTATAGCTTCTTTGTAAGGTATGAAGTTTCCTTTTCTTTAGCCTTTACAAGCTAAGAATACATTGAATGAATCTCGAACATTCCTGGCTACCTTTGTGCACCCTGGATAATGTGGATATGCCTTTTGTTATTTCCTCTCTCCATTATTCCATCGCATTATTTACCATTAGAGATTCTTTTATCTCTAGTTGGGTCTAGTTTTAGCCTCTTTGATCTGTTTTATCTAAGTCTGCCGATAGTTTGCGGTAGCTGTTATCTCACCTTTCTACATATGAATAAATCTAAAGGCATAATGTGTTGACCCTCCGATGTTTTATGTATTCAGGAAACGTTCGGCCCGAAGTAACGGGATATATAACCAGATTACTCTTGTCAAATTTTAAACAATACTTATATAATAAACGTAAAATATACAGTGATCAGATGCACATCTGATAGGTTTGGAATAGCCATTTAAAATTAAAAACTTCATTATCAAATGCAACTGGAGATAGTTTTTCACGACTTGTGGTTCTTCCCATCTTGATTGCAATTAAAATAATTATTTTACAAGTCGATGAGTGAAAGATATAATTATGTATGTGCATTTTTTTGTATTAGGTACTTACATTAAACCCTTCGATCATGATAATTAAAAAAAACCGCATGCAAATTCATTCAGCGGTTGTCGAGATTACCCCGGACAGGACAGATTTCCTTTTATGCTACAGGATTTTGATTTTCATAGCACATATTGAGTGCTGTGGCTTAGGGAAACTAACAAAAAAAAATTAAATCGAAAATATATTCTATTTTCTCTTTCCGTTTAAGTATACTACTTTCAATCAATCAATCAATAATACTTTATTGCACATCGACATATACAAAGGACATAAACATACGAATAAAAATAAGCACAATAGGCGGCCTTATTGCAAAGCAGCAATTTCTGCCAGGCAACCTCAATCTAATGTTTTCGGGTATTTACTTTCCTAACTTAAAATAAACAATTTCTATTCTATTCTAATTCTAAGTATTGAACGAACTTTGTTAGGTACGTACCTGCGATGGTAACCTAAAGACATATACACACTTTTAAGGTACTTACGTAATTACCTATTTAGTATTTATTAATATATGTACGTATAGTATAGAGTATTTATTATATTAACTTTATAGTTTTACTTTTAGGTATTTATTTATTTATCATTTTATTTTTATTTTTTGTTTTGTTGCACCATACCGCATCCAAGTTGTAAATGTTTGTTTCCTTTTGTTGGTTGCCTGGAAGAAATTGCTCTAGAGCAATAAGGCCGCCCAAATTGTACTGTATTCATGTGTTTTGTCTGATTGTTGAAATTTTAGTTCTGTGCAGTAAAGTATATTTGATTTGATTTGATTTATCGCGACAATTAGTAACTGTAGGTGAATACATTTTCGTATGTTTACAGTGGTGCTAATTCCTGTAGACAACATCTATCTAAATTTATTTTAAGTTATACATGTCATTTGCTAACCCGCCGAAAAAGAAAGTGACGTCTAATCGAGAACATACTATTTTAAGAACAAATTTCAGATTAGCCATTAACCCAACAGAATTAAGTTGACAGCACTCATCAAATGGGTTGCATACCAGCGAGATACCTATTTGATTCGCCCGGGTTATATTCAAATTCAAAAAATATCTTTATTCAGTAGGTAACATAGTTACACTTTGAATCGTCAATTTTTACATAACGAACGTCTCATCCGCCTAAAACTACTGCAGCTTCTCATTCATACACATTCATTCACTCATTCATTTTACATTCATACACTCATTCATTTTAAAATTAACAGCTGTCAATAATCCGTCCCTTTCCTTTTCGGCGGATAAGAAAATGACAGATACTTACTTCTAACTTATAATAAAATTAAATGGTGTCTACAGGAATTAGCACCAATGTAGATATTAAGTTACCAACACGTCTGCACAGATTATACATAATATACTTTTATATTATATTTACGAATAATTAGATCAGATCCTTAGCTTTTCTTTTAACACATTTCTATTAAGCACTGTATAACCAATTAGTACAAATTGCCCTAGTTACGCCAAGCACTTTTTTAATTGTTTTTGTTGAATAACCAGTAGAATCCTTTGGCCTATTTTCTTGAAGTTAACTCGTGTAGAAAGTATACCTACACTTACACCTACAACAACCTATTTATGTTCGTCTACTTTTTGCTCTTACGTGTGCGGTGCAAGAGGGGGAATAATTTATTTATTGCGGGCAGAGAGCCTGTGCCCCGGATGGCTCTTTCAAAGGATGGCAACCCCACAATTTGACCACTTAATTTGAACACCTATTCGCTGTAACTAATGGAAGTTCCTTCGCTAACATGTGTAAGTGCTAGTTTTGTATCTGAAAACCCCAATTTTCAGAGGAAATTGGTTTAACAAAACTTAACAAACATAATAAGTAGGCATTTCAATCGTCGCCTTTTAGATAGTGAAAACCTGGTAAGCGCCTTTTTGATTGTGATTTTCTTCAACAAAACCTCAAAACTGTGATTCTAAGTAAAAACTGAAGCTGCAGTTTTTTTTTATCTGGATTGAAACTAGCGTGTCTGTTGAGAACATAATTTAGGCGCTTACAAGCGTTTTACTATAAGACAATGATATACATACACCTATATAAACTTTTGATCTGTTTTGTGCTGGGCAGAGCCACCTCACATTTCTTTATTATGAAAATCACAATGTTACATATTGGTCACATCATCAACAATTTAAGAGCCACGCTCTTGTCGGTGCAGCATTTTCCATGCTACTTTTTTAGGGAAAAATAGGGCAGTGGTTTCCCTCTTGCCTTCCGCCCCGCAGTACTCTGTCTGACTCAAGTGGGAAGGCACCCAGAGTAGTCTATTACAAAGCCATACTCCTGCGTACACATACATACATACACATACATATTGGTATGTAGTACATTAGTTACTCCAATCCATGTACCTGTTACTACACATTTCTATCGTTTTACCTCGTATTATTCAGAAAATTGAATTTGTAAAGACAACATGGGAAAGTACCTCGTTGAAGTCTTTTGTTCTTCCATTTCAATTTACTAATATACTTATTTCTATATTGCTTTATATAGGTTTGTATGGTATTCTGCTACGAAAACAGGGTTTAACATTATTGAATAATGTTCCTAAAAGTAAATCTGTGTTGATACAGTTACCCTGTGGGGTGGTTATATACTGTCGGGAGGATTTCGACCGTCGTCCTACGTCAGGAATAGCTCTGCTGATCTCCCGTAGTAATACTGTCTTCCATTATTCATACAGGGTGTTAGTGACATCGTAACGAATTCTGAAAGGGATGATTCAGCTCATTATTCTGAGTTAATATCAAATGGAATTTTGGAACTGAAAATAGTTAAAAAAAATCACGAATTTTCCGCCAGGAAATTCCATTTGATATCAACTCAGAATCGTGGTGTGAATCATCCACCTCAGTAATGTTACGGTGTCACTAACACCCATAACTGCTTGTATGACTACTTGTATGCACTTGTACGGGGTGTTACGAATGCTCAGAGGGATGATTCAGTTCATTATTCTGAGTTAATATCAAGTGGAATTTTCCATCGCAAAAGTATAGAATTGAAAATAATTTAAAAAATCTTTTTTTTTTAATTAAAAATTTCCATTTGATATTAACTCAGAACCATGGTCTAAGTATTTGTTACGTTTTCACTAACAGCCTGTACATCTACTGCTACATGTTATCTCGACATGTACCTTACCTTGTACGCTCTAATGTTTATTTTATATTCCAGCTGCAGTTTCTAATTCGATCCCCGTTCGTAGCACACAGTTCTTTACAATTTAATTACGGATAGTCATTTGAAAGTAATTAAAAAGTGATCGTGACTTGAATTGTGTACCTGCAATGTTTTAGTTACAGTTCTTTAGGAGAATGTTAGAGCTGTGATACGGGATGTAATTAGGAAATAATTCAAATGTTTCTCCTAACCTGTAGTAATTAAATGAGTAGTTTTGTAGATAGAAAGTCTTGGAATAATGGGCGGGCGATCCTACAGGAGCTCTTGAATAAAACCACGGCCGTACTATTACACGTATATTGAGAGACTGGGGATGACACATACAAGCTTACCCTCTATTACTTATATTAATAATTAACTTAATACTACCTACATTACACCTCCCCACTTAATTAGAAACAATTGAGGCAAAATAATAAACTTAATCTAGAATAACAGAGAACAACAAGATTTTATCAAATTAAATATTTACCCTATTAATTACTTACATCAAATCATAACATTAAGTTAATCTATTTCTTCAAACCCATACCTCACTGGCGGTTTGCGAACCCTTACGGGGCGGTTCAACGGCGTCCGTACCTTCGGTACCGGCGAAGGCGGAGGTGACGCTTGAGTGGCTGAGAAATTACTATTTTTTTCAACTTCACACCGCACTGACGTCTCCTGACTTACCCCTACTCCTCTCTCAGTTCCATCACTCCTCTCCTCCTCCGACCTCACCGGTGACCGATGTTCAAGGACATCCTCACTACCCTTAACTGGACTTGTTGGTGTACTAGGATACATTAAAGTGGATCGGCGTGGTCTGCTCCTGATCTGGTCTACGTGTCTAGTTAGTAGTCGACCGTCATCACTATTTACTATATATCTACGCGATCCCTCATTATTAATTATTGTGCCTTTCAGCCACTTTTCCCCGTTCCCGTAATTCCTAGTCCACACCATGTCTCCGGCGGAGCGCTTAGCGGGTGTGGTGCCAGAGCTGGCCATCTGTCGGCGCTGCGCCTCCTCCACTTGGTCGAGGCGAGCACGCTCCCCACGTAACATGTCCAAACGCGTCCGTAACGGCCTGCGCTGCAATAGCATTGCCGGACTTTCCCCAGTAGTGCTATGTATACTGTTTCTGTAAGCTAGTAAGTACGTCTGTAAAGCGGTGTCTACATCGGCTTCCTCTCTCATTGCCTTTTTAATGGCTCGTTTACACAGCTTTACGGCATTTTCCGCGGCTCCGTTTGAAGCTGGATGATAAATCGGGGCGAACGATTGTTTAATACCGTTTAATGCAAAAAATTCCCCGAATTCTGTGCTTGTGAACGGTGGTCCCTGATCTGAAACTACTTCCGTTGGTAAACCAAATCGCGCAAATAATGATCTCATAACCTTAATAACCGTTCCTGCATTCGTTTTAATCATTTCAAATATTTCTATCCATTTTGTACTAGCATCAATAATTACAAAGAACATTTTCCCATGAAATGGGCCTAGGAAATCTATGTGAAGTCTGCTCCATGGCTGGGTTATGTAGGGCCACGATTGAGGCGCGGCGCTCGGCGGCGCGGGCGCCTCCAGCGCGCACGTATGGCACTGCGCGCACGTCGCTTCAATGTCCGAGTCTATGCCAGGCCACCACACAAAACTACGGGCCAGAGACTTTGTCTTGACAATTCCCATATGGCTTGCATGTAATTGTTTTAAAATTGTGTCACGCAACGACGATGGTATTACAATTCTGTAGCCCCACATAATGCAGCCTCTTTCAACATATAGTTCACGACGTCTATTAAAGTAGGGTTGCATGGTCGCCTCGGCACAATGTAACGGCCAGCCTGACTGTATGTACACCATTACTCTACTCAATGCCTGATCTCGAGCAGTGGCAGCACGGACATCGTTATTCGTTACCGGCAAGAATTTTTCCACAAAATTAAGGTAAGTAATCTCGTCTGTACCTGCGTTCTTCTGAGTCGGTTGCGGTAGTCTCGACAGTGCATCGGCACAGTTTTTGGCTGAAGCTACGTATTCTATATCATATGTATAGCCTGAAAGTAATACCGCCCACCTCTGTAACCTTGATGCCGCCATTACGGGAATACCTACCTTGTCACCAAAAATGTAAGTTAGGGGTTTGTGGTCAGTTCTCAATAGAAACTTCCTTCCATACAGGTATTGGTGAAACTTCCTTACGCCATAAATTATTGATAAAGCCTCCCTGTCAATCTGTGCATACGACCGTTCTGCGACCGTGAGCGTTCGCGATGCGTAAGCGATGGGGCGCTCTCCGTCTGGTGTGAGGTGCGAGATGACCGCGCCGACCCCCGTGGCGCTGGCGTCGGTCGTTAGTACCAGCGGCAGCTCCGGTGAGTAGTGTACTAATACCTCACTAGTGCTCAACGCCTGCTTCACTCTCTCGAAAGCCACCTGGCACTTACTGTCCCAATCGTATTTTTGTCCCGTTCGCAGTAAACGATATAAAGGCGTAAGAATAGTGCTTACATTTTTGATAAACCTTCCGTAATACATTACCATGCCTATAAACGCCCTCAATTCCGTTACATTTTTAGGTGCCGGAGTCCTAACAATCGCCTGTACCTTCCCCGGACACGTGTGCACCCCCTTTTTACTTATAACATGGCCTAAGTATTCAATGGATTCGGCGAAGAACGAACATTTCTCCTTTTTAACTCTGAGGCCATTGGACTTCAAGCGTTCAAAAACTTTATGTAGATTGTCTAAGTGTTGCGACGTATCGACCCCCGTTATAATGATGTCATCTAAAAATACTCCGACGTGAGGCAAATCCGCGAATAATTGCTCTAAGCAGCGTTGAAAAATCCCTGGGCTAGACGATAGCCCGTATACCAATCGCTTGTACATAAATAAACCTTTATGTGTATTAATTACCGCATATTTCCTAGTATCATCCAGCTCAAACTGCGCGTACGCTTGCGACAAGTCAATCTTACTGAACCTCTCTCCCCCATGTAAACGAGCCAGTAAATCTTCTACTTTAGGCAACGGATAACGGTCGACTTCTAGTACCTTGTTCAGCGTGAGCTTGAAATCAGCGCAGACCCGTATAGAGCCGTCCTTCTTGACTACCGGCACGATAGGCGTGGCCCAGTCGGAGCGGTCGACGGGTGTGAGGATGTCGTCGCGCACCAGCTGGTCCAGCGCGCGCTCCACCGGCTCGCGCAGTGCATACGCCAGCGGGCGCGCGCGCAGGAACACGGGCCGCGCGCCGTCACGAACATGTATGCTTACGGCGCCGCCGGTGAACCGCCCGAGCCCCTCGGCGAACACCTCATAATATCTGGAACTAAATTCCGGCCAGTTAAACTTCACTTCGCTTACTTGGGTGGTTTTTTGCGCACTATATAACAATGCTGAAACCGATATATTCAATTCTGCTAACCACTGTCGACCTAATAATACTGTATTTCCGTTTTCAATAATATATAAATCTAATATTTTTTTGGTATTATTATACTCAACGACTGGCTTTATTATACCTACTGGGCGTACTAACTCGCCGGTATAATACTTCAATACTAGGTGACATGGCTCCATTCGTAAATTAGAAAACTTTTCTATATACAGTTGATAATTAATACACGAGATTGCGCTACCTGTATCACACTCCATTTCTATTTTATGTCCTTGAACATTGAGTGCGATAACTATCGGTTTACACTGTCCTATCGATAAACGATTAATGTTTACAATTACCTCGTCGCTGTCACTGTCCTCCGTACGTACTTGGAAGTCGTGTTCTTGTTCCTGCATATTATGCATGGAGTTATTTTTCCATAACTTCGGGCACATCCTCTTTAAATGCCCTTCTCGGGTGCAAACCCGACAAACATAATATTTAAATTTGCATGTATCCGCCATGTGTTTGCCTCCGCATACTTTACATTCCATACTGTTGTTATTATTGGCCGTCGTATAGCCCGACCGTCGATTCTTGCCACTGCCTGTTCCGCTCATACCGCTCGGGCCACGGCCGCCCGACTGTGGTGATGGTGAATCATGTGAGCCGCGCGTGCCTGCTCGCGCGGCTGACCGGTTCCCCCTGCCGCCGCCGCCGCTCGCCGCTCGCTGCCCGCCGCCGGTCCCTCCGGCGTATCCGACTCGATGTACGGGCACTGTGGTGGCGGGTGTACTACAGCCACTATTTCCTCGAGTACAGTCCTCCACCAATGACGCGTTCGCCTCGGCCGCTTCCATGGCTACCGCCAGCTTGTACGCCCTGTCATACGTTATGCTGTCGTCTTCGGTGAACAACTTCTGCCGAATGTCATCGTTCACTAACCCGCACACAAATTGGTCCCTCAAATTTTCTTTTAAACTATCCGCCGTAAATGCACAATCTTTACTTAACCTTTTGAGCTCCGATACGAACGTCGCGATACTTTCGCCCTGCTTTTGCACCCGTCTTCTGAATTTAAACCGTTCCGCAAGTACACTCGGTTTTGGATTTAAATGATTTTTCATCAACGTCACTAATTCTGCATACGTTTTAGTCGATGGTTTTGCTGGTGTACACAAGTTTACCATTAGTTCATAGGCTTCATTTCCAATTACCGTTATTAAGGTTGCCACTTTTACTTCACTTTTGACGTCATTCGCGATAAAGAATTGGTCCAAACGATCTACGTATGTGTCCCAATTGTCCTTTGTGAGGTCAAACGGTCCGATGCGACCCACGGCCATCTTGAATGAAGCCCGTTAGGTACTTAATCGTCTTTATTATAACTCAACCCGCACAACGATCGTAACGCACAATACTAGAATGTATTTTAAACACACACGCGCGGTAATAGTCCGAATCGTCGCCAATAGAAAGTCTTGGAATAATGGGCGGGCGATCCTACAGGAGCTCTTGAATAAAACCACGGCCGTACTATTACACGTATATTGAGAGACTGGGGATGACACATACAAGCTTACCCTCTATTACTTATATTAATAATTAACTTAATACTACCTACATTACAGTAGACAGTAGTAACAAGTTACTGAGTTACTCGTTTATATAAACGCCCAATATATCGTTAGATAGAAAAGATTCGTTCGATCTAATGTCGACTGATACCTCACTATGCTCATAAACGTCACAACACTAGCTTTCGTACTTTGACAGATCTAATTGTTACCGCGCATGCCGCGCATTTGAGACGATTGTAAAATGTTATTTCATTGAAACATAATCACTAATTGTACTAAATTGGGGGTTAAAGTGGCCACATCGAATCAATCATCTTGGAAAGCATTATTGCAATTTGACATTTGCACATATAAAGTGCGCAAAACAAATGTCAAATTGCAATATTGCTTTCTAAGATGATTGCTTCGATGTGGCCATTCTAACCCCCTTTGTCGTTCTGTTTAATAGTATGTATTCTAGCAGTGGGTTGCTGGGAACAGGCCTCCCCTCAATCAACCGATTGTCATGAATTTAATATGGTTGCGTAAGTAAGTTTCAAGGGCCTTAAGTGTGAAGTATGTGACGGTCTGCACTAAAATAAAGAAAAAAAATAAGTAGTTTGCAGATCCCATTTACATAGTCTATTTGATTTCTTTTTAGTCTTGACTCAAAGCTTCGGAACCGATTGTAATTGCGTCTCAAAGGTTAGCAATTAGGCTTGTAGCCAGTTAACAATTAGAAGGTTGTATCTTTTAGTAGAGTCAATATTTACTTGGGCTATGAATCGTTAGGCAAGGCTTTACTTAGGATTGTTAGCGGCAGTTTAGGTATAATAGGTTTTTATTATTTTATTATATTTGATACATTTCAACACTAATTAAGTCGATCTCTTCTTATCGTGTGGGTTATGAGGTGGATTACCAACCTCATCAACCCTGGTGTCAGGATTATTATTGAGCCGCAAAAGGCCCCTGACATGGCTCATGTACGACTACGTACTTACATCAGTAAGTAGTAACCGGGACCAACAGCTTAACGTGCATTCCGAAGCACAGATCATTTAGGGATAATCAGGTGATCAGCCTGTAATATCCTAACCAAACTAGAGTTCACAAAGTGATTTTTGTGATATGTCCTCACCAGGATTCGAACCCGGGTCCTCCGGATCGTGAGCCGAAAGCTCAACCAATGGACCACAGAGGCCGTTAAGTTAAGGTAATAACAGATTACGAATCTCTTGGCAGTAAATTGTTTCTAAGACACATTTTGCATTAATGAAACAGAAACAGTCAGATGCACAGGATATATTTTAGTGCATAAGTGTGCGCGCCAACACAGGCCCTATATCTAAAAAAATAAATTAATAACGTAAAAATAAAAGTATTTACACTGCCTTCAACAAAAACCTGAAAATGAAGGTAAGTATTAGGTATCAAAATTAAGTTATATAAAGGCTGATAAAGAAAAGGTCATTCGCACGGCCCCCTACGCATAATTCAGAAAAGTTTATCTATAAAATTAAGAAATATACAGAATAAAACCCGCCATTCAATAAACCTATAAATTGAGCGTTATTTTTCTCGTACCAAGGGTGTATCTTTCAGCGTGTGCCGCAAAGCCACCACTACGTAAAACAACTATCAACCGTAAAAGTTTATTTTCTTTTATATTTTATGGCATGAATCTATAGACATACTTACTGCCTATAATTCCCCGATAGGAAAAATGGCGCCATTTCCGAATTGTCGACATACTTATATACTTTTTAAAAAGTTGATACATCAAGCTTCTTTAAACCATTTTTGCCTTTATAGCGTTTTAAATTATAAATAAGCTCTGTTTCACCAAATTACTTGTTGGATTGGTATTCTAATGTCTTTTTTGGTATTCTAACAAGGTTTGATGAATACTGCAAATACCCAGGGCTCAGTTAATGTGTTAAGGCTGTGTAAGTAGTAACTAGTAAGGTATAATGGTCGTCGTCTGCCTATCAGTCAGCCAGACCCAAAAAGATCGCCATTCTAATATTGGTTCGCCTGACGATAGGTCGAAGGGTTCTTAAAATACATAAATCTGTACTAAGCTATAATTTCCTGTTCAAGTAAATAATTAAAATTGTAATAACTATTGGATTATATGATTCGTCTGTGAGGTAAGGATCTATTACGATCTATCTTTTTTTTTAACCGACTTCAAATCTTTAAATCATTCTGAATAAAAATTAAGTGTAATTTTCTCTAACGAATCGCGTATAATTTGGGATTTCTAAATATTATATGTTAATACAACAAGCTTGTCGGGTTAAAGGCCTTATTACAGTACACTATCAATCGGGCCCGATGTGTCGGGATGGCAGTGTTATCTCACCGGTGGGCGAGGCCACGATTTCTTAACACATTTTATACCTACCCCCGATGGATCGGGTAGTGTAATACGGTCTTAAGTATGGCGAGTTTTCAGATGTCTAATCCGGGATAAGCCAGTCTGCTTGGTCCGAACATTTCTGCGATAAGAATATAATTAGTTTCATCTGTTTTTAGTTCACGAAGTTCAGAGTTGTTACTTTTATTTGATACATTTTTCATGGCGTTAATACGCGCAATAATGTGTGACTTTTTGACTATAGATAATTATATGCATTCCAACTAAAGTAAACCTAATTGAAAATGAAAAAATGAAAAATGCTTTATTTACCAAAATAATTAACACATAGCGGTTGAAGTCTCTTTTAAGTTATTAAAATACTTGTGATAGAGACTTCGCCCCTCCACTGACAATGTTACATTGCTTTTGGTTATATAGCCATAAAAATTAGAATTGAAAACCTAAGAGCTGAATCCAAACGTCGACTAAATGATAAATCTAGGCCAAAAGCTAAATAAGGCCCTGTTTCGGCTGGTCAATTCTATTGTTCCATTCAGCATCATCAATCATAGTTACGCATTTATAAATCTGGATAAAACTGGAGTATTTGAGCCTCGCCACAAAAATACGCTTTGTTTGTTTTATTTAAGTAAAACGTAGCTGTAAATGTAATAGCCGGACGGAGGCGGGATATTATTTATCTGAAAGCATCCACAAAGTCGTAAAACGCTTTATAATTTTTGGGAACAATTTCACGAGTGACTTGCTTATGTGACGTGACAGCTATGACGTCACAATCTTCGCCGTGGCTTGCGGATTGTGTGCCCAACTATAATGGTGTCTTGATTGCCCTTCCTAGCGATATCGATCACATTGTGCCTTTTTTGATGGAAATTGAGCTTCCATAGCCAACAACCTTGCCATACTGCTGTAGTTTTACAGCCAACATACATTGTGATTGACTGGAGAAAAGTTAAAACCTCACCTCGCGCCCTCGAACTTGGAGACATCTAACTGAAAATCAATTTTGAAACTTCGAATGGAAATTCTACGTTGTTAACTTCTCGAGGTTCATTAAGACGATCAACGTGGCCAGTATGATGTGAGATGTGGTGACATCGAGACAAAGTGTCCAGAATACTGGCCACCTCTCACCCATGGAGGACACTTTTTACTTATAAATTATTATTTTTAAATTGTTTATAATATTGTGTGTGTTGTTACAATTGTAGTTGAATGAAATGTATTTGTTTATGTAATTAACACACATAATAACGGGTTCTTACCGCGTTTAAAGTTTATGTATTTTTAATTTGTGTCTAATAAAACATACAATCGAATATGATAATGTTCTTCAAGTGTTGAAGTTAAATATATCTCATAGTTTTGCGCATGTTATTTCATCTGCAGTCAGCAGTCGTAAAACTATATAACCGCGAGAATGACATGAGGGACAGCGTTAACCATGACATTGTATCGGTCCCCGAAGAGTTCGCTCGCGATACAGAAAGATTTAATTTACTCGGATGTTATCTCGCATCATGTGACACTGCATACAGGAAAACCAGCGCCGAATATATCTCGATACATGGGTCCTGTCTTACGTAAAGTGTTTTCGTTCCGGAGATAAAATCTTTCCATTACAAAAACAAATAAGAATAAAAATACTGACCAGTTTATTTCTCTGACATTTAGTATTATATCATCATTTTTTATTATTTCTTTTTATTTTGGTGCAGTAAAGTGTATTTGTATTGTATTGTATTAAAATGCGTTCCTTTTTGTTGTAGCGGATCTTACCCGCACGGCTGTCCGGCGTGAATGTGTCCACATTCAACCACGCTCGAACTTTGATTTACAAATGCACAAACGAGAAGTGGCCTCTCCACTAGAGGGTGGCACCGAATCACTTGGAGGGCCGCTCTCAATGCCCCTCAATAACAAGAACCTCTACTGCCTCCCTCCGCCGACTAATTCCGAAGCCATTAAGCCAAGAATAACAAGAAAGGCGTATTTTTCGTCTTTATGCAAGCTACGCAAATGTTTGATTTGGGAAATGGGTCAAGTGATGGACTATTCAACGACCTCTTTTTTTAAAATAAATATTCATTAAATTATACAGCTGTTAGCATAAAAGCCTTGAGTGTTAGTAATGACTGAGAATTTTCCAAAAGAAGAAACCTAGTCTATACGCAAGGACGGCGACAATTTGACAGTTCATACCTTCTAACTTGTTTTCCGGTAGACCTTAACGTATAGAGATACCTGTAGACGATACCTTTAAACACTTTTAGAGGTTTACAGCTCTAAGCTATACTTTATAGCAGTGAAGTTCCCGTCGACACACTCAGTGTTTGTAAGTTGTCAGTTTTCAAACAGCGTAGCCACGAGCCAGATCCGTATCAGCGCAGTAAATCTCTGGATAGTGCGACATAAACTACAGTGGCCGTGGAGCCAGGGACACTGTCGTATAGCCGATGATTGGCTGCCTATTGGCAGATAACACGGACCGTCCCGTATTGAGGATATTTCGAAATATTGCTGAATCTCATATTTAAGAATAAACATTTTAATAATAATATTGTTGTATTTGATTTGAGTTAGAGCTTACACACAAAAAATAAATTAAGATTACAATACGTCACAAATACAAGCATAAAAACTAGTCATTAAATAACCCGCCCCTCACTGTTCCCGGAGCAAAGGTGCCCACAACACTAGCCGCATTACCGCGCTGAATGGCAATGGTCAGCCTTTGGACCAGGAACGAGCCGGAGCGGGAGTCACCTGTTTTCTCCCTGAGCCTAAGACCCGATTCCGATACAAAGATTTGTGTTATTAAAAAAATATCACTAAAAGATAGGTTTAAAATATAGTCCGTGTCACTAAAAAAGTCCTGCGGCGGCGGCGCTACTGTCGCAGATTCTGCAAAGAATTATTATGGTTTGTCAATTAGTTGCATCAAAATCCGTCGACTTCTTTCGTGGCGTGGATTCATACTCTAAACCTTATCTTTAGTCTTCGTAATAACACTGTTGGGATTTGAAGTTTGAGTTACAGCCCATACCTCACTAGGATGGCTTCTTATCGTGTGGGTTGTGAGGTGGAATACCAGCCTCATCAACCCTGGTGTCAGGGTTGATTGAGGTCAACGTACCTTCCATAGCACTAGGATGGCGCCACCACTGCACTCAATAAAATGTATGCAGTTGATACCGGGCGCCTTGTTGGTTGCGCAACCGTGTGAACAGTCACGATTACTAATAATACACTTTGAAAACATGTCACATTAACTTTTTTAACAAATTAAACCGTAAGTCTCATTAAATGACAAATATGATAGTGTGACAGGGTTCTAAAGTGGGTACATGATATTGCTCATGACTGTACGTATATAACTTGCGTCTATACAACTGCATAGGGCGCCCTTACATGTCAGACCACCATTTTCAATCTGTAGTTTTCATTGTGTAAGTGTAGTTGAGCGTACCTCTTGTCATTATTAGATAATTCTCTAATAATCATTTCCCAATATCCATTTTATTAGCTCGCAGACCGTATGCGGTCTAACTTTGCAAAAACAATCGACCGACGGGCGCGATAGTGCAAGAACATTTCTAACTGAGTTACTTCCTCACATAGGATAGTCCGAACGAGTTAGTTGTTTATTTCCACACTGGAAGTTTGTTTACAGACTTTGTAAAGTCAGTGCCAACTAGGCTAGGATATGTGGAGCATCTATAGTTCCCATACGATTTGTACAAAAAACAGCGAACAAAAAATAAGCAGAAAGTAAGTTTGAAGGAGAAATGACTACTCAATGGTAAGAACCTACTTATTCGAATAGATAGAAATACACTGATAGACAAAGAATCGGCTCACATTTTGTTACCGGGCATTTGGCATTTGGAATTCGACAGATTAGTGGATTGGGCAGATTCTTAGATTCAACGGATTAGCTTACGGCAGAAGTACAGTACATACTTACATCGCAAGATGAACTAAGTACTCGCACCTCACCGAGCTTTCCGTTAGACCAATGTAAGAGGTAGGCTATGAATCGTTCAATTTATATGATATGAAAACGTGTGCACAATTCTGTTAAAAGTTTAAGTTTAGTGCCTTCGCATTTTCATTGTATCATATGCTTCAGTTATATCACAAAACTCGACTTGTAACCTTGGCGAGTATAACGTAAATACCTATTGTTTTATCTCACAAAGCTGAACTTGGCTTTAGAAACAATACCGATGCAAAACCTTGTGAAATCTGGATTGTTTGGTGAAAATCCTGAGATAATATGAGTAAACCGGCGAGCATGCATGACTTTAATGAGAGGGGAAGAAGCGAAATTGGTGAGTCAGGATCGTTGCTTAGTATAATCGCCGAGATCCGTGTTGCTCAATGGTATAATGCTGTGATCTCTGCCTTCCGAATGAGAAATAGGCGTGATCTTATGTAATATATGATATCTCTAATACCTGACGGTAGATGGTATGGTGTAGGTACTATGTATGACCACTTTCGTTTTTGACGTGACTTATTGTAGATTTGCCGCAGATGGCATTAACTACTTGGCCGGACAAATGGGGAGCGCTGAAGGCTCTTACCCGGTACAACGTTTAAAACAACAGGCCTGAGGGTGCCCAGTTGGGCATGAACCTCGGCTCAGGGCGTCGTGTGAGAGGAAAAATATTTGAAAGAATTAATCGACCCTAGTGAGTCGATAACGATAAGCGCGGATTGAGGAAAATCGTCAACCACGCTGGCGAGGTCGGCCACATTTACTACAATAAATTTCATTTCATTTGCGCGTCAGAATAGCCGGTGACCCGTATTATGTCAGCGTATTTTAAAGTTTTACATAACAATGACAATCTGAAGTTTTTGTTTTATATTTTTATTTTATTTTTCATTTGGAATATCTGAAACGTTGCATTTAAGCTACATCTGGCGGAGAATTGAGATGGACGTCGACTACTGAAAGTAGCACGTCGCAACGTTGAAACATTCATTTATTACATTGAAATTCTTGCGGAAATATTCTATTTGCATATTCATGCGTAAATGTTTGCCGACTGAATTTATTGTTTTAGCTAAATCAAAAATTACGTACTTATGTATTTTATTATATTTACTTACTATACTTTCGCTTAGTAAGAACGTCAGTTTAATACTATTTTTCCAATAAGGATTATTACTTATTGGATATTTGACTGTGTTAAATATAAATTTTAAAAGCCAATCTAGAAATACTGGCTTCTATTTCTAGGATGATAAAAAATCAATCTCATTTTATTTTCGAATTTGAATTACGAATTAAGTAACAATGAGTACGACGTTTGATTGCTTTTATTAGTGACGTCACAGGACAGTATTTCCATAAAAATTCCAAAGAAAACTTCCGTTTTGACGTTTCGTAAAAAGTATCTCATTTGACTAGGTTGTCAAGTGATTTCGTGACGTGCCGTGCATGGCATTCACTACTTGACTGCACTAATGGAGATCAGTGAAAGCTCTTACCAGGCTTCCAAATTTTACTATTTAAAGATGAGAGCGGCTTTTTTAGGCTTTAGGTAAGTACCTAAATCGAACGTAAGTATCATAAGTGGATAAAAATACGGATTCTACGAGGAATATTTTTATGTGATTTTATTTTTTAATCTTTACTTGTCAGCTGCCGCGGACACTGTTTCAGTAATCTTAGAAGGCGAGAAGGATTATCGTCATCGCTGTTTACCGGGTCCCGCTTTGTTCGCCACTTTATCCCATTACTCATAATTATTCCCTTTAGCGCGTAATTGTGAAAACTTCCCTTGAATGAACCTTACATAATTTATTTGCCGCTTAGCTTGAACGTCGAGTGGTTTTCTTAGATAAATTATAATTACCACCCATTAGGGCTATTTGTTTCGTTTAATAGAGAAATCTTTTTAGAAAGAAAACATTTTTTTGTGAATAGTCCCTAGTTTAACGAGAACGCAGTCACTTTAATTCAGAACACTTCAGTTGTTGATGGCGGGGCGATGCAAAGCCGCGAGCTTCCGAAGTGGCGCGAAGGTCAGGGTTGCGTTTAATTAAAGGTAGCAGCGAGCTCGTGGACTTCAAAGCTCGTGGTGAAGGTGAAGTGGTGCATGGGCTGATGGGCCTATTAAGGTCACCCAGTTCTCGTCGGCCTACTGACATTTGTGCAGGCCGACGCGATGAGGGCGGCGCGGGCCGACGGTTCCCCAAGATTTATGACGTTTACGACCACCAGAAACCTTGAAGCGTTTCTGCAACCCGATTTGTTATCGATAGTTTCGCGTCATTACGTTTTCAGGCTACGTAACAAACATACTTTACGGAGGGAGGGGACTAGGAATGGTCATTGATTTCGTGTCGATGATTTAAGTACTTATACAGGAATATTGCTGACGCTGCTGGCTCTGAACATTAAATATATGTGGTTAATATATACATAATAATAATAAAACACTTTATTGCTCATAAATTTCCAAGACATTTACAGGAGAAACTTATTCTAAGGTGAGCAAAAGCGGCCGTATCGCTGAGAGCGATCTCATCCACACGACCTTCGGCTGAGGATATATAGTCCGCTTGTAAAACAGCATACAAACTTCTATCGAAAATTTGTTTGAAAGAGATTTATTAAGTAGTGTTTTTTATAATACCTCATAAATCGTAAACTGCATTGTTACTTGCTGCTACTTGCCCTTGGTTGCAATTCCGACTCGCACTTAGCCGCTTTTTTAAAGCACACGTATTCGTCGCTAATTATAGTTTATTGCTGGATAATCTTTAGCGAGTGTTGTGTACTCGAAATTCAACAAAAAAAACATTCAACACAAAGACTTACATACATACATAAGCTCACGCCTGTAATCCCTAACGGGGTGGGCAGAGCCACAAGCTATCAAAGACAACTTGCAGATGCAGTATACAACGTATTTAATGTGGCCATATTGTGGTTAACAGTCGTGGATCTATAAACATGTGGTCTGATAATTAAAATTAACGATGTCGACAGTTCTTAGCTTTGGCTTCACTTCACCGTTACTTACGACAAAGATAACGTCTTTGCCATGTTATGTATTTTTGTCTTATATTAATATATACATTTTCAAAGAGACACACATCATTGCAGTGTAACATTTTAAAGAGTGCGTTACGCCAGCCAGATTTTGTCGAATGTCACCGTTTTTTTAAAGTAGATAATTAGAAGTCCAGCTTCTTTAATTACGCAGCCAGATCTGTTTTTGTCAAATAACTAAAAAACCATAAGCAATACAATACAATACAAAACACAAAAATATTTATTCAAAAGACACGATATAACAATGCTTATTACACTGCGATATCCACACTAGGCATGCCTGTGTCGTGGGTATCACTTCAGAAAAACTGTTTACTAAGACTATACCGCTCACAGAACTACATACAAATTAATAAACGAAAAGAATAAACAAGAGAGAACAAAAAAAACTAAATAAATCGTAGACACAAAAGTAGAACAAAAAACAATATGTGTGTGTGTGTGTGTGTGTGTGTGTGTGTTTGAGTGTGCGTGTGTGTGTGATTGGTGTACGACATTTAAAAATTAAATTTAAAAATCAGCACAACAATTAAAGAAGCTGGACTTCTAATTATCTACTTTAAAAAAACGGTGACTTTCGACAAAATCTGGCTGGCGTAACACACTCCATTATAAAACTGAACCAAGAAATAAAAGCAAAGGAAAACTAAGACTGTAAAAAATGTTAAAAAGAACACGAAAAAATTACAAAACCTAAAATGAAAAGGTAAAGAAACACAATAATAATCTGCAATAGTCCTACACGAACCGGGGATTGTCTTTGGATGCATTCCCATAGTGCATACAGGGATAATCGCCGGTTGGTGTCACACCACATTTAGATTAAACTGTCTTAAGGGGCCTCTACGTGTTGGCTTCGGCCCCACCCACGCCTTCCAAAAGTCCGGGCCTCCATAGGCCCGAGATATGAAAAAGACAAACAATAATAATAATAAAAAAAGCAGTTATCATCAGTACCTAAGTCTAAGCAATTTTTTATCTTACTAATACAAACTTTTCACATTGTTTCCATGTGAGAAAACTAAACTAAGCAAGCAAAATAAAGTATTACTTACACTGATTCCTTTACAATTAAAACAAAGTTATAGTGTCAGACCGCACTCACGTCAAAATGAACTCTAATATTTCTAGATAGCTAGTATAATATCAAATAGACTTGGATAATTTTTCGGTTTTGTTCAGCCTAAATTGAACGCCTGATAAATGTACCGCACCGCTATTCTAGGAGAAAATGAAAATGAAAATTATTTTTTATTACATAACAGAAAGTATTTACATAACAGGGTAACGCGTCTAATTCATGACCTGTTTTGTGTATTAATAAGGTACTTATTCTATTCTTTCCGACAAGAATAATTTTAGAATTCAATTTTGCATTGACTGATTAAAAAAACGTTGGCAATGGCTCTATGGGGTTGGTTATCGCATCGACGCTGTACCACAGGGGGAAGAAATACGGGCTGCCTACTTTTTATTTATTTTTTATTTTTTTGACGTGACTTATTGTAGATTTGCCGCAGGTGGCATTAACTACTTGGCCCGGACAAATGGGGAGCACTGAAGGCTCTCACCCGGTAGGGCTGCCTACGGTTCAATCCTGAGTTGTTTGTGTCCAATCAATTCACCACAGTAAGCAATACCCATTAGTGAGCATTAGTGTATTGTTATGTTGTTTAAATAGAGCTGAGACTGTTATATGTCGTGAAATTGGAGTTGCAAGTCGTGTCACAGCGAGCTGACGCGTGTCAGTTGTCTGGTGCTCCTGGCTGATATTGACATGTGCGTCGCATTGGATGTTGGCTTCAGTGTGTCACTGTAGTAACGGACGGTCACGAGTACTGATATGTATAAGCTTTGAAACCATATCACATTCACTTTTTTGACAAATTAAACCGTAAGTCTCCTTAAATGTCAAATATGATAGTGCGACAGGGTTCCAAAGTAGGTACATGATATTGCTCATGACTGTACACCAATGGCTTCAGTTGCTTATGCAACTTGTTACATTTGTAAATTATACATTGGTGCCCAAAAAACTGGCTCGTGTACTAGGTTCAAGATAAATTATGAAATTCTGATTAAAGACAGATCTAAAACTAACGAAAAACATTTTCTTTTTTCTATTTAACAGACCGACATTTTATAGTTTTTCTATGACGTCACAGTGCGTTTTCATACAAATTCCATAGTAATTTCATGTTTCGAGGTTTGGTAAAAAGTAGCTGATTTGACTAGTTGGAAACAAGCCTATTCGACTCAATTTCTGTTGTTGGGTTTTTACTTAACTACCGTCTACAAAAAATTATAATGCCATAAGGTATAGGTAGGTATAGTTTTTAACGGGAAAGTATAACCAGAGTCAGAAAATAAAAGAATATACTAATAGTCATTTGCGTAGAACAGAGTATGCCAGGTAACAAAGCTTGAGTCAATTTTTTTGTTCACCAGTGTATAATTGTCTGGAATGGTTTAAAAGGACATGTGTGTAATACAATGCTCATCATCCTGGGTATATTTAAAATTCGACTCAAAACCCAGCCCTCATTTCAAGTTTTTATTAAAAGTACCTACCAAACCTGCACAAGTATTTATTTAGCGTCTGAGCACCGTTGGAGAATAATTAAGAAAATAATCTCCTCGTTTAAAACTCCGATCAATTTTGGTCATTTGGTGCTCTCCAATCTTAATCTGTGTTCTTAAAGAAATTCTATTTAAACATTTTCTCTCTCTTTATATAAGAGCTGCGTCGGTAGAGTAATCGCCATTCCTCTCTTCTTCCCGCCAAATCCTTTACCTTCTGATACGATACTACCTACACCTTCTTTATTTGTTTTATAAATGTTCTCCTAGGTCTACCCCTTCCTCTCTTTCCTTATTTTTTTCTTCTATAATGTTTTTATAAACGAATTGTGTCGTATTTAAATATTTTAGAATATCAAAAACTCAGCAGTGTGCTGTAGATCCTAAGTAGAAAAGTGTGATTATAGGTACGAAATTTTGTGTGTATGAATGTAAATAATATCGTTTAACGGTGTGGGTCGAGCCACAATTAATCTAAGGCCACTTGCAGCCAATATTGGTACGAAGTCCTAAGAAGATATCACGAAAATTATTATCAGCCTATCGTCCATAACAATTGTACATCTTGTTAGAAAATATCTTAATCCCTCTGTCGGAGTTAACGACATGCTCAGCAGCTGAATGTATTCTGTTTTTATACGCTGTCAGAACAGCATAGAAGCATGGAATAAGTTGATATTTAGCAAAACAACCGCCAATTAATAAATAAAATATAAAGAGTTTTGTATTGTACTGTTGTATTGTCTTTAATTTGATAATAACATATGAATTTAATTCCTCCTGTTATTAACCGAATAATGACCATGTTTCATATCGCCGCTAATTACCTGGAGACGCCTATCAGACCGCAGCTGCTCAAATGACGGCACTCGAGTTATGACAAAAGCTATTATTAATTATTTGTAATCGATTACAGCATGTTTTTATTTACTAGTTATATTAATCACTAATACAGTTAGCTCGACCATTAATAGACAGCGATACAGCTCGCCATCTATTAGGTTGGTCTTAACAGAAAGCTCGATTACGCGTCGGTACTTAGGTCATCTTGTGATGTACCTCTGACTACTCCAATCGGGATATAGTTGTGAGCTTATATGTGTGTCTGTGTGTAGTTATAGTTATATTACCTATATTTATGAACGTCCATTGTGGTTTAACTTTATCAGTCCTCAGTGATTTGTATGTTGTTCGTGTCCACAATCTGGTAATTATACGATATAATATCTGACATAACTATTGGGGGAAAATCGAATTTAGATGGCGGAATTACTGCTGTATCGCTGTAATGGCCGTGACGGTAATTTTGTCCAAATATTCCTCACGCACGTAGTGTCGAGAAAAGTCGATTTATTTGCTGACATTTTTTTGGTGCGAGATATCCGACATTTTGTCAATAGGTGCGAGATTTATATCGCGGTTATATATACCTAGTTAAAGTGATAGACACTTATAGAATGTGGGTAATGTGTAGTTCGGGGACCTCTGTTAAATGATCGTAAGCTAATTTAGATAATGCATACACATAATGCTTAAGTTTTAATATATCTCTTCTTTTAATTTGTATATTAAAACCAGTAATTTAGATACCTAACAAGTTTAGTACGGTTGGATTATAGTCGCACAATCAGTGTAATATTGCCGTAAATTATACATTAGGTATTCATAGACAATTCAGAGTAGATCAAGAATCTGACACGCCAGCTATATTGAATCATTCAGGGGTACCGTCAGCTTTCGCATCCAATTTCTGACACAATTCGGTACTTTGGCCTGGAGTTAAATATTCTTTGTCAGTAAACACATGATATTTTATGCAGGCTTCTCTTGCCAATTCACTGTGGCCCTGTGGTTCACTGGCTTGCCTCCCAACCGGGAGGCGCCGCCGATTTGATCCCCGGTACCGAACTTGCACCAATTTATCTCAAGTGCAATTTTCACAAACAAAGTGCCTATAGACTCCCGATACAGACGTCAATACAGTTCATCACCCATCACGTTGGTCTAATATAACTCGATGAAACGTGGAATTGGATACTTAGTTCATGGCTAATTACCCCAATTGGGAATGTATACCTAAGCATCTCTCGCCAATCTAGCGTGTCAGGTGGAATTTCTCACGGGGGTTAGTGCGGATGCGGCGTAATATCACCGCGGGCGCCGCTGATCTGCTAAAAATACAATTACGCAAGCGAATTGGCTTTATGCATTAAAGCTTGTGCTTCTGCATTAAAGCGCTTTAGGCGACCTAGGTAATTTTCTATCGTTGTCATTATACCACTTAAGTGCCTAATCATGTTATTTTTAAGTAATTTTAAGCTGCTACACAGATAAAATACTTTATTGAGCACAAAAAAGTCAATCAAATTTGCTACGTGTAAAACCTAGGACTTAAAATGCAAAGAAGAGATTCTTGATAACGAAAATATTTTATCTAATCCAGAAAAATATCTACATACCAAATAATTATTAGTTTGGTTTACCATCATATCTAAGCAGATGTTATTTGGGTAACAAGATACTGAACAATGGTTGTATTTCACTTTATTATCCTCACTATGCTACGGCTGCACGCTACGGTTTATCGAGCAGAGGGGCTCGCGGCACGGCTCGTAAACTCAAACTTTTGGAATTTTCGGAAAATTTGCGCGCTTGAAAATATCGAGCCGCTTGAAATTACATTGTGAGCTGTAGAGAGCTCGGTTAACAGTGAAGCCACACGGTGTTATCAATCCGTTGCGTTGCAGCAACGCTGTGATTTTAACGTACCTACTTTATGCTTTGAGCTTGCGACGCGTCGTGTGGGATTTCCTTGTAATTTTGCTGCGGCGTCGCAACGGAACCATAACGCATTGTGTGGGCTCACTTTTGCTCGGAACACTTCGACCGCTGGCCTGTAATGCGCTCGTTTTATAAATATGCGCGATACGGCGCGTGTTATGAGCTTAATCGCGGTGTAACGGCGCCCCTCTGCTAGTCTAGTACACTCACTATGTACTCAAGTACATATTTCGCTTTATGACGCCTATATAGTAGTCGTTTTGTAGAAAATTTAGGAGATCGTCGATAATTGTATTTTATAAGAGACGTTTTGGCATTAAAAGTAAGTATTTGAAATGTATTTTGTTGCTGATTATTAATGTAACATGACTGACGTGTTATCGATGATACTTTGTAGATACATTGCTAGTATAAAACATAGCATAAGCTCATAACTATATCCCCAATTGGGCTAGTCAGAAGTACATCCACCGCAAGATGAACTGTTCACGTTGGTATAACAGAAAAAAGCGTTTGTATAGTTCCTCTATTTATTAAATAACTTGTTATGTATTGATTTAAAAGATGTGTTGCCGTTCCAGTTTCTTGTCATTTCTTCTCCTAAGTTATAACACATTGCGAAATGACGTAATTTCAAAAATGGTATTGACCTTCAACAAGTTTATCCATGATAATTACGTTGAATAAATGAGTCCGATTTCTGATTTTTGATTTACCAGCAGTACGAGATGACCCCGATATCGACCCGCTGGCGTGGTCGACGATTTCCCTCAATCAGCGCTTATCGCTATCGACCCACTAGGGTCGATACATTTTTTCAAATATGTTTCCTCTCAGACGACGCCCTGAGCCGAGGTTCGCGCCCAACTGGGCACCCTCAGGTCTGTTGTCTTAAACGTTGTACTGGGTGAGAGCCTTCAGCGCTCCGCATTTGTCCGGCCAAAGTCACATCACAAAAAAAGGTACGAGATATAAGATAACAAAAGCGCTACTAACGTTTCAATATGCTCAAGCATTTTATATTTAAACATTGTTGACAGTGTAAAATGGAAAACAGAGAGGATGCTTTCCCCCCGAAACTTTTTGATTAAACACTTCCAAAGTGTCACACCCGCAGTCAGCCGCTGTAATATGAGTAATCGGTGTGAATTTTTAACGTGGCAGACGACCCGCGCCACGTTTTGTTGCGTGTTGCACGTCACTAGAAACATACTATTATACCAAATATGGCGAGGATATAACACGGTATGCCAACACTGGCTGATAAAAATAGTTATTAATTATATTTTAAACTCTGTATGACACTTTTAAAAATAGTACCGTCTTTCACATACATTTGGGGCAATAAGGAAAGTAATAAAGCTAGTTTTAAAACCGTATTTGGTGTACATAATTATACTCACAAATACATTCCCATTTGGGGTAGATCCGACGCATGAGGAACTTAGTTTTCTGACAGACTAGCCTCCAACGTAAGCTAAACTCGTGTCGAACCAAACGTTTTAGTGCAAATTGCAATTAAGAAGAAATTCCTTTACTTACGTAATAGTTACTCCTTCCAGATTTTATCGAAAAAGAGTTACGCACTTCACACATAAAATAATATTTTACAATCGGTTAGATATGTTATATATATGATGAGAAATAATTACTTAATTAAAAATAATATGTAAGTTAAAATATCGATCACTTTCAATGGACGATGTAGAATCCAGTTAGGTGAGGGACGTATATAGATAGACTATCTAAATTATTTTATAATGTTAAACTAATAATTCATTGGTGAAGTCCGGTACTGGGATCGGACCGCCGGCGCTCCCCGTTTGAGGAGCTAACCACAGGATGACAGTGACTTAGGGTGGTATTAATAAACTAATCTCAGCTTTGAGACTGCTCTCAAGATCACGTCAATGTGACAGTTCTTATATAAAAACAGGGACTTGAGCATGATCTTGAGGGCAATCTCAGTTGAGATTAGTTTATTAATACCACCATTACTATTTGGGTATTTTTCGTCTAGTAATATTTGCCAGTTCTAAAACGAACGCTCTTCCTTGCAGCTTTTTTTGTTTTTGACGTGGCTTATTGTAGATTTGCCGCAGATGGCATTAACTACTTGGTCGGACAAATAGGGAGCGCCTCAGCGCTCTCAAGCTCTCACCCGGTACAAATTTTAAGACAACAGGCCTCAGGGTGCTCAGTTGGCTTAAATTTTGTACCGTGTGAGCTTCCTTGCACCAAGAGTAAGTAAACTACATATTTCGAGTATTCATTTTAGTATGCAAATAAAGAATATTGAATATTGAGTATTTAACTCCAATTAAACCAACTACGAAGCTAACACACTGCTTCCGTACACGTGTACGCTGTACCACTACCCTCGCTCATACCACAGCTCGGCAATAATTAACGCGTGGTTAATTCCAAGTACACCCTAATATTAAAGTTGCTCTTGTAAACTTGTTTCTGTTTGGCATGTGAATTATATATTCAATCAGTTTCGACGAGTTATAACAAGGTGACGACTCACTTGCTTCGTTCGTCTTTCACTTTCTGTTTGTACTTTTGAATTTGACTTCATAATGTATTGTTTGCTTGTGATGTTTCATTTCTTGCATAGTATATCATACACTTATATACATAATGTATAAAACTAAATATACTTATAAAGAACTGTGCATAATAAAAAGAAAATTTTGTGTATGTTCTTGAATATCATGAATTTAATTTATATTTACTTTGAATTTCAATGAAAAGTAAATATAAATTAAATTCTTGATATTCAAGAACATACAGAAAACTTTCATTTTTATTATGTAGAGGTATATAGTTCTTTATAATTATGTATGCGATGGACAATTCCACTTGATGTCAACTCAGAATTATGGTCTGAATCATCCCTCAAAGTTGTCGTTACGATGTCACTAACACCCTCACGACTATATATATACACATTTATGTATATATATGTATATATAGTATGTTTAATGTTTTATAAATTATAAACAAATGTCCAGTATTTTGAAGACGAAAGTAAGGAATATACGCGTCAGATATTCGCGTACGATGGACAACTTGCTACGAGTCGTAGCAGCTACGAAAATACATTGATCCCGTTACGTATTCCTGCTACGACGCCGAACGCATATAAAACGTCATGGAAATGGAATTATGTTTATGGTGCATTCGAATATGTATTTAGAAACGTTCTTTTGAATAACGGAAGATTCGAGGACAGTCTCTATTTCTAAACAAAATAAAATAAGAATAAATTCCTTTACGTAATATTGACTCTTCCCAGATTTTATGGAAAAAGATTTACGCACTTCACACACATAACAATATTTTACAATCGGCTGGATATGTAATAAATATGGTGGGAAATGTTTACTTAATTTTAAATAATGTGAGTAAAAAATAAATTAAACATTCAATGTAATATGTAGACTCCACTTAGTTGAAAGACGTATATAGGACTATCTAAATTATGTTATAATGTAGACTCGTATTAGAAGTGGAATTTTACGTTTCCACTAGATACTACTACTACTAAACACAAAGAAAACAAAAAAAATCGATAGTACAAACTCTATAATGATGTGTACCACTTACCTATGCTCTGACTGACCCATATGCCCAGCATATCCAACTGCAATAATCGATGGTACAAGGCAGCCCCGCGCGCGTGGTTCATGAACAGGTGGTAGAGGAAAGAGCCGCACCAGGGGGCCAGTGCTCCGAGCAGGTGGCAGAGCGACAGCCAGCCCGCGCCTCCGCCCCACGGCAGCAGCCCCGGTAGCACCACTATCATGAATACCAGCGACACACCTGGAACAGATAAATCACAATGAGGTAATTCACACAACGTGCTATACTGGACCGGCTATTGAATATTTATCTATTATTGAAAGTAAGTATTCCAAAATAATGTGCGTGCCCATTGAGAGGCCATATCAGAACTTTGAGGTTCCATGACGATTTCATTACTAATCAGTAGGCATCAAACAGGTATCAAACGTTTTAATAAAAAAATAATTGTTAAATTTGATGTCTGAAATTGCAAAGCCAGAGTGGATTTTACAATCGCTTCACGATTTTTTACTACCAACCACTTGATGCAATCAGAACCTCAAAGGCCAAATAAAATGAATAATAGACTAAATTCGAATTAATAATTGCTTCAAAGTGTCCAATAATCTATCCGGCTTCCGTCGACTTTATCAGAGCCACTAAGTATCTGCCGAGATAATATATTCTGGGCACTTACACTAAAGATCCACAGGATAGAACCTTAACATGCCTCATGCATATAACAACTAAGGACTTACATCAGTAAGTAGTAACCGGGATCAACGGCTTAACGTGCTTACCGAGTGCTTATCATCTTACTTTTGGACAATCGGGTGATCAGCCTATAATGTCGTACCTGACTAAACTAAGGATCAGAAAGTATTTTTTTCCCCACCAGTACTCGAACCCAGGAACTCCGGATCGTGAGCCCAACGCTCACGATACTAGACAGCTAGGACATATTCATCCGATAGAAGAAGACAAAATTTTCATCTCGCCCCTCGGCCCGCAACCCCCGCGGATAATATCGTATGGAGTAACCCCTCTCCATGTGGAGTTATTTTAGTACTTACATACGATTTAGTATTTACTCGTATTATAAAAGAATGTATGCACAGATACATAAAATATCTTAACCTCATCTGGAGGCTCGTCACGTATTTAATAGGTTGTACAGTATCTTACATTTAAAAATAATACCATAAAATGTGTGTAGATCGTGCTTAACTTGCTAATTCTGAATAAAAGCTGTAATATCCCTCCCTCGGATTTGTTCTTGATGTTCTTCATACGTACATAATATAAACTCACACCTAATTCCCATCGGGGTAAGCAAAAACTACGAAATTCCATCTATTCTATTTATGAATTAATTATCTATGAATTAGAAACTTCGAATTCGACAACGCACAAAAACAAAGATGTAGGTATACGAATCGCTAGGCTTAAGTGGAGATTGGCAAGACACTTGGCAAGACGCGAAGACAACAGATGGACTAAGGCTGTTACTGAATGGTGACCAAGGGACGGTATGCGATATCGAGGCAGACCACTAGCCCGGCGGTCGGATGACATTGTGAAGTACGCCGGAAAGCAACGGATGAGACTTGCACAGGACCGGAAAGGATGTTGTGAAAGAGAAGAGGCCTATACCCATCAGTGGGTGGACACGGGCTTAGTAGATAGATAGATAGATGGAATTACATGTTATGCCTTCATTTTTACTTGAAAATACGCCTTAGCTGCACTGTTGGGCCCTACCTCACAAGGACTCCATGGTAGCGCCACCAGTGGGAAATTATTCGGTTTTCGGTTGGCGTCAAGAAATTGGTTGCGCAACCGCGAGGAAGGTACCTTATATACAACTGCATACATTTTATTGGGTGAAGCTCGGTGGCGCAGCGGTTAATGCGCTCGGTCTGCGATTGTTGAAGTTAAGCAACTTTCGCAAAGGCCGGTCATAGGATGGGTGACCACAAAAAAAAAGTTTTCATCTCGAGCTCCTCCATGCTTCGGAAGGCACGTTAAGCCGTTGGTCCCGGCTGCATTAGCAGTCGTTAATAACCATCAGTCCGCACTGGGCCCGCGTGATGGTTTAAGGCCCGTTCTCCCTATCCATCCATAGGGAAGGCCCGTGCCCCAGCAGCGGGGACGTTAATGGGCTGATGATGATGACATTTTATTTGTGGCGCATCACCATGGTGTCCTAATGATATAAGATCCTACAATTGATAAAGATTCAATTACTTACTAAAAAAACTTTTAAAGACAACAAATAATTATATTTTAAAGAGCCAATCCTACACAGCATTAGTGTAAGAAACTTAAAAAGTTACATGACGCTCGACATAGTGAAGCGAAATGTGAAACAAAACTGACTCGTACGTGGTTCATGTTTAAAAGATTTCTATTCCTACTAATGTGAATATTGAGTGGTCAAGCAATGAATATGTTCAAAATTTTGAAACTAGCGTGTCCAATTGCCACTGAACGTGCAATGCTGTAGACTTCGGTAGGTACTCCGCCGAATACGTGTGCGTTTCTAAGTTTCTAACAATGTAACTTGTCAGCTTGTCATCTTCGGACGCTTATGTGAAGGATTTGCGTAACAAACAAACTTACTTTTCTATTTTTAATATTAGCAGGCAACCACAACTTAAACTAATTTATTTATTAAAAAATGCTAATTAAAAAGAGCTATTAATTACACTGTAGACGAATTTTTAAATGATAAGTTTTAATTTTAATACACACTTCCCCTCTTCCCTTCAACGTTGCTGTGCCCACCAGGGCCCATGTTTTAGTTCCTATTTCTATGTAACATCCCATTGCACGACATGGAATGCAATCTTCTTCTTCTTCTATCGTGTGTTGTGAGGTGGATTACCAACCTCATCAACCCGAGTATCAGGGTTACTATTGAGCCGCCAAAGGCCCGTGACATGACTCATGTAACGACTACGTACTCACATCAGTAAGTAGTAACCGAGACCAACGGCTTAACGTGCCTTCCGAAGCACGGATCGTCTTACTTTCGGACAATCAGGTGATCAGCCTGTAATGTAATACAATAAATAATTGAGTATTGTAAAGAAAAAGTTAATTGTTATTATTATTTATTGTACAATTACTTGGATCGGAAAATCTAGTTTGTGTAAGATGCTTTCATCGTTTCTGAAGTTATTGCTTTAGATTTGTGTCGTGATATGAATGTCGTGGTTGTAAAATCTGCCGAATTACATTATGGCTAGCCGTTTTCAAAAACAGGATGGTATTGTAACGCGGCGAGTCAAAAATGTGGCGGCCCACGTTTAGTCACATTGTACTAATATTACATTGTCGGTAATTTCAGCTACTTAACCATATAAAAACTAAACAGTGCACACGATGCAAAAGAATTTTAGTCTGCTTTCAGCTTTATGTCGAAGGGCAACCCGTAAAGATACGCACGAGGCAACACTATTCGACTACATTATTAAGCACAATAAAAGAGTAGCGAGTCAATAATAGTGGGTTTGGGTTACAAAGAAGTTGGTCGGTATAGTGAACATGAAATTGCCTTTACATTTTATTGTAGAGGTACTTAAGTATACAATGTGCACCTATTAATTAAAGTATAATACACGTAGAAAGTATTTTTTACGATCGTGACCTACGCTTCGAACTCTCATTGAAATCTTCATATAATAATCATAACTAAGTACCTATATATATGTATATGTGTGTCGTAGGTTTTACCTGAATAAACTTTTTTATTATTATTTTATATTAACTTTGCCATTTCCCCTTTATGTTATTAGGCACACGCTATATGAGGACTATCATCAATAAAATCTTAAGAACGTTCTTTTAGCCTAACATCTTAAGGTGTCCATTTTGTTAAGTACCTACTTGAAAATTTAAACAAGCCCTTGTGTACACTAAGATTTAAATTCTAATTGGTTGGTCCTACTAGGCTTGTTATTTATACAAACACATTAATCCCCCGACTTACGACCTCGCCGCCGTTTGCATTGCGACAAGGAATGTCGTAAAGTTTATAGCGTGCATCGCATCTACCTATTTATAGAGCATTATCTTAGTGGTAAAGGAAAACAACAATAAGTTGTTCGATATTATAGTACCCGAGCATTACGTATCCAGTATCAGATGTAATTATGTTCATTTTAATTCCGAAGTAATTTATGCAAGTTAAGTATAAGGTGGTTATCACACGACGCGGTCGACCGCGCGGTTGTCGGCGCGGTGAGGCGGTGCACGGGTATTAAGAATAGACGGTTTACAAGATGATTCTTAAAAAAAAAAAAGAAATAAAAAATTTTAAAAAAACCCCCGATCAGAAAAAAAAGTACGCTAACAGCAGACCAGCTCAGTGGTTCTAGAAGATATTAGTGTTTCAAATGTCAGATCCCACATAATGCTTGCAAGCAAACTGAACGTGTAACTTCCCTATCACACCTAACAAACGACCTGATGACCTTGAAGACCTGAACCGATTTCCACCAAACATAGCTAAGAACACTCACGACTGATATACCTTTCAAACAAAAAAAAAACCCGCATTAAAATCGGATCATCCGTTTGGGAGCTACGATGCCACAGACAGACACACACATTTACACACACACAGACACGTCAAACTTATAACGCCCCGTCGTTTTTGCGTGGGGGGTTAAAAACACGAACCAACCGAGCGACGCGCCGCGCGGTTAATTGCTACAAAAATCGCCTAACCTACACACAAACACGTGTGTATTATAAGTACCTATTTGTACTCAACGTGCTTAATACGGTTCGTTTTTTACCTACGTATATAAAAAACTGGCTTTCGGTCCGCGACTGTCCACCTCCATCGCATCGCGCACGTTTATATTTCTGAGCCTAATTTTCTGCGCCCTTGGTATCTAAACAGACAACCAACGCAAAACGATCGTTGGTCTGTAAGTGCCCTAATGTACAAGTAGGTACTTAAAACTTTCCACCATTTTTAAAAGCTATTCACTTATCTCTTCGGTGAAATTATTGCAAATATACAACTACCATTGAAGGGTAAAAAGTCGAAGGGTAAAAAGAATAAATACGAAGAAAAATCTAAAGATTTTATTATTTTCTAGCGTTGCATAAAATCATTGAAGCCAGAGTTCTCAGTAAAATTGTTTAAACCTAACTTCTTTTTAGTTACGTATGTACATAAATTGAAAACTTTTAAGTTTTTAGAGCTCTAACTGAACAAGGCAGCTTTTTTATTATTTTCGTATTCTTGTAGGTGAATCAATTTATATAAGGGCATATTTTAATGAACATGGCATGCATGTATGTCTGAACACGTAGATATTCAGTAATTTAAGTCAAATCATAATCTATTGAACATAATAATAGTTATTATAGGTAAGGGCAGTGGTAGCCCAGTTGGTAGAACGCTTGACTCTCAATTTCAGGTCGCAGGTTCGAATTCATATTGGATCATAAATGATTGTCGCGTGCTCAGCCGTGAAGAAAAACATCGTGAAAACATATGTAACCTAATTTATATTGGGCTAGTTTTCCCTTCGCGGGTTGGTAGTTCAGACAGGCAGTCGCTTCAAGCTCTATAAAACTTTCCATAGAGACATATCCCTAAATGGAAATGGACTGAAATATAGTTAAGTATAAGAGTACATTACGTTCTTAACCAATACTGTCTTCCGGATGATCTGATTCGAGTCGCAGTCGGGAGTAATTTGAGGGATAACCCTCCCTCCGTCAGGAGGTATTTGATGGATCGCGAGTTTTATCGTTACCGATACAAACAGGAAATATGAAATTACACAATTTAATACGGAAAGGACAGATATTTACGTGAACTACTATTGAAATAGTGTTCCCATTTATTCTAGGAGACTTCAAGGCTAGAGTGCATAGGCATTCGCTACGTAAGCGTGATCTACCCTAGACCACATCGTCGTTTACCATCAGGCGAGATTGTGGTTAAACGCTAGTATATTATATTATAAAAAAAAACCATTTTATTGTAAACACATAACCAAACGATATTTTTCGATAACTTTGTAAGTGCAAAGACCGAGCCCGCAGCGTCAATGCTGCCAACTTAGAGGCGCTAATTTCCAATGAAAAGCTTCCAATGAAAGAGTAGAAAAAGCGCTGAAAGGCGCGTGACCCGCCTGCTATCGACGGCGCGGGAATCGTGTTCTGACTTGTTATGTTCTCATTTCCGGAGTTCTGGCTCCCAGTTCCAGTCTTCGATTAGCAAGTTAGTTCCGAGTTCCGGAGTACGCAACATGCACTCCATTCGATCACAAAAATGGTTATCCCTATTGAGGGAATAAGCGGCTGTGAAGCCGCTTATTTTTCTCTTCTTCAATGCTTTGAAGGAATCTACTATTGCAGCACTTTTTAATCATATTTGATTTATAAAGCAATTTGCTCATTTCTAACTTGTTATTTTTTTTAAGAAAATATATGTTATAAAACGTTGTATTTTACTGTTGGACATGGAAAAGAAAACAGGAAATGTCCTGTCCGCGTGAAACATAAATTATGAACTATGTAAGTAAAAACAATAATGCTTTGTGCACACGAACAAAAGTTTCACAAAAACAAATAAGTAAACTAGTGTGGTGGAAAGTTAGAAAGCGATAAGTATCGATTGTGCCATGAAAAATGTTTTGCCGCGGTGTAAAGGACAAGAACCAATAGTAAAGTAATAAATCAAGTCAATAGGTCGAACATAAATCTGTTATATGCCGGCGGATAATGGAATATGATACCGTGACAAATGTGTCGTGCATGCGATATTTTAACCCTCTATTAATATGACTATAAAGGGCACTTGGATATTTTCGCGACAGTATAAGTTAACGGAAATAGATGACTGTGACTACTGAGTCAGGGAGGCTAATGTTGACACGCTTGTATACTTGGGTTCTAAAAGACCACATTGAAGAAATTAATCTAAAAACCAATATTGCAATTTGACATTTGCGCATATAAAAGTAAGTGAACAATGTCATTAAATAGCTATAATATATGGTTGAACTGCTTCAATGTAGCTTTTTTAACCTCCTGATGATACAAGAATGATTTCACTATAACCCTCTGGATACTCCATACAAAAATCTCGTCGATAAGATTCTATGCTATAAGTAGTACTAGGTAGGTGCTTTTGAAATAGAGAGAAAACAACGAAATGATTACAGTTTCATAGCTTTATGATTACAGTTTTGGTTTTGCTGCGTTTTCATTCATGATTGACTATGATTTCTGCGAAAATTGTTGAGTAAAAAAACCAAGATTAGTGAAACTCATTTGTACCTTTCGGATTACGTCCGTCTTAATCTTCGTCGGCTGCAAAATATTTTAGAAAGAAGAAAAAACTGTAGAAAAATATTTTATCAGCTTTATTATTGAGTTTTCATACAATACGTTCATTCATAAGGAATCGATACGCAGTCTTTGACAATCTTCACCACTTTTGTTACTTGCCTCTGAAAAGGTAGCAGAGGCCGGCTTTGTTTCAAACAATGGTTGAAAAAAGTCAAAAGCCCGGATTTAGTGGAGAATGAATGAAGTGGGTGACAAGTGGGGCGAGGGTTGCGGGCAAGTGGCGGCCGTCACGGGGTCCACGCCACAGGTTATTCACGCTAGAGAGGTCTCCAGCCACACAGTCGCCAGGAAGATCCGCGTTTCAAGGACGCATCCCTTTGAAACCAATACATCTGGGAAATTCCTCACACGACATTCTCAACACCGGATATTAATGTTATTTCCTTTCGTTCAAGATCAATATCTAGCTTTCTATCTGTGTATGCAGATGCTTTTTTCTCGACGAAAAGAGTAAGCCATTTGTATAGTGATTGTATAGTGACTGTTTAACCCTGACACTAGGGTTGATGAGGCTGGTATTCCACCTCACAACCCACACGATAAGAAGAAGAAAATAGTGACTGTCAAGTGAAAGTGCTGTAAGTTGAAGGGATAATTATTATCCTTTTTAACCGACTGCGGCGAAGCAAAAAGGTACGCTACGTATGTGTGTGTGTTTAAATATTTGACAGCCACAGTTCTATCGAATTCTTGATAGGTAATTGGATTCAATTTCGCTTCGCTGTCAATACTTAAATATTATTTTCACCCTTACTTATTTATATTACAGTAAGACCGTTAGTGTTAAACCACTTATATCTAAGTATCTATCTATTGTACGTATACACAGGCAATAACATCTGATTTAATTTTAAACCCTATTAAACTCTGTATTTTGCGATAGTGGACTTAAGTTTGTGTATTTAGGCTTCCTACGTCTGTAAACAGTTACTTACCTACATGCGTGAGTTTACGAACTAATTCATGACTAGGAGTTAAACACATTCAATCCTGTTCACGTAGTTTTTGGAGAAGTCACGTAAAAGCAGCCATTAAGTATTAGGTAAATTGCCTTCCCACCCACGGTACATGCAAACTTTTACGAGGGACATATTAATACCACATCCGAATTGTGACGATTACGACCGTTTGCCTCATAAACGCATACGTACCGGTACGTACCGGCTCGTAAACCTTTATGGTCAACGTTGAATTTGTAAGTAAAAGTAATTTAAATTGAATTTTGTTTTCAATTAAGAATTCAAATGGTTTATTTATGAACCAATTAAAAGGGTGTGTAAAAGTAAGTTATGGCAATGTTACCGGATTTGATTTTCCTTATTTTGTGTACCATTTAAAGCATTTAATTTAGTATATTAAATAGTAAGTAAGTACATATAGGACTAAGGTTAATTGATAAATGTCTCTATAGTATGACAGAGTTCATTAATTATAGAGATAGTGTATAGTATTTAAATTAGTATGTATGTAAATTAATTTAGATATTTAATGTTTAATAGATTTTGAATTTGAAAATTACTTGACATTTTACTTATTATTAATATCTAATACTTATTATTATTATTTATTTTATTTCTATATAATTTTTGCATGCCAAATTGCGGCAAAACATGAGATTCTCACATTTATTGTAAAACCTTTATTATACCTACCATGTTTTATGAGCAAATAAATAATTTGGATTAGGTATATATTGGTACGTAGTGCGGTATGGTTTTTTTTTTAATAATTATACTTATTGATATTGGAACTCGTTGAAATCTTTCCTTTATACATGCAATATTAAAGATTTCAACGTGATCTATTTCGCACGTTATATTTACAACTTTAAAATTTATCTTTTGAAAACCTACTATGTGTTTATAAAACTGTTTACTGGTAAATATTAGTAAGCGAATGGCCCCGATTCCTGCAGACACCTCCTAATTTTACTTTAATTTATACCTGTCATTTTCTTATCCGCCTAAATGGAAAGGGACGGATGATCGACAGCTCTTAATTTTAGGAAGAATTAGTAAATGAATGAATAACCCGGGCGAATCAAAAAGGTATCTCGCTGGTATGCAAACCGTTTGACGTGTGCTGTCAACTTAATACTGTCGGGTTATTGGCCAATGGAAAATTTTTAGACGGTTGTTTTAGATTTATGCTTAAAATTGACGTGTGTTCCGTAAATTTTATGCTTGTCGATTACCCGTCCCTTTCCTTTTCGGCGGATAAGAAAATGACAGGTATAACTTAAAATAAAATTAGATGGTATTTACAGGAATTAGCACCATTATTTACATAATTATAATACTATTACTTGTAAATAGTTTTTTTTTATAACTTTTAAGCACGAGCTCTTTGCCTAACGAAAAGCTACCAATTAACAACGCTGCGCTGCTTTTACCAGTGTAAACTTAATGGCAAGTAAAAAGATTTCAACCAACGAGTTTAAACTGAGCATGGTAGGAACGGGGAAGTGTTCCCACTGCAGCACATCTGCGCACTCAGCATGCGGTGTCGCTCGATACCCCGCTGTCCTCTTGCCCAGCCGATACCAAACCTACATTGCATCGCCCGTATTACCGAGTCTTAAGGACTAATATCACAGTGCGGTAAATTTTATGATAATATGGTTCCGGAAATGGAGTGTTTGTTTTTGAAATTGTAATCAATAAGTGTTAATTTATTCTTTAAATTCGTTTTTGTGCGCGGTGGAGTACATTTGGTGGTCATTAAGCTCTCGTTACGAAAGGGTTTCCTGGTATTAAGGTCTAATACCACATGGGTAATTTAATTTTAATTTAAAATAAAAAATAAAATTCGAATGTGATATTGGTACCTAGGGGTTCAGTGGAGCAATAGTGTGATTTTCTAAGATATTGTGTTCTGTCAACTGAAAACTGACAGCATTGAAATCTGTTTGATAGATTTTTTAAACACTGTTATAATAAACTGTTATTATATAAACTGTTATATGCGTTGACACCGTCTCATCGAGTAAGCCAGCGGCGAAGTTGCTTTTATATAATCGCAACAGTAAGTATATTGATTTTTATTTGTTTTGCTAATGGTAAAAAAGCGAAAATTATTTATTACTTATGTTAAATAAGGTAAAAAACAATTACCTAATTATTACTCGTGTATTTTATTATTACTTATGTGTAAAGTGCGTGTATCTTTAAAAGTGACTATTTTGGCTAGGTCCTTAAGATGATCAAAAAAAGTGTCAAAATAAATAATAACCCAATAGTAACCCTGACACCAGGGTTGATGAGGTTGGTAATCCACCTTACAACCCATACGATAGAAGAAGAAAATAAATGTTACTTAAACTTCCCTGCATCAACAATATAGGACAATTTGAGAATGGCTCAGATCAGGCAGACTTCATTACCAGGCAATTTTAATGGCCATTAGATCGTGATGAAATTTTCAGCGGCCGAGTCCACCGCGCCGCCTGAATAAACCATGCCGCCTGAAATAGAAGGTGCATGTTCGTGCACCTAAGTACCAATGAATAAATAAACCTACCACCTTTTACATTTCACTTAATCGTTATTTGTACACTTAGCTGTATGTGGACTATATTTAGAGATTGTAACCTGGAACCTGACAGAGGGCAGCAGTAACTGTCTGTACTATTCAGAAGCCGAGGACAGGAGTCCTAGTACGGCTATGAAATAGACTACTCTACCATCCCATTCGTGTCAGACAGTGTACTGCGGGGCAGAAGGCAAGAGGGAAACCACTGCCCTATTTTTTCCTTAAAAGTAGCGTGGAGAGGAATGCTACACCGACAAGAGCGTGGCTCTTAAATTAATGATGAACTGTACAAGATCGGTTTCACGACTGTTGCCTGTTTTAGAGAATATTTACTTAAAGTACTTAATGTTAATTTGATAAATAGTTTTTAAAGAGAACTTTGGTATCGTAGTAAGCTGAATTCCGTGGTTTCTGCCTACCCTAACGGGATATAGGCTTGATGTTATGTGTCATGTACGTATGTACTTACAAAAAATCCCAAGCTGACATATCAAAGAATGATTTTCTAAGATCAAGAAAAATATGACGTTACTTGTAAGCCAGTCAAAAGAAACGACATCAAAAGATTTTCAAACGACTTAATAACACACGTTTTTACTTCCTAAAAGCCGTTGTTACAACGACAACAATTGACAAGGGTTGTATAACCTGAAAAGACGTATCAAACTGGGTTAGCAGCAACATCGTGTGTATTTACTGAACTCCGCTTAGCCAGTAGGTAAGTCCTTATCTCGCATTCCAATTTGAATGATTCATGACAACTATTCGAGTCTATTCTGCATTTATGTAAATCCGAATTCAGTGCTTGGTATTGATTGGTGTAACAGAAGGCTACATTTAGGATGCATTCCGCTCCTCTGTAAACCCACTTTGTTATTTGCTTATGCAAAATATGTTTAAAAAGTCAGCAATATTCATGAACGTCTTTGAAGTAGAACAGGATTTTTTAGACTTTCATGTTTATTTATAACATTAATGTACGTATCAGACGACTTTTCATTATTGTGAACTTCCAAAACAAACAAACAAACATTATAATGTTCCTACATAAATATTGATAGCTGTCGTAATAAATCACTCAACAACTAACGATTGATCACTGATTTTTTTAATCTAATATGTGGGTAGCAAGATCCGTGGTAGCCTAGTTGGTAGAACGCTTGCCTCTCACTTTGAGGTCGCAGGTTCGAATCCAACACAGGCCTAAACCAATGATTGTCGAATTCATGTATGGATCATAAATGATTATCACGTACTCAGCGGTGAAGGAAAACATCGTGAGAAAACCCACATTGCCGAGAAATCATTTTCAGAGGTATGTGACCTAACTTGTATTGGGCTGGTTTTCCCTTCGCGGGTTGGAAGGTCAGACCGACAGTTGCTTCTGTAAAAAACTGGACTTGTCAAATCTTCAGGTTATGTAAGCGGACCCTGTGGAAAACTGGACAATGCTAGGGAGATGATGATGTAGTTAGCAGGAGATTAGGTAGCCCTATACATCTACACATGAATCTGTTGCCTCCGAGTAAATAGGGTTTATATTCGAATTCATAATTGAAAATACAGAAATTCACTTTACCTAATCATTAAAATCCTCCTGGCAAGTCTGTTATGGATTTAGAAATAAGGAACTGAATAAAATATAAGAAACTCCCAAGTAACCAAAAAAAGATTTCCATTACACAGTACATCTCTACTATTTTCCTCTTGTTCCCTGTTGTTTTATTGAAAAAAGAATTTATCATTTCCTTCCTTATTTTTAAAGTTTCTTTTTATACTTAATTAATTTTAAATTCAGCACTATACCTACTTAACTTGTTTTTGTATTTATTTTTTAATTTTTGTAAGCTATAAATCGAATGATCCCGACTGTAACAGATCCACTGTTACAGATCCTCTGTAACAGAGGTTTGACCGCGTTCCAGCCCCGGTGTCTCTTCGTTCTCGCTGTCCTATTTCTGCCCGCCCTGTGACCTTCATCCTAGATATAGCCAGGCTGTTTGAATTAAACATAAATGGTGATCGGGCTGCAGGCACGTAAGCCGTGTTTGCACGCCACACCGGTGCGCAGCGGGCCGAGCGTGACATATCACGACACAAACATGTGTCACCTAGTTACGGGTTTATTAGGTAAACTGGATTAATTCATGCTCCCCTGGTAGCTCATTTTATTATTGATTCAATAAGCTACGATACAGTTACATGTTAGGCTTCTTTATGAACATTGATAAAGTCACTTGCGAATATTCACGATTACGATCACGATCCGGAGGTCCCGGATTCGAATCACGGTGATGAAAATATCACAAAAATTACTTCATTACAGGCTGATCACCTGATTGTCCGAAAGTAAGATGATCCGCGCTTCGGATGGCACGTTAAGCCGTTGGTCCCGGTTACTATACTTACTGATGTAAGTAAGTAATCGTTACTTGAGTCATGTTACAGGCCTTTGGCGGCTCAATAGTAACCTTAACACCAGGGTTTATGAGGTTGGTAATCCACCTCACAACCCACACGAGAGAAGAATTCGAGTAGTCCGCTAACATCGATTGCATGATGAACTAAGTACTCACGCTTCACAGAGTTTTTTCTTAGACCATCGTGGTACGACGTGACAACTTTTACATACGTAAGATCACGCCTATTTACTTAGTTGGGGTGGGCAGAGACCACGGAATCCTACTTACTACGATCCTGACACACCACTTTCGCATCTTACACTCTCATCAGTCTTCATGCAAGCTCGCCGGTTTAAAGTATCGACTCTTGACCTGGCTATTCTATAAAGTCGTAAGACCGAATGTCCTTTTGAAATCCAAACCCTATTGTTTGACTATTGTGTATAGAAATCTCGGCTGCAAGAGGATAAAACATCCTGGACATACGACTTTTATAATTGTTTACATTTTATTTTTTACCTTATTTATAACGGCCTCCGTGGTCCAGTGGTTGAACGTTGGGCTCACGATCCGGAGGTCCTGGGTTCGATTCCCGGTGGGGACATATCACAAAAAAAAAATACTTTGTGGCCCCTAGTTTGGTTAGGACATTACAGGCTGATCACCTGATTGTCCGAAAGTAAGACGATCCGTGCTTCGGAAGGCACGTTAAGCCGTTGATCCCGGTTAATACTTACTGGTGTAAATACGTAGTCGTTATATGAGTCATGTCAGGGGCCTTTGGCGGCTCAATAGTAACCCTGACACCAGGGTTGATGAGGTTGGTACTCCACCTCACAACCCACACGATAGTAGAAGTCCTTATTTATTACATTTATTACACGCAAAGAGCCGTGAAATTGACAACGAAAAGGGAAGTGACAAAGAATCTTGACGCGACAATAAGGTTGTATTTAGTGTGAAAACAAAATTAGAAATAGGATCGGAGAAAAGAAATCAGCAATTACTAAAAGCGGTGGAGTGTAACCAAGTGTGGTTATTTCACTAACGATTGTCAAGTGGAGCGGTGCCTTGCACTTGGATGCTATCAATAAACTTTATAAAGCGTAACTGTTTCATAAAAGGGTTCGTTTCAAGTCATAGTGCTTATAAGGTTAAAATTCGAGGCGATGGTTATCAATGATCATCTATCACGAATTTAGTAAGTACTTCATATCGCAAGTGGCTGCAAGTTGAAGAGAGGAAAACCTCTCTTCTTATAGTGTGGGTTGTGAGGTGGAATACCAGCCTCATCAACCCTGGTGTCAGGGTTATGATTGAGCTGCCAAAGGCACATGGCTCATGTAACGACTACAAACTTACATCAGTAAGTAGTAACTGGGACCAACGGCTTAACGTGTCTTCCGAAGCACGGATCATCTTACTTTCGAACAATCAGGTGATCAGCCTGTAATGTCTTAACCAAACGAGGGATCACAAAGTGATTTTTGTGATACGTCCCAACCGGGATACGATCGCGGGGCCTCCGGGTTGTGAGTCCAACGCTCAACCACTGGACCACAGAGGCCGCAAGTTGTCTTCTGACTACCTCGTTCCGCTCACCCTATTCAGGGCCCAGTCTTCGGCGGCAGAATTCATAATTTGATTATTTTCAATATTGCAATTTGACATTTTCGAATGTAAAAGTAAGTGCGCAAAGCAAACATATGTCTAATAGCAATATCGCTTTTTAGATGAATTGCTTAGATGTGGACTTTTTAACCCCCCTGTTTCAATAATAATTCTTGAATGAAGCAATCCCGATAAACATTCAAGGTTGGCTCGTAGGCTTCTCGTCGCCACTTTTACTATGGCGTGAGTAATGAGAACAGCCTTAACCCGAAATCGGCATTGTGTAACAGTTGGCAGCCCGCCAGCCTGGTCGGCCCTGCTGGAACTGCCTGAAACATTGCGGTCACCTGTTCATCCGAGCATTACGTAATAAAAGGAAAGGCAAGGAGAGGCCAACAGGTTACAAAAACCCTGTGATGCTAATGAATGACCCACATTCTCACGTAACTTATAAATAACATAACATAACGTCGCTTTATAGCACATGTACGGAGGAAAGTTATGAGTATGAATGTGGATGGATATACGTAGGAGTAGGGGACGACCCAAGAAAGATTGTGTAAAGAAGGACATGTTGTACCTAAATGGTGTGAATACTGAGATGACGACTGACAGAAATTAATGAAAGAGGAATACGTGTTTTGCCGATCCCGCCTAGAGTGGGATCAGGGCAGGAGGCTGAACGTCGCCTAATGATGAAAACCTCGTCAGACCGTTTTTGATAATTTACTTTCGGATGTAATTTTAGCTAAAAAAACTTCGCAATAGATATGCTAGTTTCAGAAGCCGTTGTAGACCAGTTGGTATAACTTGCCTCTCACTTTGAGGGCGCAGGTTCGAATCCAACAGAGGTCTAAACCAATGATTGTCGAATTTGTTTTCGAATTCATATTTGGACCACAAATGATTATCACCTGCCCGCTCAAGGAAAACATCGTGAGGAAACCCACATTCCATTTTCGGAGGTATGTGACCTAACCCCAACTTATAAATCATATGGGTAAATAGATTAGAATGTGTCTCTAGTGCGTAGTATCTATGTAATTTCGGTGGCGCAATTATTTTTAACGGTAAACAACACTAATTGCGTATTGGGGAAAACATACGTAAGTACTAGTACTTACTTACAAAATATACGACACCGATATTACGTACCAACCTAACAATACAAATACTTTATTGCGTAACAGGAAGACAGCAACAATTAATTAATTAATTAATAATTATAAGTAAATATAGCACTATATAGAAACTTATTTATTGTACATTTATTACAAGTACATGGTAAAAACAAATCTTACATCTAAAATGAAAAAATATACAAAAATAATAATTTAAAAAATAAGGCGTAGGGATGTGACGACCCCATCGCCCCCTGGTGAATTCATCAGCGAACGTGGTGAATTCAACAGTGCAGTCAGTCTCCGCAGGCCAGCTTGTGGCGAGCTGTTGGTAAGTGACGACACCACGGAGCTGAGATCCCCCGAGAGTCGGTCAGGCCCTCCGTCTCTGGCTTGCCTTCATTGGCCGGCCAGAGAGGGGCGTTAGAGCTATACGCTCGCAGAGTGGAAGTGAAAGATGCATAAGTCGCGAGTTGGTGAGGCGGGTAAACCGCCTCGCAGAAAGCGGTGTACACCTCTCGACACCCTGAGCTGCTCACAACCATGTTGCTGGCTTGCCGTCCAGTCGCGTCGGCTAGATAGGTGGCCCATCCAGTGAGTGGCGAGTCACCGCCTGCTCATTTTATCCATGTTTACCAACATTGGTCGAGCAGGCGCCATAGTCCCCCATAGCTCCAGTATCCCGGTCCACTAACCCCCAACCCAATAGCTCAGTTCCCTTTGTTCCCATAATCTGCAATAGTCCTACACGAACCGGGGATTGTCTTTGGGTGCACTCCCACGCACGCCTTCCAAAAGTCCGGGACTCCGTACGCCCGAGATATGGAAACGACATAAAAAATAATAGCACAATAAAAAATATATAATAATAGAGAAAAACAATATGCAAAAACTATTCAAACAACCCTCTCAGTGACCCCTGTACAAAAGTGGGATAATGAATTAAGTAATGACATTTGCAAAAACACTTTCAAAAACTTACCCACGTAAGTACCCCCATTTTGTGTCAAAGTAGCACTTTCTTTAATGAATGCATCTGCACGCCGCGGAAGAAAACTTTGTACGTTGTTATGTGTACACGTGTTTTAGAAGCTAAATGAGCTTTTTACAAAGTTGTAAGATGTAAGATTTGTTTTTACCATGTACTTGTAATAAATGTACAATAAATAAGTTTCTATATAGTGCTATATTTACTTATAATTATTAATTAATTAATTAATTGTTGCTGTCTTCCTGTTACGCAATAAAGTATTTGTATTGTTAGGTTGGTACGTAATATCGGTGGCGTATATTTTGTAAGTAAGTACTAGTACTTACGTATGTTTTCCCCAATACGCAATTAGTGTTGTTTACCGTTAAAAATAATTGCGCCACTGAAATTACATAGATATTACGCACTAGAGACACATTCTAATCTATTTACCCATATGATTTATAAGTTGGGGTTAGGTCACATACCTCCGAAAATGGAATGTGGGTTTCCTCACGATGTTTTCCTTGAGCGGGCAGGTGATAATCATTTGAAAAAATATACAAAAATAATAATATAAAAAATAAGGCGTAGGGATGTGACGACCCCATCGCCCCCTGGTGAATTCATCAGCGAACGTGGTGAATTCAACAGTGCAGTCAGTCTCCGCAGGCCAGCTTGTGGCGAGCTCTTGGTGAGTGACGACACCACGGAGCTGAGATCCCCCGAGAGTCGGTCAGGCCCTCCGTCTCTGGCTTGCCTTCACTGGCCGGCCGGAGTGGACCACATTGGGGACCGCAGGACTTTCACCTCTGGCTTGCCTTCATTGGCCGGCCAGAGAGGGGCGTTAGAGCTATACGCTCGCAGAGTGGAAGTGAAAGATGCATAAGTCGCGAGTTGGTGAGGCGGGTAAACCGCCTCGCAGAAAGCGGTGTACACCTCTCGACACCCTGAGCTGCTCACAACCATGTTGCTGGCTCACCGTCCAGTCGCGTCGGCTAGATAGGTGGCCCATCCAGTGAGTGGCGAGTCACCGCCTGCTCATTTTATCCATGTTTACCAACATTGGTCGAGCAGGCGCCATAGTCCCCCATAGCTCCAGTATCCCGGTCCACTAACCCCCAACCCAATAGCTCAGTTCCCTTTGTTCCCATAATCTGCAATAGTCCTACACGAACCGGGGATTGTCTTTGGGTGCACTCCCACGCACGCCTTCCAAAAGTCCGGGACTCCGTACGCCCGAGATATGGAAACGACATAAAAAATAATAGCACAATAAAAAATATATAATAATAGAGAAAAACAATATGCAAAAACTATTCAAACAACCCTCTCAGTGACCCCTGTACAAAAGTGGGATAATGAATTAAGTAATGACATTTGCAAAAACACTTTCAAAAACTTACCCACGTAAGTACCCCCATTTTGTGTCAAAGTAGCACTTTCTTTAATGAATGCATCTGCACGCCGCGGAAGAAAACTTTGTACGTTGTTATGTGTACACGTGTTTTAGAAGCTAAATGAGCTTTTTACAAAGTTCTTACTTGGTTCTTTGGTTTCTATCAAATCTTTACATAAACAAAAATGTCATTAATTCTCCGAGAGGAATTTCCACGATACCAACTCAGAATCGTGGTCTGAATCATCGCCCTAAGTATTTGTTACGATGTCACCAACACTCTGTATATACTCACTCCTCTAGCCAGCTATGTTTAAGTCCTATGTAATAGGGAGCCTATTGCCATAAACTGGGCAGGAATCCTGACAACCAATTATTATAATCCAAAAATGAATTCAAACTCATAAAAGACTAACTCAGTGGTTTAAAGCACGACCCGGGATTCTAACCCGTGACCAGGGCTATCATACATTAGGTAAATCTTTCTTTTTACGTAACCCGTTTACAACGTTAGGTATTTATTCTGCAAACAAAATATACATGGATGATGAAGCGTTCCGTACATTGTTGTCTTTACTAGCTACGGACAGCCACGAGAAATATCTGTCTTTCTTTCATTATTGACTAAGGCGCTCTTGGCGTAGCGTGTCGCATAGAACAAGGGCCTTTGTCAAAGGGTTCGGATCGTGTCGCGAGAAAACAAAGATTAGCCTGCCTTTCATAAGATGGATTACTGTGTGACAATGCGCAACCTAAGAGGAGCTCAAGATAATGATGATTATATAATACTATACATAGCTGGAAACCCATGTAAATAAAACCCGTCAACTGCAAGTCAGATTCCCGCTCTCAGGTTCCGTACAAACTGCCATACATTACCAAATATATTATTCATGCTAAAGAAGGCTTTGAGTTTACCGTTGAAAATCCATTGTCTCCATAAATCCATATATGTCGCGATTAGTTCACCAACTGCAAATAAGTTTGTAATCGCAAAAAGATTTTTTTCTGTAATGGTACAATAAGTTAACGATTTCCGGAATTGTTCCTTTATTAATTTTGTGTTGTAAGACATTCCTTAAGACATAAGATTAAATGTTAATTTCAACTTAATACCTCCACGCGTTCCCGAAATAAAGGTCTTGATAAACAGACAGACTGACAGGTTCCGTTTTTCCTTTTGAGCTTCCGAACCCCAAAAATTAAAACACGCCTGTGTACCATAGAGCGATAAAACGCCTTATGAAAATAATAGTTAAACTGTTGAAGTACCTAAGTAAGTATAAGGCAGCTAAATTAAAGAGTAAAAACTACTTCACGTAAACAATGAAGTTATCGCGGGAAATTATTGTTTGAACATATGTTTATTGTCATAAAAAAGAATATTTTACTAAGCAACTAAATCGAAATTCTAGAATGTTCTTCAAAGTGTATTGTATCGGCGCAATGAGAATCTTGTGTCCATTGATTTCCATTAGTAATATTGATATTGATGGCACTTTGTTGGCTCCATTACGAGCAGGTATAATGTACGAATAACGCTGTATTTATTAGATTACTAGCTTTTGCCCGCGACTTCGTCCGCGTAGCGTGTTATAAAATAGAGATCTTTGTGTGTGTGGGAGTGCATGTCAAATTTCAAGCATCTAACTTATGCAGTTTAGATTTTTTTGTTACAATTTTATTTTCCCGCTAACTCCCATTTTTTCAAAATACAGCCATAACTTTATATTTACTAACGTATGCATGTATGCTAGATTGAAAACATCTACTCGTATCTTACGCGGTTTAGATTTTTTCATACAAATGTTTTTTCCTGCTAACTCCCGTTCCCGTAGGAATTTTGCAATATCCTGTTGCAACTAAGCTTTAAGTTTACTAAGAAACCTGCATGCCAAATTTCAAGCGTCTAACTTAAGTGGTTTAGATTTTTCATACAAAAGGATTTTCCCGCTAGTTCCCGTTCCCGTGAGAATTTCGGGAATTCCTTTCTTAGTGCACCTCTACGGTACCTAAGCTACGTCCCTTCCAAATTTCAAGTGCCTACGTTTAGCCGTTAAGGCTGTGCATTGATATGTCAGTCAGTCAGTTTCTCCTTTTATATATTTAGATTTATTATACCTACACGTAATGTAACACTGTTGGGTATGGAGCATACGCCACCACACTGGCTTGGAACTGGGGTTCGGGCTAGTAGCCCGGGACCAACTGCTTAACGTGCCAACCACTTTATTGTACTCGTGACAGCACGACGGGCAATATCGGCCTCCGTGGTGGTTAAGCGTTGAGTTTTCGATCCGTAGGTCCCGGGTTCGAATACTGGTAGGAACGTTTGGTTAGGACATTACTACATTACTGTACTATTGATACATTACATTACTGATCTGAAATAAATTATTATTTCATATTATTACAGGCTGATTACCCGGTTGTATGGCCTTTGACAGCTCAATAATAATACTGACACCAGAGTTAACAACCCACACATAAGAAGTATCGGTGGCGGTTACAGGAGGTATCGTATTTTTACAATCAAATATCATAAGTAACCGGACAAAACCACTTTTGACTGGAAAAATCAGTAAAAACTGGTTTTGACTGTGTCTTTAATCAAAACTTAACTGCAAAAATCAGGCAAAAGTGGTTTTGACCGCTGCCCTTAGTCAAAACTGATTTTCGAGGTCAGTTGATTATTTTTTACCCGACTTAGGTACCTTGCAAGGCAAAGTATTTAGTGCCATCTGTGGCATTAACTTTTAACTGGAAAAATAAGTAAAAACTGGTTTTCACCAATGTCCTTAGTCAAAACCACATTTAACTGCAATAATCAGGCAAAAGTTGTTATGACCGCTGCACTTAATCAAAACTGATTTTTGAGGCCAGTTGATTATTTTTTGTCCGATTTAGGTACCTTGCTTAGGCAAAGTCATCAATGCCATCTGTGGCATTAACTCTTGGCCGGAAACAGTTAATTATGAGTTTTGACCGTAATATAGGTATGCGACCATCCGTCACTGTCAGAGATTCAGCAGACATATTTGTTTGCCGACAGCCCGCACGTCCGGCAGGATCCCGCGGAAATTGTTTGCCCAACCGCGTTCCTTATTGCATTCCTTTGTCATTTAATGTTTATTGAAAATAAAAGGTTCGTCGTCTTTTCGAGGCGATGTTGCGAGCGTCTCTGAATAACTTTACGCTTTCATTACAATCGGGATTCTTTATATTCGCGCGTATTTTGTCGGGGAAATACCAACCACAGAATAATAATGTAAATAACCGACGTAGTTACCTACTTGTCTCGAAAATACATGTTTTGTAATTCCCATAGTCTCTGTAACGTAATCATTTCCCTAGGGTTATCCCGTTTTCACGGGGTCCGCTTACCTACCCTAGATAACTAGCCCAATTCAGATTAGTTCACGAAGCTTCAAAATGCATTTCAGCACTTGTTAATACGTAAGATCCAAAAGTGAATTCGAAAATCATTGGTGGTATCGAATCTGCGACCACACTAACAGGCACCATAGCTTCCATAGTCTCTGTTATAAATATGCGTATATCGATTGTAAAGGGAGCCGTGAGTCGTCCTAAGACAATCTGAAGCATCTGGTCAATGGAAAGGAAGGTTCTGGAGTGCAGCGATAAACCCTACACTTGAGAGGTTACCAAGCCATCGCCATCCAGCCAAGAAGTTAATGCCATCTGCGGCAAATCTACAATAAGGCATGTCAAATATAATCTATCACGTTAAACCCTGATTCCTTACTTTTTAATTTACTTAACAAAATAATTACAAACAAAAGTTTTACTCATATAGTCTAGCATGGTACATTATTTAGGTACTTAAAGTTCTGTTTATCAACAGTCTCAATGTGATGTTGTCTAATGTAGACAGTCTAAAATAGTTTAAAAGCAAACAACATGAAAGTGACGCAAGAGTGTGACCTAGATCCTCCATTATACGTCAAGTGTAACGGAGTTACGGAATATGACAGTTTTATTTCCTACATAGTTTCGGCGCGCATCCAAAAGACGCCTATCTTTTGTATTATTCATATTCACTGTAAAGATAGTTGCATTTTATGACTCTGCTACAGACCAACCCACTCTGGAACAGCGTGATGGAGTATGCTCCATATCTACCCCCTCCGGTTGATTGAGGGGGGCCTGTGCCCAGCAGTGGGACGTTTAGAGGTATGTGCCTATCTTCTGAATCATACTTCCTTATCCTATTCTAATCCTACTAAATTATAAATGTTAATGTTTTTGAAGATGATATCTCTGTTACTCTTTCACGCAAATACTACTGAACAATTTTTGATGAAACTTTTACGTCAGAATAACACGTGGGCTATGATTATAAAAATTTATTTGCAATCGAAGTGGGTGCCTACGTTATTATTATATATTCGTGCCTATTTGAAAACCTCTGGATTTGAAGATACGAGTATCTACATGTGCGGCGTTCATTGATTCAATTTATTATGACACAACAGGAAAATTTTCTTTGCACAAGAACAGAATTGTTTTGCGTACCTATACGTACAATTTTTAGACAATAAAAGCGGAATCAAGGATTGAATATGTATAATAAAATGTATAAACTGGAATATGGCTCTATCGATTTTAATGGTTGTTTTTTTGGGTGGATTTGAGTAATCTTAGATTACATTAATGAATATTGAAAATTAAAACAAACATACTGGCCAATTTCCACAACATTACGGAGCCACGTGCCGCATATTTGATCATGTAAATCGCTGTTTTCCCTGCAAAGGTGCGGCGGCTTGATTGCTCGTATTATCACATTAGCGTGCCCTGTTATCAAATGTCGCCCTGCCCTGGCGCCCGCCGCCCGCCCTAACACTGTTATTGTCTCAAGATACACCGAGCCACCCACTGTAGCTTTAAATTAAATTTCAACCCTTGAGAATACACGCATGCTTAATATAGGCGTTTTAGATTTAATATGTGAGGGGGTCGTTTAACAATGTATGGTTTTTATGTCTAGTACTATGTAGGTACGTATTTAGGTATTTTTTATGCTACTAAGTATCTACGGTATGAAGGTTGCTTTTAATGTGGGATTATTTCAGATTAATAGAGGTTTACAATAATGCAAATAAACAATTCTTACAGGGTGCGTATTTGGACCTTTCCTTCGTGTATCAATCTTTTCAGTATCAAAAAGGTCTGATTTAGACCCGCCTATTTTGCAATCTGTCTGACCTAGTGGTTATAATGGTTACTCCAGGTGACTGACGTTTATTTTAGATGTCATCTAAACCCTGAAAGGTCGTCTTCTTTTCTCCATTGGCTCCAGACCCGACCAAAAAGGGGTGTACAAATACTTTATTACACCAAACATACATACATACATAAACAGCCTATATACGTCCCACTGCTGGGCACAGACCTCCCCTCAATCAACCGGGGGGGGGGGGGGGGTATGGAGCATACTCCACCACTCTGCTCCACTGCGGGTTGGTAGAGGAGATTTTATAGCTAATAGCCGGGACCAACAGCTTAACGTGCCCTCCGAAGTACGGAATCATCTTCCTTTTGCCGACAATCAGGTGATTCAAGCCTGAAAAGTCTTTACCAAAGAAAGGACAGTCTCACAAAGACACACCAAAAACAAACAATTATATTACAGAGGTATAAAAGAGGCTTAGGTAAGTACATGGTAACTGGAAAAGCAAGATCTTGTTCTTAAAATAAGTACTGCCTAAGGAAAGTCAAAGACCGTCAAAATACCAGGTATTGACGTCCAAATATATATATTTCTAACTCTATGTCTGTTATTAATTAATGATTGCAAGTAATACCAAAAAAATAGAGTCTACTTATATACATATAACTGCTGCATGACCAATAAGGCCGCCTGTTGTGCTCTTCTGTATATGTTGTCCTTATCTCTGTATTTTGTTTCCATTGTGCTCAATAAAGTATTGTATCTATCTATCTATCTATATGTCCTTTTTCCCTTAAGTAGTATAAATACTGTGAAATACTTACGTAACGTAATATTCATATTATACCTACACGAGAGAGACGGAGAAAAGTCAATACGATTGTCAAGTTTCTGCATAGGATTACGAAATCTATTGCTTACTTAGTATCTACTATATACCGGCTGTCGTATAGTCATGAGCAATATCATGTACCCACTTAAGAACCCTGTCGCACTATCCTAATTGACATTTAATGAGATTTACGGTTGAATTTGTCAAAAAAGTTAATGTGACATGGTTTCAAAATGTATACACATATTATAATTAAAGCACATAATAACGGGTTCTTACCGCGTTTAAATGGGGATATGAGACTCCCGATATTTCGACACTGCTGCAAGTGCCATGATCACGGGATGACTGATGAGATTGGAGTGGAGTAGGTAGATCCATATCCCCATTTAAACGCGGTAAGAACCCGTTATTATGTGCTTTAATTATGATAATAACCGCGTAAACTTAAAACAATGTATACACATACTAGTACTCGTGACCGTACTTGGTAATCGTTCCTATGTCGACCTAGGTATTGCTGCACTCTGTAGTTTTTAAAAGGCCATGATAGTCCTGTTTAGATTTTTTTTTTGACGTGACTTATTGTAGATTTGCCGCAGATGGCATTAACTACTTGGCCGGACAAATGGGGAGCGCTGAAGGCTCTCACCCGGTACAACGTTTAAGACAACAGGCCTGAGGGTGCCCAGTTGGGCGCGAACCTCGGCTCAGGGCGTCGTCTGAGAGGAATCTGTTTAGAGAACGCGTGACTTACATCGTAGAGTCACTGGTTCGAATCTCGGCTCGGGCTTTAAACTACTGAATTCGATTTTATGAGTTTCAATTCATAACGTAACAAATACTTTATTGCACACACAGGAAAAAACAATTCACAAAACAAAAGAGATATAGAATGAGTACAATAGGCGGCCTTATTGCTAAGTAGCAATCTCTTCCAGACAACCTTTAAGTGTAGGAGATCATGTTTAAATATCACGTTGTTTCCAGGATTTACATACATACATACATAAACTCACGCCCGTAATCCCAAATGGGGTGGGCAGAGCCCACAAGTAATCAAAGACAACTTGCAGCCACTGTTGATATGAAGTCCTAAGATGGATATGATGAACCTTATGGTGATAAGGGATCAGCCTATCGCCCATAACATTAGTCCATCATGTTAGAGGACGCAATCCCTCTGTCGGTTTTTACGACATGCCCGGGAAGACGTGCAGCTGAACGTGTTCTATGTTTTTTATTTGCTCCCAGAACAGCATAGAAGCAGGATTTCCAGGATTTATGCCCGGTTAATGGTAATAGACTCGCCTCCTAACATGAGCCATAATCCCATGGGATTTAAACATAGCTAGCGAGGAGAGGGTCTATATATTATACATCTTTGCCTACCCTTTTCGGGGATATAGGCATGATGATATATTATGTATGTTTGCAGTTTCATATAAAATACCGCGCTCGGCCCTTTTGTCCCGGATGTGTGTATCCGCTTATAGCTCTTGTAAGCGATAATATATTGGCATTCTAAGTTGCTTAGCTCCTAGTATTCAAAGCTCAACGGGCAGTTTCCATGGGTAACGCGCCGCGATTTGTTCACAGTTCCTAGTTATGGCCTCGTATAATCTTTACGAGTGCTTCATGTGAAGAAAGTGGCTTATTTACTGCACGTGGGCGCTTAGAAATTGTAGGGTCCACTTAGAGGTATTTTAATAGTTTATAGTTAAAAGGACATATAAACTAATAGACTTGTCAACATCTTATATCTTAAAGACATCCAGCGGAAACCATTTTATTGCAGCAAAAAATAAATTGTTATGCCCTGAATATTCCACTCTCGAACATTCCACCCGTACTGGATTGCGAAACTCAATGTCACAATCACAAGCACCATGATTTACGGATCTGGATATTGTTTCGAGCTTATTAAAGTCTCCTTAAATAAAAAGCTATTAGTTAAAGGCTATTATTGCTCAAAAGCACAGGATCGCGTGGTAATCCGTTTATATCATCTAGGGCCAACACTAAAAGTTGCTTCAAATCTTCTGAAAACTTACAGGGATTTTGGTCACTGCAATGGTTATGTTTAAAATGTACGCGTGTAAAGACGGAGACACATTGGACATTGGATTTGGACATTGTGAGACATGCGTGCCGCACGCCTTACTATTTGGTATTCGATCACGGGTACTACGAGTAATATGTATACACTTTGAAACCATGTCACATTAACTTTTTTGAGAAATTAAACCGTAAGTCTCATTAAATGTCAAATATGATAGTGCGACAGGGTTCTAAAGAGGGTACATGATATTGCTCATTCATGACTGTACATGCCTGTAGCACATGCGTCGCCATGACTATGAAAGTACACACAGGCGCATTGTTCGGCGTGCGGCGCATGGGGTGTGGGGCGCATGCCTCGGAATGTTTTATCCGCTCTTCTTCTATCGTGTGGATTGTTAGGCGGAGTACCAACCTCATCAACCCTGGCAAGGTTACTATTGAGCCGCCAAAGGCCCCTGACATGGCTCATGTATCGACTACTTACTAACATCAGTAAGTAGTAACCGGGACTAACGAACAACTTAACGATCATCTTAAATTCGGACAATCAGGTGATTCGCCTTATAATGTTACTATGTAGAAGCTAAAACCTGACACCAGTTTAATGAAGTATTTTAAACAACAAAGTTTCCCTAATTCTCAGTGTTGAATTATAAGGGTTGGTACTGAAAGGACGCGGAGTGACCTTTTGGGTGCCCTTATGTGCCCATTCAGTTACTGGGCCCTGTGCCCTTTCGTGAAAACGCAGTTCTAAACTACATCTATAAACGTACAATTTATAAACACACATCCATACTATGTCATACCGGTTGTCATTACCGTGAAGATGCTACATAATCACGTAATTATTTCGAAGAACAATTCGTTAGAAGACAACTTGCAATTTTGGTACTATTGATGTCTATAATATAAAAGATGTTGGATATGAAAGTGCCTGCGTTGAGAAGTAACAGTGTATAGAATACGTTTATCATATTGTAGCGTAGCTCATATTACTTGTTAAGGTAAACATAGAGATAAGTTAGCTTTAAGAACTTTTGTATGTCAGTCACCTAGTAAACGCCTTACAGTGAACACGCACTTATTATTTGCCGCCCTTCTGAACCACATAATATACTTAGTCTCACATCCAGTCAGTATCACCACAATTAGCATAAACCACACTATTTCGACAAAGTAATGACCATTTCGGCAAAATATATTATGTCACTAAAACTGGTAATCGAAATGAATCGGTTAGATCAGGGGTCACCATTTGACAGACTGCGGTACGGATCCGGCCCGCCGCGAGCCGCGTCGCCCTATTTTGTGCGGATCCAGAAGGAACATCAAAATAAAAATAATGGTATCATTCAATTAAGCTTGCGTTTTGTCTTGTCCCTGCTGCTCGTCAGATAGCTACGTGACCTGAGCGAGAAAAGAGCTCGTCGTGGCAGTTTTAAATTTTGGATTCGTGGTGGAATTGATATAACAAATCTCGGTTTCTAAATAACGTCTATCTCAGAGACCGCATCAGATGAAACTAACTTGTGATCCCTAGGTTAGATGCTTACCTAAGTTGGATCATCAGCCGTACGACGCCCACTGCCTAAGTTGGATAATACTCAGCAATTACTTACATCAGAACTGAGTAATCATCCAACTGACTTACTTCAAAGTAAACCATTACGTAAGCACATAATGAGTCAAATTGAACCAAGACAAGCTTTGGTGGGTAAACAAAGCAACCAACGTCAATAAATCACTCCACCGCCGTACAATCACAGTAGCAGTTAGATCCTCGTTACCAAACGCCTGAAATTAGCGACAGCCCTCGATGTTACATACTTATGTTATGTTACGCATTTCACCGAGTTTTATTAGACCCTCGACCTTTTTGGTCCAGTGGTTGAGCGTTGTGCTCACGATTCGGAGGTCCCGGGTTCGAATCCCGGTGGGGACAATTCACAAAAATCACTTTGTGATCCCTAGTTGTGTTAGGACATTTCAGACTGATCACCTGATTGTCCAAAAGTAAGATGACCCGTTCTTCTGAAGGCACGTTAAGCCGTTGGTCCCGGTTATTACTTACTGATATAAGTACGTAGTCGTTACATGAGTCATGTCAGAGGCCTATGGCTGCTCAATAATAACCCTGACGCCAGGGTTGATGGGGTTGGTAATCCACCTCACAACCCACACGATTGCAGAAGATTTGACCCTCGTGATAGTTAAGTATCGTACGTACTGCCTTCTGCAATGGTCGACAAGCAACTGTCCTTATAATAACTGGAGATCACAAATTCCACAACAAAGAAAAATAATAACTTCTTGGCGTAAATTCGGTGCTGGGGGATTAAACCGGCGCTTGAGAGGCAAGCCACAGGAGCGCAGGAGCTTCATTTTATTTTTGCAATTCAATACAACGGCTACGATGGTAACGTAACCTCTATGCTACTGTTAATCGCATGAGAGTCCCAAATTATATTTTCGAACGGGTCAATTTGGGAATGAATATTTAAAATTGTTTAGGGTCTGGGTTATTTTCGACAACGCCGTAACGGACGGGTTTGCTGCTTCAAATGTTATGTAGGTATGTTGGTGAGTTGTATTTGTAGGACGTGTGTATAGGTACACTATAGGAAAATAAGTACTTACAAACAAATCTTCTTCTATTGTGTGGATTGTGAGGTGGACTACCAACCCCATCAATCCTGGTGTCAGGGTTATTACTGAGCCGCCATAGGCCCCTGACATGACTCATGTAACGACTACTAACTTACAGTAAGTAATAACCGGGACCAACGACTTAACGTGCCTTCCGAAGCACGGATCATCTTACTTTTTGAACAATCAGGTGATCAGCCTGTAATGTCGTAACCAAACTAGGGATCACAAAGTGATTTTTGTGATTTGACCCCACCGGGATTCCGCTCAACCACTGGACCACGGAGGCCGACAAGCAAATATTATTTATAGGATGCGCTACCAACAAGACATCAGGTGCATCATGCATTTTGTGGCATACCATGATTTTAAGAGGGCCCTTGATGACTTGAAAGCAAAGTACGACGTAAAAGTATATTTTAGCATCGAACTACAAGTAGAATTTAAAAAACAGTTTGCATTCACGAACATTTTAAGCTAAAGATCCGAAAGTTATCATGTTGCTCTACGCTTACAATCGTGGTCTATGCGAACTCTTAGGCATTCTTCAGTACTTACTGAAATGATGCCTTTGTGTATACAAAAATCTCCACAAAGGCAAAAGCAATCCAGTACTAAATAGTTTTCTATGTTGATCATTAAAGTGTACTTATTTGATATAATTATATTATACGTGTTAGTTCGCACCCGACCCACCGTCGTACAAGATCGTCGGGCAGATAACAACATATTTACATTTCCTCCCCTTTATGTTCTCACCCCGGGTTATTTGATTTCACCGTACGGTCACCGGTGTAGTGGAAATGTTTAATATGTAATTAATCTTGAAAATGTAACTTCGATAAATATACCTACATCAGTCATGCTATATCTACGGACAAAATACAAAGGTAAAATTACGTAATAATACGCTTTAGAACCCTGTCGCACGCATTTTGACATTTAGTGAGACAAGTTAATGTGACATGGTGCCCAAGGGTACGTACATAAGATCACGCCTATTTTCCGTTGGGGTAGGCAGAGACCACGGAATTCCACTGACTACGATCCTGACCCTGAGAGGGAAACCACTGCCCTATTTTTCCCTAAAAAGTAGCATAGAGAATGCTACACCGTCAAGAGCGTGGCTCTTAAATTGATGATGATGGTGACGATCCTGACACACCACTTTCGCTTTTTCCAGTTCTCTTTTCCATCGGTCTTTATGCACGCTCGCCGGTTTATAGTACTCTTAACCTGGCCTTTCTTTAAAACATCCTGGATTTGATCGAGGTACGCTCGCCTAGGTCTTCCTCTTCCGAATCTACCATTTACATCCGCATCATAAATCTTTTTTTAAGTCTACTTTCATTCATTCTCTTTACACGTCCGGACCATTTAAGCAATCCCTTTATCAATTGTCGTCACTTATCTTTTTTCTCATTACAACAACGAAAGAACGAACGATTCGAACGTTTGTCGGTCCGGGGTTCGAATTCCGGTGGGAACATATTACAAAAATCACTTCGTGAGGCCAAGTTTGGTTAGGACATTACCTACAACCTGATTATTCGAAAGTAAAACACGTTAAGCCGTTGGTCCCGGTTACTACTTACTGATGTAAGAACGTAGTCGTTACATGATGATGATGATATCATGTCAGGGGCCTTTGGCGGCTCAATAATAACCCTGACACCAGGGTTGATGAGGTTGCTAATCTACCTTACTATCCACACGATAGTAGAAGAAATATTACAACACTCCCTTATCAGTGTTCCTTATTCTAAGTCACATACTCCTCAACGCTCTAATTTCCACTGCATTTCTTCTACTCTCTGTTTCTTCTGCCAACACCCAACATCCACTACCATATATCAGTATCAGGACTAGAAAGCAATCGCAATCGTTTAGAAAAATACTAAAGAACTAATCATAACACTTTTCTGTAATTCGGAAGGGATTTCTTACTTTGTTTTCGTCTATATTATTCTTCTTCTCTTATGCGTATGGGAGGTCAATAACCGACCTCATCAACACGTTGCATCCGAACCAAAAGTATTGAAAGTGTCTACACATTTGCACGAGTGAAAATTCACACGCACAATCGTAAAGTTTATTTGCTACGAAAAACGCAGGTGTGTAATTCCGACGCCGCCGCTATGACTACGAGTTCCGTAGGCTGCTACGAATGCATAACGTAGCTATTTTCACGCACATGCGGGTGTTTTATCCGACACATTTTCCTTGAAATATGGAGCATGAATAATCTGTGTTATACTCGATTTTATTCATGAAAATTAAGTAAGTTGCAAAAATTTTGCTTGGCTTAATGATTCAGTAATCCAAAGTTTCGTAATAAGTTTTCATAGCGCCTTAACACGAAGCCGTTTTGAAAAAATAAATACTTAATTCATAGAATTAGAACAAAGAGTTACCATGAGTGAGTATGTTGATGGTTTCATTGTGGAAGTAGAAGAGGCTGCGGATGCAGTCGGCCCAGCCCTGCAGCGGGCGGTAGCCGGTCAGCACGTACGGGTTGAACTGCAGGTGCTGCGGCATATCGCGCCAGTGCAGCAGCTCCACGGACCCGCCACCGCCGCCGGTGCTACTATTGCTCCTTCTTTCTTCCTTCTCCTTCGGCAACACCCTCTCCTCCACCGCTGCAGCCTTCCCTTCCGCTGCCTCATTATCACAGATATGCTCTAATGACTTTTTTCTTTTTTTGGGTCCTTTCCCATTTACCTCTTGAATTGACATATCGAACATTTTTGTACATGAATCAGGTAAAGGAACGTCTCTCATAACAGCGTGCGAGCGACGCTCTCGCGTGGAAGAACCGGAGGCTGCGCGGCTGCGGCTCGTGACCGCATGGCCCGTGCGGTCGGCTCGTTTTGTACGGATATCACAGGTAGAGGTTGCGAGGGCGTGCGGCGGAGGCGTCGGCGGTGGCTCGCGCGAGGGTTCTCTCACGTCGTGCGCGAGTGCGCGCCGCGGGCAGGACTCAGCGGCCGGGGCGGGCGGCACGCCGCGGCAGCGCGCGACTGGCCGGGCCGCTGCCGCGCCGCGCTCGTGGCCGCCCCGCCCCGCCGCCGCCCCCCCGCACGGTTGCGCACTGCGCAAACCCGATCAGCTGATTCCCGCCAGAAGGTCGGCCTGCTCCCTTTTGCAGCGATAATCGCACTTTCACTCGCGACCGACTGTATTTTACTTTCGACCAAAACGTTTTCCATTTTGTATTCCTGGACTTTGGTTATATAAGAGTATAATAAGATTTGTCTTAATACCTAGCAAGTAAAACTATTTTCTTCACGTGCATATTTGTGTTATAATGAATGCATTATGTGGTCTGAAAACAAAAGCGCCTGCCTTTACGTAATGAGTAACACACAGAATTGCGTGTTGCGGCAGTAAACGACTAAGCATACGCAATATCGTATGTACGATACTGGAACGACCACGCGTAACCATGGTCATAATTCCTATTGGAATAAGCAGGGCCACATGATATCAAATGACAACTTGCAGCTACTTTGGTATTGCCCAGATTTGGCCTCCAACGCTAAGTATGCTGTCACACAGACCTCTAACCTTTCTCGGTTACCAACTTATGAACCTTACGTTGGTGTCAGCTTTGCTGAAAAATTGGCAAAAATGTCTGTCTCTAACATTGATCTATAATAATATTTCTAAAGGTCTCTACATTCCACTGCATTGCATATAGTTATCTTATCCCTGTCCTGCTGGTCGCGATTGCGATTGAGTAATACTGCCTATATAAGAAATATTTACATTCTAAAGTCGGGATAGAATAGTTTAAAATCATAATGAAATAAAAAGTATATTTTATTCGTAGCGAGATTAACATTTCATATACTGAACGCGTCTTTAACTATTCCCTGAACACATTTTTTTTCGTTGATATGTTGGCAATACTGAAGTGATGACCAGAGTTGACGTTAGATGTCACCACAAGCAAAATAATTTCCTGTTTGTAGAAAAACATTTTACATGTTTTTTATTATATTTCACTATAATTGTGATCTGTGTTTCATATATTTAATTTTGCTATTATTTTAGTTCAATCACTATTAACATTTGCATGGTTTCTACGACATTTTTAAATTAATAATACTTTTTTGACAAGGAACAAGTTGCAGACCTCGGTTTACGCCATCGCAGTTGAACCAAACCAACCAACCAAAGCTTGTCTTGGAATCGGATCGATGTTTGGGCCTTTATTGCGAAGAAGCATTCTTCAAGGTTCTGCATCGCGTACTTGGAATTGTGTGGCTAATTTCACTCAATTACTTTGGTGTAAACTCAAATATTTACGCGAATTGAGGGTAAGTTTGTTCAATAAGCAAATATTTTTGATCTGGCTCATGTAGGGCATCATGGAACTATAGAAATCAACATGGCGTCAGCATGTAAATAACTTGACGGAGTGACATTTGTCTCATTGGTGTTCGGGAAACTTCATTTCTATATCAGTTTACATGTGAGATATAAAGGTAGTCGTAGTTTCATACGCCAAGTCGTTGTTATACGTTTGCTAGGGATCCCTTGTTTGGCACGAATATAGTTATACGTGTAACAGCTACTTAGCTACAGCTGGTGGTAGTGGTAGAGTAGCAAGGTAGAGTTTTATCGCTTATACAAACGGATTAAACTAAGCAGTGGCTCTTGAAATCTCCCGCAGTATAGAACCTCGGCATTTCACAAACATTCCATGAAAACTTTACCTAGCGCGTCAAAAAGAGTATGTATGTCTCATGCGCGCTATTTTATTTATACATCCCCTCCATTACACATTTATCATTTCTAATAACGTAATACATGTAAAACTCGCTTATCCAGTCTATTCGATATACCTATTCTTTTTAATATTCTATTTCATGTTGAAGTTGTGTCAAACAAGCAACCATCTGATTGTGACATGAAAGTAATTTTCAAAATTTCTTTTCTTTTTTAAAATTACATCCATTATCGTTTAGATCATTTATTTAGCCTTAATCTGGTTAGTTGGCATGTTGGGTTGTAGATAAAGTTTACTTGACCGGTTGTAAATGGTCTTACAAAGTTTATGTTTTTCAGCTTATACTGCTCTGATACGAGTATCCTTGTAATGGTAAGTGAAGGTACTGATGTACTTTCCAACTTATAGCTTACTGGCACAAATAATAGGTAGTAGTGGTTCTACTATAGGTACCTGTTATTTATGTCAGTAGCTTGATAGAGCATGTGTTTTCTTTGGTAAGGCTTTGCTATGCATCTTTGATGTTTTACTCGGTTCATTATTAATGTTTCCTATTGAATGGTTTTATGTAAGTTAAGTAAAGGTACAATAATAACTACAGTTCTGTCTTGACATCCTACAATAGTGCAAATGATAATAACTCCTGACATTTCTCTACTATCCTACTAACCTATAAAAAATAAGTCGCAAAAATATAGGTATTTGACAGCCATGCAAAGTTCAATCAAAATATTTGAGAAAAAAAAGTCAAATACCATATACACACATTCACCACTTGCACTATTTTTTAGTAAGGCGGTTGAAATCCTAATAATAATATAATATTGTTATTATATAATATAAACATTGCCCCGATTCCTGCAGATACCTCCTAATTTTAAGTTATACCTGTCATTTTCTTATGCACCGAAAAGAAAAGAGCTGATGATTGATAACTGTAAATTTTAAAATGAATTAATAACCCGGACGATTAAAATAGGCATCTCACTCATATGCAACCCTTTTGATGTGTTGTTAATTTAATTCAGTTGGGTTGTTGGCCAATATAAATTTCTGCCTAAAATTGTTCCATAATAAATATACATGTCGCAGCTCACTGAATGACACAACAAGGAGCAGTTATTTTGTTTATTCTTTTTTTTGTGAGGAAACGTCAGGTTTGTACCTGGGTGAAATCAGAGATGGCGTGACTGACAACTAGTAATTTTAAGGTGAATTTGTTTGTACAAAATGGCAACACTGGCGATGTAAAAGTTGGTTGACAGGACGTCAACGAAGTGGTGTCACTGTCACTTTGACATAAAAAAAGGATTGCGTCACGTTATCTCTGGGATCGCCACGTTTCCGTCCGTTAATATCTAAACAATCAACTTGCATTGTAACTTCTCGGTGTCTTATTAAAGTAAAGTGGGATTTGATCAAGCAGCTCGCATCGTTATTTCTTCTGATTATGGACGGTGGCCGGTTTGAGGAGACGAGTGATGGACTCTCGTCGGAGGGGATTCCCCCGGATCCTCCGATATCAGAAGTGGGATTAGTGAACTTGGATGAAGACAATGTGATGCGACGTTCACAACAAGACAATGTAAGTTTGGATTATCACAATCAGAAGAAGATTATGATGACTATCACATTCGTGTGACCACGTGATGAAGATGTAGTGTCATGCCTGAATTTGGAGATGGACCTGACTTTGAATTGACCTGGACTTTGTTAATGATCGGCATCACTACATGCCGTAAGATATGATGGCGTAAACATCACAATATTTCCATACTGTGTGCAGTCGTGTTTGGAAATTATGGTACCTCAACTTGGAAACTGTTATTACGGTGAGTCGTTTTCATACTGGAACCTTATTGTTATTGACTTCATTGCTGGGTGAATTTCCGTTTCTAATAATGAGGAAATTGATTTAAAATTAACTTGGAAATTATTATTTCCCTTTGTTTAAAAAGAAAATTGACGAGACATATTGTGTCAATCCGTGTCAATCATACCGCGTTTTCCAATCTGTTTTCATCATTGTCAAATCTTTGTATTTTGGTCTAAAAATATTTCGGATTGGTGTAGACACGCTTAACCTGCGTTGTTAAAGTTGTATTTTCTCACTCCAAGCAAAAAGATATTAGTTATGACATGATAATTGAGTCTCGTTAAATTACGTGTTTTGTAATCTACCGTCATTCATCAAATCTTTCAATATTCAACATTCTTTATTGTAATCTTTTTAAACCTATTAAAAAAAAGACATGCGAATACAATAATACAGTGAATTCTTTTGTTTTATGTCATAATTTGACACGTGGTTCGGCAACTGGTGAATTGCGAGCGGCGATGTAAGTGGCGCGGGCTGAGCTGTAGCCGTGTAAAGTGATGACATCATGGCAGCGCGTTGTATACCAGCCAGACTTGTTGCGCTGGTGCTGTTGAAGACCTAAATCATGTCATAAGACCAGTGGCTATCTTTTATTGGAAATTATTATAAGTCCTGGTGAGTCGTATCTGTTTTACCTGATTTGAAAGATGGGAAGTTTTATTAGGATGAAAACGAATATAGTGCAGAAAGTTCTTTTTTGTTAACTTTAGTTAAATTGGAAATCGTAATGAAGTGAAGTAAACATTGCGAAGTAAAATGATTTGGATTATGATTAAGTGGAATAGGCTTGGAAAAATGCCTCGAAGCGAATTGCCTTCTGAGTTAAATGTTACTGATTTAGAGAGTGAATAAGATGTTATACGACACACATACCTTGATATCGTTATTTCCTCTGTTGGTGTGCCGCTATCTGTTGAGGTAGTGATGAGATTAAAGTGTTCTTTTGTTGGTGTGCCGCTATCTATTGAGGTAGTGATGAGATTAAAGTGTTCTTTTGTTGGTGTGCCGCTATCTATTGAGGTAGTGATGAGATTAAGGTGTTCCATTGTTGACTATGAGCAATGATGATGATGGGTTCCATTACATACTACATGTGATGATGATTAAGGTTTCCCGTCACTTGATGCAAGTGACGATGAATAGTGTGTCCCGTCATTCAGCTGTGTGAATGATGATGATTGTAGAGTTCCTGCTGCAGATAAGCGGTGGATGATTATTAAGTGGCAAATGGTTGCCAATGTTGACTTGTCACCGAGTATTTGTGTGCCCGTGTACGTGTGTGTTTAATGAACGGTCTAAGATGTTTTTTTTATTTTATTTTTGATCATTAGTTGTTGATTGAGGCATTCTTTCAAATTGTTTACTCTGTGTTTAAAACAACCCAGTAGTCAGTGGGTGACGCACGCGGGCAATCCGCTCGTGTAGAGTCACAAGTAGAGCTCATGTAGAGCCAAAGTAGAGCTCATGTAGAGTCACAAGTAGAGCTCATGTAGAGTCGGAAATTAGTGATGTAGAAGAAATTGTGTAACCCATTGACCACTATTCTACCAACTAAAATGTAAAGTTTGTGTGCTTTGTTGAGATATCGTCACTTAGTGTAAGTGGCATGAGTTGCTATCGCTCGATTTAGGTGGTAGCAACGACTGTGTGAGCTATCGTCACTTGATGTAAGTGGCATGAGTCACTACAGCTCGATTTAGGTGGTAGTGACGCCTGGTTGTGAGATATCGTCACTCAGTGGAGTGGCATGAGTTACTATCGCTCCTTTAGGTGATAGTAATGACCGAGATGCATAAAGATGATGATTTGTGATTGTAGAGTTGATTTTAGTGTAAAGAGTAATTGGATTTTCAAGTATGGTTGTTTATAGGATGAATACTGGTCAATGGTCCGTGTATTGTTAGTTGATGATTTATCATGATGAAATGTAAGCTTAATCATGTGAGAACAAAGTTTGATCCCCTGTAAGATTTGTTTTGCATTGGGATGCTTCAAGTGAGGAAGTCAGGATGGGCCGAGTGGAGATGCTCTGGTGTTTGCTGAAGACTAAGAACTCGAAAAGGACTTACAAACACGCTCACGACCGTGTACGTAAAATACCAGATCATCAGGATCCAAAAAAGTTAGACATAGAGGTGAATGGCGATTCTGACGCCAATAAAACTGTTTGATGTTTTCTTTCTATGCTTTGTTATGTCTCGCCGATTTGACAACTGATTAACTTGTGACCGTGTTAAGACTTTGACTCACTGACTGGTGTGGTGGGTAGCCATGCCTATAGTTTGTATGGTGGGTACTCATACGACTTGACGTGCACTTGGTGGTTAGCCAAACTGCTGCATATCTGCTTGGTGGGTAGCTGAGCGTGTGCCTATGACTCGGTGGTTAGCTGATGGTTGCACTACCTGGTGGTTAGCCAGCTAATGATTTTGGTGGTTAGCCAGCTAATGATTTTGGTGGTTAGCCAAAGCTCTCTTGTTGCACTTGGTGGTTAGCCAACGTAACGACAGTAACTCTCGTGAGGGGGAATACGTAATTTTGGCTATCATCATATGGCCGTTACGTGCCTCGCGTAGAAAGGAAGTTTTATTGAGATTATAAAAATCGTACTTGACGGACTAGACTTGTTATATTGAGAATTTCAGTGAGCCAAATGGGTTAGATAACAGAACAGTATGATCTTGTAGTCGTAACTTCATTGTACTTGGAACCTCTTGATCTGCAATTACTGTTAAACTGTAATGTACCGGGTTAACTATTCTCAACTGTCTTAGAATTTAGGTCAGGAATGACCGAGCGAACTTGGATACTGTGCTGTGATATATTGGTTCAGATTAACACACGAGGACGTGTGTCAAGCAGGATGGCCGTGTCGCAGCTCACTGAATGACACAACAAGGAGCAGTTATTTTGTTTATTCTTTTTTTTGTGAGGAAACGTCAGGTTTGTACCTGGGTGAAATCAGAGATGGCGTGACTGACAACTAGTAATTTTAAGGTGAATTTGTTTGTACAAAATGGCAACACTGGCGATGTAAAAGTTGGTTGACAGGACGTCAACGAGGTGGTGTCACTGTCACTTTGACATAAAAAAAGGATTGCGTCACGTTATCTCTGGGATCGCCACGTTTCCGTCCGTTAATATCTAAACAATCAACTTGCATTGTAACTTCTCGGTGTCTTATTAAAGTAAAGTGGGATTTGATCAAGCAGCTCGCATCGTTATTTCTTCTGATTATGGACGGTGGCCGGTTTGAGGAGACGAGTGATGGACTCTCGTCGGAGGGGATTCCCCCGGATCCTCCGATATACACATATTGATTACCCGGGCCTTTCTTTTTCCACAGATAAGTAAATGACAGGTATAACAAAATAAAATTAGATGGTGTTTACAGGAATCAGCACTAATATAGGTATATAAACCTAAAGCTAATTGGGGTATGCATAATTCAATTGTCACAATCAGTCTCTCATTTCAAAGGTTTGTGAGTGGTGTAAACAGTAACAAAATCAATCTTAATAAAACCTGGTTAGCCATAAAATATAATTAACACTCATAAATTGCATTACTGAGTATGCATCTAACAAAGCGACATCTATTAATGGTTATTTGGAGACCCAAGTCACATTTACATCTTATCACCATTATAATTTAGTGTAGTCGTTAATTTCAGCAATGATTAATGACTTCAATGCTTACAGCATACAGCAATGGCCATGCTTCATTCATGGTACAGCACACACTCATTACTTTATTTTGTTGAAGGACAGGCATATGTTGTTAATAAATGCACCATGAACAGCTTAGGGTTTTACTGCAGTCATAGAACATACAGTTTTAGCTGTGAATAAATTGAGAACAAACAAGAAATTATATATTTGTGTCAATATGTATTGTAATTGTAACACATGGAATGTTAACTATTCCGTTCTATTTATTAGCATTAGTAGTGATCGCTGCAAGTTATAAACCCAGTAGCTGGTTGTGGTGTTCATATGCAGTCCAGTCTGTGGAGGGGTGGTGTAACATGGTCTCTGGATGTCCACAGATGCCGCGTACACGCAGGAAGCACTATGCCTCGCACTCGAGGTCGCGCTCCCGCTCCTACGAGGCGAAGCGCCGCCGCCTCGACGACGGCTCGCGTGAGGGCTCCTACAACAGGAAACGCAGCAGAAGCAGAGAACGTGACAGGTAATATTAGTCTTTACAATGTTTCCTAAAGCAACTTGTTTTTATGGATAAATTTATGTACCTAGTTATTGGTTATGTTATATGTTACAACTCAGACGTAAAATATTCTCATAATATGCATAATGTACCTAATCTATCAATAGTCAAATTTCTCCTCTATCTAAATGAAATAGGCAAGTTGCTCTATGAAATGTCCAAGTGTATTTATGACTTTCACTACATTCACTATCATATTAAACTTGCAGGAATGCAATGCTTGTCCAATAAATTGTAGTAGATTTTATAAAGAAAACAGTCTAGCAGAACACGATGCAGTGTATCATTATGGTAATCGCTCGTGGCGCCATCTAGTTACGACTTTTAGTAAGATTTCCGTCGTAGAGGATGTTTCTGTTTCTTAGCTTGTCTACTACTGCCACTACATACAAGTTCAGCTACTCCACGGTAGATGGCGCTACTTGTATGTTTAACTGGTGTAACTTGATACGAAGCAACGATAAGTTTGCGATACAGGTTTCCCAGAAGAACAAAGATTAGACTGAATCACACTTAATAATAACAGTTTATGTAAAAAAAACCCTAATGCTTTCTTATTGGCTAAGTAAAATGATTCAGTTTTGATTGTTCTTTTCCTCCTAACTGGGTTTTCTATGGGCATTTTGTGACATGAACTGAGGTAAAACATGGGTCTTTCTTCTCTACAAAGCGTAAGATATGATGACTAATAAAAGATATCTTCTATCCATTTCTGATTGCTTATTTTTGGGTTAGTTTAACTTTTTAAGTCAACATATTTCAGTCCGTAATAGATGTAAAGATTCGGTGTTAGCTGACACTGTTTATCGTATGATTTATCCTATCAAAATATTACTTACGGCATTTTATGAATACAAACTCCTTTTATATGTGTACTCTGTAGAGTGTAGAGGATCGAAGACCATGTCGTATTCCATGTCCATATCATATTTACCAACATTCATTCAACTGCGTTACGTCGCATATTAAAGCCATGTACGGTCACGAGTACTAATATCTATACACTTTGAAACCATGTCACATTAACTTTTTTTGACAAATTATACCGTAAGTCTCATTAAATGTCAAATATGATAGTGGGTTCTAAAGTGGGTACATGATATTGTTCATGACTCACCTCATGGTTGTTGAAAAGTTGTTTGTGTAATGGTAACAGATATGTCAACAAACCTTTTATGTTAATGGTGACTAGTGACTTATACGTACGTATCTATATCTTTTTCTGACAAGTTTTCAAGATTTTTCGTGTTATCTTCCTATAATATGTATTTTTCGGTGACTTGCTATTTTGTCTTCTTTCTTTTGGATGGCATATCATACTCCCAGTATTCTACCACAACCAGTATCATAATTATCCATTAACTCCTGCGTGCTAGTGTCAAGACACTCGTTATACTTTTTCTTTCGTGTGGGTTGTAACTGTAAACTCGATGACAGACCGCGTCATCCCTTGGTGTCAGGGTTATTACTGGGCCGCCAAAGGCCCAGACATGGCTCAAGTAACGTCTGCTCAGGAATTACTAGGATTTAGGGCCTCCGTGGTCCAGTTGTTGAGCGTTGGGCTCACGATCCGGAGGTCTTGGTTTCTATTCCCGATGGGTACATGTCTAAAAAAATATTATTGAGATCCCATGCTTTGGTTATTGCAGGCCGAAATGACCTGATTGTCCGAAAAAAGTTAAGTAGTTGGTTGGGGACCTTTGGTGGCTCAATAATAACCTTGACACAAGGGTTGATGAGGTCCGTCATTGATCTCACCATCACAACACACACCGAGAGAACAAGATGGACTTGTTTTATAAAATCGAATTCCCATCGCACTTCCCTCTTGCAATGACTTAGGGAATGTCCATATATCATACATGGAATTCATAAAACAAATGGTGTTAAAGTTCTATAACTATAACACACTATAGCTGCCATGAAATGTTTATGAACGATTTCCTGTTAATTAATAACAAAGATGTTAGGTAATGCTTCTAGTTTCGGTGCAAATTTTCAATAATACTGCATTTTCCCTGAATATTAGTCATTATTTACGTTAGTATAGTATCTATCACCTAATTTTTCTGCGTCAATAATATGCGAAGTATTTTTGTTAGGTAAGTCTGCGGCTGCGCGTGCTTGGAATTCGGTTGTACAACATGTATGTATACCCTGAAGGTCTGAAGGTACATTCTGAATATCGGTGAAAGAATCTTTGGTATCGTATTATTAGATTCGGAGATTATTTCCCAGGTCCTACGATCAAACTCACAATCTTCATAACATTAACACATGACCTGTAATAACATAGCATCAGGGCTGTTTCCCCGAAGGGGTAGGTGTAGTATATAGGATGTAAATGACATCGCAACGGCAACTGAGGCATCACACAGACCGTGATTCTGAATTGATATCAAGTAGAATTTTCCGTCGCAACAGTATGGAACAGAAAATAATTAAGAATAACAGTAAAATTTTCATGAAGTTTCCGACAGGAAAATCCACTTCATATCAACTGCAGAATCATGGTCTGAATCATGATTCTGCAGTTGATATGAAGTGATAGTTGATGGGATGAAGAGTGACATAGGCTACTTTTTGTCTCTTTCTAACCCCGGACTTTCCTAAAATGGGGGAGGAAGTTTGTATGTAACATTCCGCAATTTTCAAGGTAGAAAGCCAAAAAATTACATGCGGGCTATTTGTGACTAACAAAAAATCGTGCATCACCTTTTTGGAAATCTGCCCACAACCCCTTTACAAAGGGGGTGAAGTTATATATGGAACCTTTCGCAGTCTTTAAGGTAGGAAGCTAAAAAATGGTACATTAGGAAAGGGGGACCGTGTTACCCCGTATTTAACGCGTGCGAATCCGCGGTCAAAATCTAGTAATAATATGAATAATTGCCAATATATTTGAATACGAGTATATAATAGCCTTTTATATGATGTCAAAACAGAGGGAATTCCGAAACCTTCCAGATACTATCAATGTTTGTGTAACGTTTTAAAATGAGCAGCGATTGTAAAATGTAATGATTGACCACTAGTACCGCACGAGATAGGTGCGCATGATTGAATAGATGGAAAGTAACGGCGCGGGTTTACGGTACCGGTAGATTAGCCGGGCACCAGGAGTCGTGCGGGCCGTGACCCCGGCACCGGCAGCCGCTCCCGGCACTACCGGCAGTTACCCCATAGATTCAATACACTATTGGCTAAATAAAATTAATATTTGACTAGCCAAGCATACTCATACTGACTACTGACATGGCTAATAAAAAAAAAACTTTTTTTACTGTAAAATAGAATTCATTTAATTATTTTCGTCAGGCAACAAGACCAATGACCCCGATTCCTGCTGACACTTCCTAATTTTACTTTAAGTTATACTTGTCATTTTCTTATCCGCCGAAAAGGAAAGGGACATAATTGACAGCTCTTAATTTTAGGAAGAATGAGTAAATGAATGAATAACCCGGGCGAATCAACAAGGTATCTCGTTGGTCTGCAAACCGTTTGACGTGTGCTGACAACTTAATTCTGTTGGGTTAATAGCCAATGCAAAATTTGTATAGGGTTATTTTAGATTTGTGCTTAAAATTGACATGTGTTCCATAAATTTTATGCTTGTCGGTTACCTGTCCCTTTCCTTTTCGGCGGATTAGAAAATGACAGGTATAACTTAAAATAAAATTAGATGGTGTTTACAGGAATTAGCACCAATATACACTTTATCTTAACTTAAGAATACATAATATCCAATAATAACATTAAAACTAAATGTTCATATCGACACTCTTGTCACTTCGGTGGTAAGTGAATCGACATCCTTCGGCTAGAGGTCCAACTGCATAAGGTTGTCCAGCTTTCTTGACGGACCTCTAGTATTGTCATTACTGTGCTTAACAAGACAATAATAAAATATCATCTAAAATGTGGTAGGTATTCGTCACTATAATTTAGCATATTAAAATTCACTTCTGGATGTACCTAATACTATTCCACTCCGGATTAAATACCAATTTTTGAATATGTCGTACTGTAACCCAATACATGTTACACATTTATCAATGTGTTACCTGAACGGCCTCCGTGGTCCAGTGGTTGAACGTTGGGTTCACGATCCTGGAGGTCCCGGGTTCGAAACTCGGTGGGGACATATCACAAAAATCACTTTGTAATACATATAGTTTGGTTAGGACATTACAGGCTGATCATCTGATTGACAAAAAAAATAAGATGATCCGTGCTTCGGAAGGCACGTTAAGCCGTTGGTCCCGGTTAATACTTCCTGATGTAAGTAAGTAGTCGCTACATAAGCCATGTCAGGAGCCTTTGGCGTCTCAATAATAACCCTGACACCAGGGTTGATGAGGTTGGCTATTCACCTACCCACACGATAGAAAAAGAAGTGTGTTACCTTTCAAATTCCAACCTGATGAAGCTTGGCATACCTACTCATCCAATGATGTTTGGAGCCGCTCCGATTTTGATTCATCCAATTCCACCGCATAAGGTGACTTCGATATCGCATATGTCTTTAAATAAAATAAAACAAAACATTGACTTACGATCGACATTCCGTACTTTATGTTATTTTTAAAGATCATCGACGGCTGACGCAGACAACCCTGTAAAGTATGTCGTTACTGCTCGGACAACTAAGATAAATAAGTAATTTTACTCCGTTACCATATAAAAACACTATTGAATGCGTGGCAGTGAAGCGGCTTTTTTGACGCTCGTCAGGAGGTGCCAATCAATTATTGTATGATTAAGTAGGTGGGTCTTACTTGTACAAATTGGCAACGCAACCTATGGTTGGGCTGTCACTGAACAAGTCTGATTAACGCATCGGCCTTCACATATTACCTCGTGGGAACACTCCGCATATGTTTTTTTCTTCACTCGTAACAACTTATTGTAATGTTAACCTTAACCAAGTTTTATTTTTATTAGAATATAACAGACTGATTCAATAACGTGCCCGCAAGCTCGCATATACAATGGCATAATGATCTCTGGCCTTTCACTGTTTTTATACAGCTAGCATCTGATTTGAATTTTAGATATCTATTTGAATAAAGCTTGTCTAATTACGATTCTCCACGTCACAGGCCGTGAAACAAGTAGATTGGATTTTGTTATGTTTGGAAAAGTTTTTTATTTGAATTATGAAATAAACTGGTTCTGTTTATAACGGCAAAGCATTAGAAATACTGACGCGAGATGGGCATTTGTGAGATGTAGTTAAAATAATATTGCTAATATTATTTCCAATATATAACATGTTGGAGTCTTCCAACCAACGGGTTATAAACGTCTTCATCGACGGTGTAGTTGGAACAACGAGGCAGCTCGGGCTATAATATAAACGCGTTGGAATCCAGTTTTGCACTGACATTCTCAAGCAACAGGGCTTTTTCTGCCCACTACAGTATCACTACTTAGTGCTCTCCACCATTCCATTCCCTGATGTCACTTACCCGCCACTGTAGTTCCAATTGCTCATTTCCTTTCTTAAATTAAATCGTAAGTAATTAAAACTTTTAACGTCCAATTTAGTAATTCACAAAGTTTTCCATGACAATCTTAAGACCAAAGTAAGATGTCAATTGAATTCGCCCTCGTATTCCATATCGAGCAAACTACAAGATCAATTCCCTGAAATACGGCATTAGCTATCTAGAGAACATCGGTAGTATGCTAGATACTCGTAAGTATCACGTTATCTTTAATTTACGACAGGTGTCGTGTTGTGTGCTGGCTGTGTTTTATTTGGGTTATGCACAGTTGCGTACCCTCACACAACACGGTTGAATGCAACGTTATCAGCATATTTACGTCTTTCTCTTTGTAATTGACTTAATTAAAGATCATTAAGATATCTTGCAAGTGTCCTTTACTCGGAAATTACCGAGGTGTGCAATTCACTGCAAATGCTTCTTTCTTTTTATTCAATTTTATCTGACATTGCATTCAACATTTTGGTTTATGTCTGTAATTGTAAAGCTCTTTGATGTGAATTCGTAAATATCACAGTGAGTTCTTTTCATGGACTATACTTATAATAACACGCAAAGTATGAGGACGTACCGTGAAAGGGGTCTCGAGTATAAATAGAGGTCTGTTGCAGTTATTGCAATGAATGCATTTGTCCAAGGGCCAGTGAACTCCGGGCACAGACTCGAGGGAGTTTACAAGCTATTTACGTAATAAATTCAGCTCGGAGCATTATAAATTGATGCTTGACACAAAGGGCCGACGACAGTAATTGTAGGTTGTCGGTAATGGCAGGACGTGTTGGAAATCATTTCTTTAATCGCATGTCGCACTGACTCAACTCGATATGATACAGCTAATGCGAACCGTAATTTGTCACAATCAACACGTATAAGCATACTCGCTAAACGTAATCACAGGTATTGAGCAAGACTCATATTTTTTCCCTGTATAACAGTAATGCACGCGCCGAAGTGTTTTAATTTTCTTTCGTAAAGATTGTGGGCCAAGGACCTCTGAAAGGTCGCCTACTAAAACGGCAATCTTTATGTTATCTGTGAGGACGCCAGGCATGTTTTGGTTTTTCACTAATGGCGCTCACGTCATCGCTTTAAATTCATTTACTTGATGTTATGTAGGTAAATATGCACACAATACGGTAACCGCGGTGTTTCGGTGTCATTGTTAAAGAAATTCAGTTACAGACGGCATTGTTTTCGAAATGGCAAACCTGACCGAGTACAGTTACCAAATGAGGAAGCTTCAAAATCGCTTTGTCCTGTAGTTAAAAAGTGCATAGCGTCTGGTAAATGGTGGTTGCGTAGTGTCAACCGTCAATTGTCGCAATTTGGTGTTTCATAGCGAACCAGGTGACAAATGGTGGCGCGACGGCGACCGGCGCGCGGGGTGGGGGCGAGACGTTGTTCTTGACACAGTAAAACTAGAAGTGCAGTAGGTGCAGCTGCGGCCCACGCCGAGCTTTTTGCAAACAGCTAATCGACTATCCGCAACCAGTCCTCGAGCTTAAAGCATGCAGCTTTACGGTTTAGATGTTGAAACATTATAAATCTTGTCAGTGCTATTAGGACAAGATTGTATTTGCGTTTGCAATGTATATGAAATAAATTATTTGTTGTGATGTATGATTGTATTATACATCTGAAGACATCTTTTGTTATTATCAATTTCCAAATATTATGTATTAAGTAACGTTGAGTTTTCACCGCGCTGCTCTCCAGCATTCGGCGTGGCGAGTTTTATCTGTCGTGATCTGCAGATCTCGGCCAGAAACGCTTTCCATGTCGCGAGGCGGAACGCCCGCGCCGGCCGCCGCGATTTATGCGCCGTATCGCGTCCGATACAATCCAATAGCCGATTTATGTAGCTAGCCCGATACCCGTGCCAGCTCATAGCGGCATATTTACTTGCTAATATTATACTAGTACGTATTTGCCACGGGATGTTACTGTATTAACAAATAAAACCTGATGAAAAATTTCAACGACACCAGTCACTTTGGTTTTTCTTTGCAATCTCATTACAATGATACTGCGGAAAAGATGAGAATAAAACAAACCTCTTCATAAGGTCGAATAGGATGATTATGGCTTTGCAAATGTACAGCAACATCACGAAATCCTAATGATCATAACGCGGCAGAAATGTAACTTTAATGTTGTTTGTCGGGATGCTTTGTGAGTCGCATCGTTATAAATTTTGACACAAGGTGACGATCATTTAAGAAAATGATTTCCTTCTCCTGCTAACATAGGATTACGATGGCGAGGTCGCGGCTCATATCCTGTCAATCCAACAATGCTTGGCTCGGCCTTGTCATCGCCTCATCTCGGCGAGGGTATCGGGGCCTCCTACAACACGCCGTGTGTGCGCTCGTGGGGATTACAAGTTTCTATTCATTTTATTTACAAACAATACTCCGTTGACAACGTAAATTAGTTGTCATTCTGTTATGAAATATTTACCTATTGATTGGTGCCTTAAATGGTGTGATGACGTATTACTTGGTTAACATCATCGAATTTTAATCACAGTGGTAGTTAGTTTAGTAGATAACCTAAACGAAAATGCAGTAGAATTTTATAATGCGAGATAAGATAGTTGTATGGGTGCGTGGAAATGTTCATGAAGGGTTGTACGTGGGCTGTCTGGCGCTATTGTCCGAGGAACAGGCACAAGTGGCAGAACCAACGAGCGTTCAGAGAGAGCTCCGCGATTTATCGCCGCTCTAATCACGTCATTGACGACGCAAAATGAAACCAGGCACTCGGAACTCACATTTCTAATATTAGATCTTAATTCGGTGCCAAGCTACGTGTCAATTAGGATTCTGATTATCATTGTGTACTAAACCGATATTTTTGTGTAACCCATGTAACCCAGAAGTGATTGATAGTTTCATAGAATAAATACATTAGAGTTTAACTGTCTTCATAAATGGAGAAATAACCATAAAATGGTATAGGATCTAGCATTGCTATTTATGAGATATTGAATTAGTTATAAATCATTGGTCTCGGAACTAAACATATGGGCGTGAGTAAATCACTCGACCGATAACCGCGTGTCTGCATTCATTACACGTTCTTCGTAAATGATAAATATTTTATGCAAAACTTATAATTTCCGCTAATCGTTTAAATTTAGGAACGATAAATTGCAACAAAGTTTCATAAAGAGATCAATTGGCTGCACAAGTGGTTCACAAAGAGACGTTTCCCGAGGCGACTGTTGCAATGGCCAGACACACGTATTTACGAATTGCGAACAATGGACCGATTGTCACGTCCACGGAAACCGGCCGCTTGATCGACGTGACATTTGACGCCCAATTCGAGCGTTTAGAGGAAATTGTGCGCAAGCCGGCTCACCGATAAACGTTCATTACTGTGACATCATTACTTAATGGGCGTCTCTTTTCCGATGTTACGTAACAATCCGTAAATTATACTTGCATCGTATCTGGGCATTTGTTACGTAAATTACCAACTAATTTTGGAATTATGTAATATTTTGAAAATGTAGATGGAAGTATTAGTTACTAAACATTTCCGCTTAACTTCCTTCGTGACAAGTTCCATTTTGATAGCTTGTTTATAGAACGGCGTTGTACAATTAGATGAAGCTATAATGCAGTAATACGGGTTGTAGCAAGTGCAGAAAGTGGTGGTTGGCACGAGATCTGGTCGTGGCTGGTTGTCGAGGAGCCGTTAGTCGCGCTTAGGTGCGGACAGGAGCGCGCCGGTGCGGGATCGATTAGCGAACCGGTCCTGCAGTACGTTGACTCCCGGCTCCTTCCTGCGCCCGCGCCACTGCACCCACGAGCGCGAATTGTGCAAGCCTACCCCCGCCACCCGCTGCCCGCTACCCTGCGGCTCCGTCAACGAGACACTATGCCCTTGCGCACGACATGTCTAGCCAATGTCTTTGTTGGCCACACAATGCCTTTGTCTCTATGCTGAATATTTAAATTAAACTTCCATTTGATCACCTTAAAATATAAAACTGTTATAAGACGCTAATATGGGAAAATATTTCTGTATGCAATCTCGTTAGTGCGGTTGTGGATGTCGTCAATTCAGTGTATACACGTCTAGTTTCACTCCGTACATGACAGGTTCTACCGGTATCTCCTTGTCTTAACTGCACACGTCCGCTTATATGTAATTGCTGGCAGGTGCGACTCTGCAATTATAGGAAAACTCACTTTTTTCCCCGATTGGTCCCATTTCAAAGACAGTTTGCAAACTTTCCTAAGATTTCATTGACCTGCTGACAAACTTTCCTACACTAAAATAATCTCTTAATTGTCTTCACACGTTCTTCCAAATAGCTGCTGTAGCCTGTTTGTGGCTATACTTCACTATAATGTATTTTTTATAACCATTCTTTTTTTACAAGACAAGTAGAATGGCCGAGGCCAGTCAGCCCTATGGTATGGCACTCATCCATTATACTCATTCCCGGAGAATACTTTACTCATATGATTTACATTTTCTTATTGGATCCGCTGTGAAGTGTAACTTATTGAGATGTGATGAGGAGTCGAGAGAAATTGAGGGTCAGAGGTGGGCGTTCCTATTATCTCAAGCGATAAACAGCAAAACAGGATGCAATGATATGCAGTTAATAAAATATTTCATTTCGAGTCGATACTGTGATATATGATGCAGACGGTGGATTCTTGGGAACAAGTAAACAAGCGGCGGTCCTGATTAAACATGATAAAGCTGTCTGATGTCCTGGCCCGTAAGGAGCGGGGCGCGGGGCGGCGTGGCCGGGCGTCGAACCCGCGTGGGTCGGGGGTCAGCGGCGCGACACGCGTTCATTAGCGCAATGCGCCTGCGACGCACACTCTGCATTGTGCGTACTTGCCTTTAAACGCATTCCAGAGAAATATTTCATGGAGTCCCTTTGGAACGACGTCACTATCATTGGTTACGACTTACGACAAGAGAGTTATTCCTTTGTTTAGACATAATCCTTGCTCTGTGTTTTTTAAAAATGTTTGAAAGCATAGTCTATCCTGCTTCATAATTGAATGGCTTAGAAATGGAAAATAATTTCCATTAGACGAGCAGGCAAGCGCTACGATCGACGAGGCCGGCAAGGCAATTTCGGAAGTGATCACGGAAGCTGTAAATTTTGGTTTCCGCACTGTCCAACCAAACCCTCGCGTTATTAAATACGGCCGGCGTCTTTGCATAAAACGTCCTCCGATTGTTTATTTTTGCTTTTAATGCATACCCGCGTGTGGTCTGGTTAATAATTCGTCATTTTCTTTGTGGACAAGGTGGCTATTGTTGAATTAAAGAGTTTGCGAGGACAGTGAGCTGCTCAGGGTCGATGCAAAGGTTTCCTTGCGGCTTGATATTTTCCGCTAAAACCACAAGCCTTTTGTGAAAGATGACTGACTGCCTACTTGGCATATAATAAACTGATAATACAACATGTAATTTAAAAGGAATTATAAATAATTGACCGCGTGTAGCGAGGCAATTTATGACAGTCTATTGTAACAATTTGACAGCGAAACAGTGTCATCGAAAGTTTTGTTGACATTATGAATTTGTGTGTCGAGAGGATAATGTGGACCGGTATCATTAATCTAATTCGTATCGCTAGACGTATGCAATGAATCAGTGTGAGTCAATCGAGAAAGTAAACCAGTAAGCATTGTTCCACTGGCTGCGCTGTACTGAGTGCGTAGGCGCAGGCAGCGGCGCGAATTAAAGCAGCTCTCTATTCATTACTCATCGTTATTGCTATCGCCTTTTTGGGAGACGAAAGCGAGTGTAGGCTTGTTTAACCTCCGTTTCATAAAGCTGTTTAATTATTTTTAAGATAAAAGGCAGATTTTTATTTATACTTTCTCATCTACGGTGGGTACACACGAATGGCCTTTGCTTCGCGTGGATCGATTAATGCTCGATGGACCGTCAGCGTCATCGGTGCGCACTAGCCCGATATAGCTCCTACATGCACAATTTATAGTCATAAAAACCTATTGAAGATATAACTTATTTAAAGTCAATTTTATGTCATAAGGTTTCTTATGTACATGAATATAATCATATTTTTAAGCTTGAGGTTTTGTTATAATATGTATAGCTGAGGCAAACGTGAGCTACATACAGTAAGTAAATAATCCATTAAGATACGAATATGAATTGGGTGTAAATAAATATCAGTTATATCAATATGTATAAAATTTATAGCATTATTAAAATATTGTCTTGCGCTATAATCACATACTTAGCCGAAATATGTAAATAGGACTTTAGACATATAAACAATTCGTAGATAAACGTGGGTACATAAAATATATGTTAAATGGTACTTAGAGAATTAACGTTTTTTGAATTATCTAAGAATTTTTTTGCTATTATATTTATAATCGACTTCAAAAAATAAGGAGGTTACGCTTTTGTACAGTGCATCTGATTTATATCTAAAATAGAAAAATACGATTTTAGTCTAACAAGTTAACTTAATTAAAGCACATAATAACCGCGTAAACTTAAAACAATGTATAACAAGTTAACTGCTGGACACAGGCGTCCCCTCAATCAACCGCAAGGGGTATGGTGCATACTCCACCACGTTGCTCCACTGCGGGTTGGTGGAGGTGTTTGGGCTAGTAGCAACGGCTTAGCGTGCCTTTCGAAGCACGGAATCATCTTACTTTTTCGGACCATCAGGTGATTCAAGCCTGCAATGTCCTTACCAAACAAAGGACAGTCTCACGAAGTGATTTCGAAAATGTCCCCATCGGGAATTGAACCCGGACTTCCAGATCGTAAGCCCAACGCTCTAACCACTAGATCACGGAGGCTGTCACATACAGGTTAAACAGTACGTAATATCTAAAAGTGCATTTCTTAGATAGACAGTGTACAATGTCGTAATCGTTGTAAACTGTAACGACTTGAACAATTAAAAAGACGTGAACGTGAAGACAAGGGTGTTTACTTTTACTAATATATACAAAAAGTATAATAACGTGATTGTTCATTGTGGAACGCAGAAGAGAGGTAGAAAGTATAGGCGCGAGCAAAAACGATAATTGCAACAGTACTAGTATTGTTCGTCTTATTATGTCGAGAATCCATGATAGCCCTGATCGGAGAACGCGTGACGTACATGGTAGTGTCATGGGTTCGAATCCCGACTGAGGCTCTACTAAACCTCTGAATTTGACTGTATTTAAAAAAATACTAACGGGTGTAACAGTAATCTTAAATTAACAAATCACAAAATTTACAAAATTAATATCTATGGCAATATTACAAACTTACGGTAAGCGTAGAATTTTAAATAAAATATTACACAAATATTTGTTTATGAGTTTAAATTTATGTTTAGATCATAGATAATTGTTATCACCTAGTTTCCAGGCTCCCTCCCACCCTATTACATGGGACATAATACAGCTGGCGAGGAGTGGGTCCATATAATATATACACCTGTGCCTACTTCTTCACACAGGCTTTCTTCTTCTTACAGGCGTGACGCTATGTTATTGTATCGACAACGCACTCAACAAATGAAACTAATTGACATATTGTCACTTATTATCTTGAGATGTTATGTTGTTACCAAGCAGTAAATGTCTACTAATTAATATTACCACTATATTTCAAACGCCTTTATTTATCCGTAACGATTCTTTTTGGCTATAACTCAAACCACATTAGGCGTGTATCTAAAAACGTGATTTAAATTGACAGATTTCTCATACCTTTTTTACTGGTTGTAGGAAATTAGATTAACTTGAATAAATTAATCTCAAATCTTTTATTTGGGTTTACTTTACTGCTGAAAATGTTTGGGTTCGTATTAAGTAAATGTTATAACTAGCAGTTTGCGTAAAAGTGAAATATTTTGGAATTATGTTGTGCCTTTCTCTGTCAGAATCACAGACCGTAACATCTTCACTTTCACTATTACCATGTCAATCTAATTTCGAAACATTTTATAATTAGGACTAATTAGCTTGAATATAAATCTGTGTGGGTGAAGCAGAGTTTGTTTTAGTTAGAACTTTTCTAAGCATGAACCTGTATCCCTGTCTCGTAGGCGTCTAGTGAAAGCTACGTAATACCACCTTATTTATATCTACTTATTTATTTCTATTTACTTTCCTTTTCATGGAATTTTCTAAAATGTTGGCGTTTTCTAAAACCACTAACAATGCTGTGAATGAAATTAAACTTACAAAACTGTTAGCATTTCTGATAAAAACATGTTACAACTATATTTTAACCTCTCGCTCACAGTTATATTTGTGTCGCTAATATTAATTTTAAAATTAATATTCATAGTTCTCCTTTCTTGGATGAAAAAGTGTCAATAATAGCTATAAATCGATTGAGCATATTAAAATTATGAATTAAGTGTTGTAACGGGTTGGCCAATTTTGTTTCAAGATGTGTTACGTGAAGAAAAGGTTTCGATAAAAGATCTTCATTGTATTCATATGAGCGGCTAATCGATTGTGCCGAATGTATGTGTGTCTACGTGTATCTGAGACGTGTATGCTAGTTAAACAGCACAAACTCCGTTATATATTAATGTTTCATAGAAGTTGTATATTGTTGTATTGTCTGCGGGGTGTGTGGGTTGGTCTCTGTTGGTTATATGGGTCAGAGAGACACGCTTAGATAATTAATTTGTTTCATTGTTTTGGCGTAAATCATGCGCAGGCTTCTATCTGCCCGACGGCGCTGTATGTTTGCAGAGGGAAATATAATAGTGAAGGTGTTTGAAAAGACTGGCGTAATGAGTCCACGGGTATTGTATGTAATGCGATCTGAACAAATGTAGGGAACTGGAGCAACTGCAGACCTAGACCGGTACAGTTAGCTTCGGTCCTGATTCATCAACGCAAATGATCACGGTAACCTAAATTATTTGTCATGAACACTTGTCTTCTACAGCCGCTATTTGCTTACCTTGGGAACACCTAACGAATGTAATATTCAGTTACATACTTACAAGAAGTCTGGGGTGTGGTGTCATATTATACTTCACTTATCCATAAGTGCAACTTGTAATAAATGAAGTTTTATTTGTTAGCGTGACATTACGCTGTTATGGTTGTTCGACTACTACTTGTCTCTACGGGAATCACCATAAATTTCCATACATTCCCATAAACCATTCGAGTCTTAGTCTTCCGTATCTACCACTCAACAATATCTGTTTTGGGTTTAGAATTTTAATACGATAATGCGTAGAGATTATTTTGCACATGTAACTTAATCTCGTAATATCGTAGAATATTCATAAGGCAGGAACTGTATTGGATCTTAGACACGTTTTAGAAATAAAGGCGCCCTTTGTTCTTCATAGGTCGTTGGTGCGCGTAGTAGCACTGACATTGACCGTCGCTGGCCCTACATAGCAAACGTGTATCATTAACGTATTACCTCTATATAAACAATCGCATCTATACTGCATTAGCATAGTTATATGTGTCATTTTATTGATAATTAATTCACCATAGTGTAGTTATACTCAAGCACGGTCATTTTATCTGCTTTGCTTGCCAGGTAAAGTCTTAAGCGAATCGAAGCGATTATGCTAATCACGTCGTTTATTTCCTTTTTGGAGTTAGATCTAGCAGCAAATGTTGATCTGCCGGTGCACTCGTGAGCTTGCGTTATTTACTCTAGCATGGACGAGGGCAGGTCACGTTTGCGGAAGCTCAAAATATAATTGAATCATTTTCATGAAGGACGAGACGAGTGCCAATAGTGCACTGTATGAGGTGTATTAATTGCGAGATTGAATTCCTCGTAAGATAATGACGAGAGACCTTGCGGGCCATCGATATCGACTATCCTAAAGGGAAGACAAGTAGGTAAACAAGGTTTCCGTGTAAGGCCCGGCAATGCATCGGCCGCCCACGTATTGTTCAGAAATCGATGGAGGCGTCGCACTAAAACACTGCAAACGATCTTTTGGTAATTCGTTCGTTCACGGAAGTGTTTAACTCGACCGTGTAATTGGATTATTTTACATTTGTACATGACTTAAATCCTGTAACTTAACTTCATTTGTGAGTTTTTAAGCTTTCTGTTGCAAAAGCTAGGTATCTCAGAATCACAGATCTAACAACGAAGAAGTCTACTTTCGTGATTTTCGCCAGAAGTTGCGGAATACAATGTATCATTAATTTTTCGGTGAAAGTAAAACCTAAACATTTAGACAGCTGAAATAATTGAGAAGTTCTTTCACTTTCAAGCAATTTGTCCATGGAACGACATATAAACAGTTTATTGATCCCGACTAAGTAAATAGCTCTTATTAATTATAGTAATTTCTCCATTTGCCGCCCGATATGGTCAGGTCATGCATCAAGTATTGTGTGGGTGACATTATTTCCTCGGGACGCGAACTTGCGGAACTTTACGCAATCAGACATTCGCATCTCTCGGAAACCGTGATCACTTTTGTTTTCAAACGTCCGAGCTGCGCCCCCGACTCCGTGGCCTTGATTGCTGCCTCCCGCATCGCTGCACATTGTCTGCATACATTTGTCATATTCAACGACACGATTTCCTTTTTATCAAAAGAAACATTAATAAGCGAAAGTAACTTTACATCTCACAACAATGCATGACAATATTTATGACGAGCGATTTAAAGTATGACGTGTCGGAAAATAACGTCAATCGTTTAACCTTCTTCTCGACAAAATCCAAGCTTCCGCGTTTCGAATATAAAGTATATTTCTTTGTCTGACTCAACGGCAATACAACTGCTAATGATGGAAGGTATAATTACACGGCGGCCGCTAGGGAAATGTACCTGTTAATAAACAGTTGACCATTCTGATCCATTTATTAACTTACCATTTACATAAAGGAGTCATTTGTATATTATGTGCGTGACAATTACTGGTATCTGTTCACATGTTCTCGTAATGTCAAAAGATTTCTAGTTTTATTTCTTCCTCAATAAAACTCGTACGGCCACCCACATATGATTCGTTTTTACATTGCAATACAATTGCCATCTCCTTTCTAATCGCGCATCATAAGTGTGACGGCGACCCCGAATACAAATTATGGGAACAAGCAATTTCGTGTATGAAGGATGGCGAGCGGCGGTAAGTGGCGACACCTACGCGTGTCTTCGGCGAATCCAACTGTACGCGGCGTACTGACAACTGTGGCCTAATTGCAGGTCTCCACTCGCGACGTGGCCACGACGTGGGCAAGCCTGATTTCCCAGTATCGACTGTTAAATCCTATTCATAATTGACTACGCCTGATGAACTTGCTTATCTACTTTCTTCCTTTATGGACTGGAGCTTTTAGTCGCAGCACTAAAGGATTATCTATATTTCCTTTGCATTTGATCGATAATTAGACTACATTTCAATTCATTACTTTGAACAACCCGATTTGATTAGCATTTTACCTACTATCTCTGTGTGTAAATTTTATTACTCATACACTTCAGTCAGTTTTTACACTTCTTCCTCTTTCAACAACCGAGTTTCCTCTTCATTCTGACTATTAAACTGTGAACTGGGAAACACCCGAACTTTCAAATACTATATAATTAGTGAGTAAGCATTCCGAAAAGTTATTATTTTTCTTGCTTTCAATAGTTAGGTTAGAAATATAGGTAATATAACGCACGTACCTTTCGATTTAAACTAAATAAATTGAAAAAGAACTGGTTGTAAATCGTTTACACAAGGCAGGAGCTATACGATTACATGCACGATACACGGAACAGAGTCGTAGTTGTTGATTTTTAAAATGTCTCAAAGCATTGAAACGTGTGTTTTGTTGTCTGGTGCGGGCTCGCGGAGGCTTCTACCAGGAGCGTGAGTCACAAACACGGACAGGATCTTTGTTGTGCTTCTGAGAACCTGAACGGGCACCTCTTTTGTGGGAAAGGTTTTTAATGCAGGTCGACGGACTGATTTCTCCTGTCCTGCTTACAAAACTAAAAAATATAATTAAACGTCTTGTTAAGTTTATGCCCGCCGCCTAAGATTAACAGATTTCTTCTTACGACGCAATTCGACGAAGTTGTATTTTTTATAAAGTTAATTTACTGCGGTGTGGAGATATTTATTGAATCGAAATGTAATGAGTGAACGTAGTTTTGAATTCTTTGAATGCCCAATCGCATAAACAGCATTGTGACACGCAATGCAACAAGTGAAGCAGACGAAAATTCCTTGTGCTCGTGCACAATCATCTAAAAAGTACTACGCGACATGTTAATAGGTCTAATCATCTGATGGAGCATCACCGCTTATTACGAATAAATAGAACGATGACGAATCAATATCGAGTAATGTCCTGTTACCTGTTTAGTGTTTGGCGAATTCTGACCTCAATGATTAATGAGCACCGTTACTTTTAACTCAGTTATTATTGCGTTACTTTTTGAAATACCGAACATCACCGCCCCTGTTAATGTACAGTAATTACCGAGAACCATAACATCCATCACCTAAATTAGACGCTCGATATGTTTAAAATACATTCTCTACTAGCACCTACTCTGTGATCAAATAATTATGGGTAGCAAACCAAAGTGTTATTTGTTGATGTCTGAATATTTGTTAAGCAAGGAATCCCAGGAGTCTACAGGAAGTCCATTTATGGGTGCTATTTTGATAAATTGTTTAGATTGCGTTGGACTCGTGGCTGGTTGATCAGGTTTCCGTGGGAGTTCCATTTACGGCAATGGATTAATTCGCGGTGGTCATTGCTAGAATCACGGCTATACTGTGGAAGCGTTCAACTAATACAGATTAGGTTCCTCGTTTTTTGTTATGGTTACAATGCCAATCCGTCTTTATCTTCTGATTTGGTTAAGCTTCTCCTTTTACAGCTCGTAGGAAGTATTTCTTTTGGGAAGCCGGTGCGTGACGAAGACGCAGTGCTCCTCACGCGCAGGCTAATGATCACGGAAATGTACTTCATCTATTAAAGTTTATGGAGCATTTTTTTTATCTGTATAGACGTTATTAAGTCTCGACCCTAATAGGCAATAGAGCGAGTTAATTTCTTAAATCAACAAAAATACAGTGGCGGCGCTTCAGTTTGAACCAGACGGTGACCGATTTTTCTTTCGTTGGTCGTTGTAACCGGCCTAGTGAACCATTTGGGTCATTGGACCTCGCCGTTTGTTGGCGACTCATCGCCTGCGGTGCTATTATTTTTTGCCTCCATTTACGTGCCACCAATTGTATGGTCTGACGCAGTCGCCTACGAGATCGGGTCGAGACTCTTTACCGGCGTACGTATGTGTGTTTGTATGTACTAAATGTACCATAAATTTAACACGTTTTTCTTCACTCACGCGTAACGGATTGCCTTTGATTGAGGGTTTGCACAAAGAATCGCTGTGTAGGTTGTGCGAATTGAGCGCCTAACGGTATCTTAGGGAAATTGATGTTACACTGATTCATCGACAAAAAAAATGGATATTGGATTTGCATTGCGTTGCGCAATGTTCCTTTTTACCGACGCTATTGACCTCATTACGTGATCTCAAAACAGTGTAGACGGACAAAGCTGTTAGGTTTTGTTCCAAAAACAATACGTTAAAAAAAATACTGCATGTATTTTTGACAATATTCGGTAAAGAGTCGTACACACAATATATTAATTGGACTTCCAGTAATTAAATAACAAATATTCCGCCTTAATGTTCGTTTCATCACTATTGACTAGGAAAATTAACTTTATGAATGTTAGTTTGCATTAATTCATTAAATGAAGTGAACGTTTCTAAGTATTTTTGATTACAAATAAGATAATTATTAAAAAAGCAGTGTATAAATGAAATCTTCCATTTATTCATTTACTGAACTATTTGCCTTTCTTTATAAGTTGTATATTAGTAGGTATATTTTAAGTCTAAATAGGTCAAGCTGCCTTTGCGTAGCTCAAGCCCTAAGGGGTACAAAATCATACGAGAGTATAATCGTTGGCAGTGACACACATCACCGCTGAATAAGCAATAACGATAACCAGTCTCGCTAGTGTTTTCTCACATAGATAAATATTAAACGAACCACATTTGAATTGTTGTGGATGCTTGAGCTCACACCTCGTGACATCTATGCTTTTAGGCCAAGCAAACACAAGGATATAATATCACAACTGAACAAATATTATATCCTGCACCTCTTATTTCACTATATGGGATTGTCTCACTTTCGCCCGATAATAAATCAGTCAAAAACAAAGTTTCATTTTTATTTACAGCCGCAAGCAAGTTGTGTCTGAATTTATTTAAGTCTTTACATTTCTTAGTAACATAACGTAGGCGCAATAATTTATGACAGAGCATCGGCAGACTATTAATTCAATTTGTTTTCAATATTAATTCCACAACTTTCACCCATATTCGGTAACCTGGAAACATACGTTATATTAATTCCGTTTCCTACAGGTAAATTACTGTACGCCGCATTTATAAACACTGTTTATGACGAAACAATATACATTTTGTGACCCAAATGCATACATAACTATCTTCGGTTAATTCGGTACGTTTCGAAACGCTGACCTTCTGTACTTGCTGTATTTTTAATGTATGTTTTATAGGGTGTTACGAATGTTGTTACGTAGTTGTTTACTAACTTCCTTTATTAACAAAATATTTTTTTTTGTTTCAGGTAACCTATGACAATGATGAAATGATTTTACAATAAATAGGTAAGGTTCTAGTGTGTGCGGTCTAGACGTTAATTACCCACGAATGGGTGGCGATAGCGTGGCTGTTCGCCGGTAATTAATAAATTCGACTTGACGACAGCCGCCGTAATTGTGAACGCTTCATGTAGCCACTGCATAAGAATGTAACTTATGAGAAGTTAGTATCGAGAACAGTCGAGCGAAATTGTAGTGAAATGATGCTTTCTAATTAACATGCCATTGAGACTAAGTTCATTAACACCATTAAAATCGCAGAATCATATTAAATCTCCCAAGAATAAACAAGTTCCAAATATGTCCATTATTCTTAATAGGTACGTACTTAAGTAGGTAGGTCTCGTATGTTGTCGTATCATATTGCGTTTTATATACTTAAAGCCATTTTCCTTTCTTGATCATACGAAAAATACTCTGAACGAACGATTTAATCTTTGCTATTTCAAAATATTGTCGTTGTACTCCTGCTGGATGAAGTCTTATGTGAGACTAGTTCCCAAGTGATATTAGGTTTAAAGAAATCTTTATTCTCAATAAGAATACAAATTCACTTACTTGAGAACTTAAAAACTAAGTATACGTACAAAAGCATTTTGAGGGGTATATGATAAATAAGAGCTACAATAAAAAAATTTTTTATTCGAATATGGCATAGCTTGCTTCACCAGTGTATTCTGAGTTGAGACATTGCGTTCGCAGCATATTAAATCACGGGGACACATTCCAATATAAACTGGTTGCCCGGTTGGTACAGAGAGTAGTATCATGGATGTCTTAAATTGCTGTTAGATATAGCGTTATATATTATTACGTTTTAAATTATTTATGTATATATAATATATTGGGTCAGTAGTAGCTATTTAATTTTAGACTTATTATAAATGGTGTACGTGTTTTTTTTTTATGGATTTAATTTAAGTTGCTTGACACAAACTTTTTTAGGGACTTTTTGAAGATTGACATGGATTTGGCCTCTTTTATGTCTTTCGGAATTTTATTATATAATTGCGCGCCTTCATACAATATATTCTTTTTACCATAGTTGGTTCTTGGTTGCCGTAATATTAAGTTATTAGCACTTCTAAGAATGCGATTACTGATTTGTCATTTTTTGGTGAAATTGAGATGAGTGTGGATGTCCTTATTTAAAATTTTTCTGATCAGAATGCAAGTTTTATATATGTAGGTCTGTTCAATGTTCATGATTTTTGTATTTTTATAAATTTCCGCTGTCGGAGTTAAATAATGGTATCTAAAGAGAGATTTAATTAATTTGTTTTGTGACGTTTGCACATGGTTCAAGTTTGTTTTCGCCGCGGCGCCCCATATCTATTAATAGATAGATAGATAGATATTGCACTCTGTATGCACGCGGATGACTCGAAACTCGGGCGAGTAGAGCACACGATCGGGTACAAGCTCGAAGCTTACGGTGTTGAGGCAGCTTGTGGCACGTGCTGGTGCGATTCCGCCCGTAGTACCCTCGAGTTAGAGTCATGAGTGGTGCGCTGGAGAGAGGCGAGCGCCGGCGGTGGGGTCCTCGCGGGCCGCGGGCGCGCGGCTTCCTTCGCCAGTAGTTAGTATAGTCGCAGCGGTGCACGCACGCCGCACGCAGTTCTCGCGCGCGCTACGAGAAGGTATGCACGGCGCCCGATACCCGGCTCACGCACTCGCTTCCGGCGGCTGCTCTCCATACGATGCTCCTTATTATCGCGGTGCTGCCACATAATGACACACGATAGTTTCTCTCGTTATATACACTTATTGTGATACGTGTTCCAAGTGGGTTGCAGCCGCCGCAGACGTTCGTGTGTGTGCTGTGTACGATGGACGGTGCAGTAATCTGTCCAGATTGCTCGGGTGCATTCGGTCACGAAACTTAGCCTAGAAAACGTGTTGAACTAAAAATTACACATCGTATCTTTATACTAAGTGAACTCGTGTTGTTATAACGGAAATATTAACAAAGCGAATCTGTTTATAAATGTGTTATCTCATGTGATTGTATTCAATAATACAACCTTACGTGTTCATACATATGTAATGCACGTTGGCCTTACTACACGGATGAATAATGTTTAATCATGCCTAAAAGGATTGCATTAATTAAATGTGCATTAGATTTTCACGTATTATTTATATTACACAGCGGAATCTAAATGCAGACGCGAATGAAAGCTGTCCATCAACCACATGATGTTAATAACGCAAGAGCCGTAATGTGTTGCCCCACTATAGTGTGCAGTGTGTATGTAGTGTCGGTGCTGGCGGCTGCGGTGCTCGGTGCAGCGGGAGCAGCCGAGGATGTGTCGCGCGGCCATATGGCGGCGACGTCGTTACCCATATTAGGGACGCCACAAGGCGACACTTGTTGCACTTATACGGCGTAACTGCTCCACAAAACGAACAGATTGACTGACGTTTTATCAATATCTTTACTTTAATACATTCTATTATCAAAACTCGTAAATATTTAAGTGAACGCTTTCGTCCGTTGCATTATTGAGTATTAGTAGTGGTGCTGGGTGGCATAACTGCACAGGAGATAAGGCAGGGCGGTTCGCGAGTGCGTTATGCAAGCTGCAAGTGGTCGGCGCGGCGGTTCGTTGACCAGCGCGTCGTCCGCGCGCCGCCCACCGCGAAGGTCGCGCCGCGCGCACCCGCTGGCGAACACACTGCATAAGCTCACCAAATCATAGCTTCATACACACACGAGATACTATTCTGTAATTTTTTAGTTAAACACGTTTTCTTCTTATCCTCGTTGCAGGTAGAGTCGATATGTGTTCAGTGTGCTCAGTGATAATACAAGTTTAATTGTGAACAAATTAAGCATTACTGTAAGTGGAAATTTTGATCTCAAAATGGTGACTTCGAGAATACCGGCTTATTCTCTGAATTCGGAGTTCAACAGGGAGTTCAGAAGTTTCCGCGTTACACGGGCCACGCCGCGCTCGACTCTGTACGCACCAGCCATAGTGCCCATACACGAGTACCCGCGGGTCAGCGTGCACGAGAGGCGAGAGGCACTCAAGGCGGCGCTGGCCAAGGCGTGGTCCTCCAAGAGCAGCGACAAGAAGAAACACGACACGTGGACTGTGCCCACGGAGCAGAGCCGCGCACCCATCACCGCCGCAGACTTCGCCCTCAAGTCTCATTATAAGAATGGTGTTAATGGCGAGGAGATCTCGCGCGTTGCTCTAGTCAAACATGAACTCGAGAACAAGGGCGCAGACCGCTCCGATGCCATGGAGAAAAGACTGGATATTGGCCAAACTGCCAGCTTCGCCTACACCAGTAGAGTGAATGGGAATGGCATAGATATTAAAGAAACTCTCAAAAAAGGCTGTGAACAAGGATTGCACAAAGAAATTAGTTACAGCGACTATTTAAACAATGTTCCTAAATGTAAAACTAGTTTTGAAAATAACTTCCTTCAACAGAGCCATGAGGAACGTTACATTAAACGAAACGGGTACGACGCCACATCTAAACGTGGTGACAGAGATATTAACTTAAACAACGTCGAGGACACAAGCTTGAACGGGGACACGTATGATTCTTTGAAGTATTCGCGAACAGCGAACGGAACAGAATCGACGCAATATAAGAGCTACGGTAAGGTAGAGACCGTTAAGAGCAAATTGCTCAGCACAGATAGCCCCAAAAGCGTGACGTCTTGCAACGGAGAGAAATTGAACGGCTATGGTGGTGTAGAACGTCGCAGCGGCAAGGAGCAGCAACGACTACTCACCAGCGGGCCCAAGTCCCCAGTGGAGCAGAGGCTGGCGGAGCGGCTGGGAGTGAAGGTGGCCGAGCTGCCGGCCCTTTACTGGAGTCTCGGAATGGACTCCTGGACGCCCAAGTCCGCTGCGTTCCAGAAGAGTATGCGTGAGCACGAGTGGAGCGTATCGTATGTACCGACAAACTAGAACCAATCCTTACTAACACCTTCCATCTGTCCTACAATTTCGTGTGTTCTGCGAGCCCCCGAGATTATTTACAATTCAAACGTTCGAGTCGGGAGCGTATCGTGTGCGGTTAAAATAAGGAAAAAAGCCTCCGTGCATCGCCAGCCAGAGTACATTGACTGCGCTACTGGGTTTTGCGTCAGAGTGCATTGATAGTAAACTAATACATTAACCTATGCAAGTTTAGCTAACTGTTCTATTCCGGTCCGGTACTGTCTGTTACGTTATATTACTCAAACTACACTTGTCATCAAAAAAGTCAAAACACATTGCAAATTTGTTTCGTAATTCATCAGATAAATGGGTATTAAGAATAAAAAATAAATTTAATTTTACAGTGTGTATTTATTATAAGGTATTAATTAATTTTCAATATTAATGTTTTAAAATTTAAGTAAAATGTTATTTTGTTTAACCAAAATTCGGAAGTGTTTCGATTTTTTTGATGAGAAGTGTACTTTCGTAAAAAGTTTAGTGTAATTTTTAATAGGATTTCAACATAATCTTATAACGGTCCGAGCTGTGTTTTCTTTTAAGTTTTAACAGTTTAACACGAAAGTGAACGACATACTTTGCTGAAGCATATCACAATCTTAATGTGCAGTTTTGGCCGTTGTAATAAAATTTTATTTAGCAAACTGAATACCGTTACTGTTGCCGTAATAAAAAAGCTACGTTTTCGCTAACTGTTCAAGTGCATTGCGTCTCCAAACTTGACTCCAAACATTGATTACAGTTACATTATTCGCTTCTGCCCCTGACCTATTCGTAAATTCGAAAATTGTCACGTGAAACTTTAATTTATCTTGAATATTATTCAGTATGATAAAGGCAGCGACCGTCGGGCCCGGTTGTGCAAAAAGCATTGCACAACGCGGCGTGAGTCACCCGCGTTGCGCTTTATTCCATCCCGAAGCTAGTTGCTTAATCTCATCGCTCATTATCGCCATTCAGACAACTTAGTGCTCAGTGAGATGAGAGGAAAGTAGCTTCACGCGGCTTCCTCTCGACTTATTGCCTCGGCCGCCATTTAACTCAATAATGAAGATATCAAATCTCGTTTACTAACGAGTCGGAGCATTTGGATCATTATTTTCAGCATCTCCCAATCATGCTTACAGTATTCGCAGCGTCAAAAAGTTTACTATTTTTATTGTAGTTGGTATCATGCATTCATTTCATAACAATGATATTATGCATGACAACAACAAACAGTGTAAATCAGTGGGTGGCCGGTGTAGCGCGACAGCCCGAGAGATTCGTCTCGATAGCGCTCGCTCTTGGTGAATGTTTCAAGGTCCTGTCCTGGTTTGTTCGCTCGCAAAGGATTTGTCTGCTCGGTAGGCGTTATGACGTAATGGAACTTACCCATTGTTTCCTTTTCTTCCCCTCTATCTAAATAATAGTATTGGAAAACGATTGCACTGTTAGATTACTATTAGAATTATACAGATTTTTTTTTTTTTTTTTTTTTTGAACGTGACTTATTGTAGATTTGCCGCAGATGGCATTAACTACTTGGCCGGACAAATGGGGAGCGCTGAAGGCTCTCACCCGGTACAACGTTTAAGACAACAGGCCTGAGGGTGCCCAGTTGGGCGCGAACCTCGGCTCAGGGCGTCGTCTGAGAGGAAAAATATTTGAAAGAATTAATCGACCCTAGTGGGTCGATAGCGATAAGCGCTGAATGAGGGAAATCGTCGACCACGCCGGCGGGGTCGGTATCGGGGTCCTGAAGTGTTTGGTGTCGCGAGCTGATTGGCTGCCTCTATGGCTAGAGTAATCGGGTCGTCGGGATCGTATATTACGTCCTTCGGACGCCGATACTTTTCAGTACCGTCCCTAAGCGGGATGTATTCGGAAGCCGCAACTACCAGGGGATTTGGGTGGTGCGGAGCAGAATCGAAAAAACGTTTGGAAGCTAATTTGAGCCATTGGGCAATGGTTGGCAGACCTAGGTCAATGTGCAGATTTTCATTGCGAAGGAACCACGGAGCTCCCGTGGCTTTCCGCATGAAACGATTTTGTATTACCTGTAGACGGTGGATTTGAGAGGGACTCGCATGAGCGAAAACTACCCCTGCATAGGTCATGATCGGACGGATGCAAGTCGTGTAGATTTTCACCTTATTCCTAAGGGACAATTTACTTCGCTTGTTAAGAAGACAGTGAAGACGGCCCATTGCAAACGCGGCGCGATCGCGCACACGTTTGATATGGGCCTTGAAAGTAAGACGTCTATCTAAGACTACGCCGAGATATTTGACTTGCTCCTCCCAAGGGATCGGCTTGCCAAACATCTTAATGATTTTAAGTTGACGGCGTGACCGTGGCGTGTTATAATAGCCCTTTGAAAAGTACACCGCTGCACTTTTCTCCGGGTTTACCTCGATTCTCCATTTGCGAAACCACTTGCCCAAGGCATTGGCCGCGCGTTGGAGGATTCCGGTCATCATAACTCGACCACGGCACGAAGAATAGATGGCTGTATCATCCGCAAATAAAGCTAATTCGGTATTAGGGGATTTGGGAATGTCACTAGTATACAATGAAAATAGTAAAGGGGAGAGGACGGAGCCTTGTGGGACTCCGGCATGTATCGGGTGCGGTGACGAGAGCGTCCCTTCTACGCGGTAGCGAAAGGTTCGATTTGAGAGGAAGTCTCGTATGATGTGCACGAGACGGTCTGGCACTCCCAGTGAATAAAGCTTGTAGATCAAGCCGTTGTGCCAGACTTTGTCGAACGCTTTCGCCACATCGAAGAAGAGCGCTCCCGTAGCGACAGGTTTTTTTAAGTTTAATCTACTGGAGATATGTTCAACAATACGGTGCACTTGTTGAACGCAGGAGTGTTTGGTTCTAAAACCAAACTGCTCTGGTGGAATAAGACTATTGGATTCGGCGTAGTCCCGTAAATTATACAGAGAAAGTACGGTGTTACGGCAGAAATTGTAGATTTAAACCGACAACCACCAGCTCTCACTAAACGACTAGATATCAGAAATAATAAATAAGCTTCTTATCTGGTACTTACATTCAGTTAAGTCTCCCGGGAACGAAACATAAATAAAAACAGCGATACTAAGAGGATAGCATGATTTCCGGACAGTGAACGGTAAAGTCGTTTTGTTTATCTCGTAATGGCTACTGAGGATTTCAACTTTGGTCACGACTTTGCGTCGCCAATACCGATGGTTGCATTAGCAGTCTCCTCGCGAGCATCTGACAAATGTCAAAACCTGACAGTGCGTAGTTATCAACTTTCACTGGAGACTGGTCGTGTAAGTGCGACACTCGTCACGTCGCTCTCGTACGTAATGTACATGTAGGATTGAATATGTAATCCGTCAACACTTATAATGCGAACTAGGTACATTATGTAGAAAACAAGAAAAACCAAGTATAGCTCAAATCTGTATTTCAAGCTCGGCGTGCGTATTCACGCCAATTAAGGTTAATGGATTTTAGACTATTAAGACACGTTCGTCTTTGCCAGCAGTAATTAGGTCGTTGTTTCCTGGAAATAAGATTTGAGTTGTAAATTTGTACGATAAATATAAATTAAACACGTTGTGGGCGAATGCATTCAGCAGGCGGTGGCGCCTTGTCCAATAAAAACGTTTAAACGTAATGTCACATTACAAGCACAGTTCAATAATCAATACTGAGAGACGAACTCGTTCTAAACACGGAAGTAACATAAACGTATTTTTGTGTAACGTTAGAGAGCGTGTTGTCATTGACCTGGGCGCGCGGGCGGCGCTCCGGCGGTCGATTAGCCGCGGCTGCAGTGACACGGTTCACAGTAATCGCTCATCCGGCGCGGCCTTGTCAGTGGCCCGACGCCCCGACGGCCGACCCGATCCCATACCGACCGCCGTCTCATTGTCTTCGCATGACGATCATTCAGATGCTTTTCGCTTTCGTATCACACATTCGAGACACATAACACATGCATCTGATCCAAGTGGATGGTTATCTCAACACATTGGACATATCGCATGGGAAACAAAATATAATTACGACATAATATGTTGTTCTGAAACTTTCTTTTATCAAATTATCGGCTCTGTTCTGAAAAATCTGCCTGTTTAGCTGGGAAATGTGTGAAAATTTATTCTCAGTTACATTTCTTAAAAACAAAATCACACCTAAGGCACCAGTCTTTGTTTTGATTATTTTTGATCCAACGGAAACCAGCTTTTTATCAACATTGAAAGTAATCTACCAAGATGTAATTATCTGCGTCGAATTGTCTAAAAAATTAAAGATTCTTACACGTCCATTCGAGTGTTCAATTTATGGTTGTTAATGTCGGATAATATGGGATGTTTGGAGCATCGTAACTAGACACAAAAAGTGGGGCTGGAATTTTTGAAGTAAGCCAACCATAACGTGGGCCGGTAGTTCCTGTTAAAAAACCAAAAACATCGTTGATTTTTTTCAAATTGGTTTTATAAATGAGTCAGTAGTCTATAAGGGGAATCAAAACAAAAAAGTATTCTCAGCTCACACCAGCTTTGTTCTCGCGTTCATTACCCCGAATCTTGATATAAGAAGCCAAGAAATTGTTTAAACCCACGAATCCACACAATCGTCACTTGATTAAGTGTCTCAATGTCGATATTTTCAAGGTATTCAGTTGATTAAAAAACAGTATGAATGTGAGCAGCGTGGCCCGTGCAGCAGATCCTTGACCGGACAGGGTCCACGTCACGGTGCAGACTCGGCTTTCAGTTTCGTAACCGGCCGCAGTGCACCAGCAATCGATTATGGTCATTGTGCCACAGGCGTTCCACTCTCGCTTCGATTTTGCGTGCTCCGCTGGCTCGCTGACCTTTGTGCACTTTATCGTTTGTGTCGATTTCCTTACCTGTCACACTGCGCCTATCGCAAGTTTTCACCGACTCATACGCAGCCCGCGCTTGCCAAAACAACGTCACCCTAAGAGAATGTTAAAATAAGCGAAATCGCTGTTATAATACACAGACAAAACAAAAATATAAATTCAGGAAATATCATTACAGTGCAAACAGGAAAAGATGATGCAATCAAATACGCGTGTTCAGTGGTTCTAAAAATAATACCGCTATATTAATGAAGGATAAGCCTTGTTTCAGTGACATTTTTCTCAGGAGCATTTTCTATTAGCTATATAATTCCATCCTTATGAGGCCATATTTATTTGTGTAATAGATACTTACAAATATTGAACATTATAGAAAATATTATGCCCTTATATGTAATTATTATTATTGACTTAACTTCCTTCTCTTGTATTTACATATATGCTAGCATTCGTTTCCCGTACATTTTCTACTAATGTTGACATGCGTCGTTATCATGAGAAGCTTGCCAACATTGCGCCGTACGGAACAGAAAGTGTACGTTGCGAGAACACAGCTCTCGGTTGCGAATTACGCCGTTTGCTTTCACCTTCCAGTGCCTTGCTCGTAATTAAAGGCTACTTCGCGATCCCAACTGCCTCGGATCAACTAGATTAAAAGAAAGCGTAAGGAGGAATAAGTTTAGTAATTAAAATTACATACGAGCGAGTTAATAAGAAAGTTATAACGATCTGCTAATTGAATTTACGCCTGCATACACATTTTTTTGAATCGTGTTTGTGTTGACATGACGCCGACTTGTAATACCCGTCGCGCTGGTTTTAGAAATTCTACGCGGTAGCTGGTTTTGGAAGTAGTGAATACATAACATGAGACCCGATTCGATAAATTGGTGTCGTCGGCGGTCGTCGAAAGTGAATGTTCCGGTGCTTATTATTCGCAACGGATCGAGTGACGCGCTCGGCTTTGTGAATACTAACACAGTACTGTCATCACAACAATTGCTCGTGAACATTGGTTCTCTTTAAACGTATTACACTTGTCATATTTATTTGAATGATCGTCAAAATTAGACAAAAAGATTTAATTTTGTGGTAGACAACGGAAAACGGTAAATATAACGGTAATTTATGACGCGCTGTCCATTGTAGCGTTAATTTTGCTTGTGATTTCATAACGTTGCAAAATGGTAGTATCTTGAGCTAACGTTATCTTTAAATTTCAAGTAGGCCGTAATACCAAAATAGTTACTGTATTATTAATAGCAAGGCATACAACGAAGAAATCAAAACATGTTTCTGACCTTTGACATGCTATTGGATTAATATCTGGTACTTATCAGCGGTCCTTTCATTAAGACAAACGTTTCTAAATTAATCTTTGAAATCACACGACGCATTGTTTTCTTTATTTTTATTTTGCTTCTTATTATAGTTTATAAAATTACAACAAAGCAATGAAGTAATTACATTATGAAAGTTTCTTCTGACATTAATTGGACCAGTTATCATATGTGGGCTTGTTCGCACGAAGGCTATAGCCGTGGTCTCAAGTTCAACCTCTCGATAGCTAAACAATGTGACATTACGTTTGTCATTTGTCAGACGGAACCGCCTGCGCATGCGCCACAGCGCATGTGAATACATATGTTACTCTTTCAGCAACTGTTCACATTATAAATAAAGGACATGAAACGGATTTTGTATTTAAAAAAAAATATATATTTTTATAACTTGTGTGAAGAAGTATTTTTGTTACCTATTCACTAAAATGTAATAAAGGTAATGAATGGCCTTTGGCACAAGTTCGAATACAAGTTCTGCCACTCGCCGCTAGATGTCATTACGTGTTATGAAGAACACAAAATGTAGTTGTAAGAGAGTTATACATTCATTGTTATACTAACATGATGTTATGTTATACAAAATTGGTTATTTCTGCATCCTTACATTGCGTATTATGAACCTAGTACCTACTTACTCTTGGTAAACCAATTACGTTGAACTTAATTCCATTAGACGTGACTGCGTCTATATTCTGCATTGTTACATGACTCCGGTTAAATTCAGTTTGCCTCGGGAAGAAACTTGACTCGTACCGCTATGAGCGTTATCACTATTTCAGTGTTCCGAAACTAAACATCCGCTATGGGAATAAAGTCTATAATGGAATTGAAAAGTGCAAGTGTCACGCGATTTGACAGTTTGTTGCTTCTGTATCCACAAGACTTACGAAATTGTTGGTGAGTCGTAAACGCAAACATCAATTGAATTCATTTTAAAGTTTCTATAAACTGTAAGGTCAAGTCAATGATGGTAACAGTATGACTGAATAACATCATGGTTCCCAACGATTTATCGCTGTGATTTCTCAGAATGACATTGCGAATTGTGACGTTTAGATTTCGATTGTGCTGTAGCTAGGCTGTGACGGTTGTTTTTTAGCATCTAACATTGATCAGCAGTCTCTCGTGCGCAAACGCAGCCGCTGATTTGTCACAGCTGGCAGTATGTCCGCGACCGCAGCACGCGCCGGGTCCTCCGAAACATGGCCGCTACTTAGTAACTTACATACATGTTTCGCAATCAGCTGATGATTCAACATCACACTATTCCAACGATGACTGTGATCACAATTAAAACCTTACTGTTCTTACTCTTTAAAGTCTTACTTATCTAAAACTTGTTTAAGCTTCAAGTGTTATGCTGAATTTTCCGTAATTACTTTTTTATGAGTGTATTCGCGTAGTTTTTCCCCGAGTACGCGCCGGCAAAGGCAGGGTTATGTTTTTTACTTTAATCGTGTGTAGTCGTACGTTCTGTAGGGAAATAATAAAATATTACCATAGGCGTAACCAAAAGAATAGGCACGGGGCACGGGCCCTGGGCTTCCGTGCGCGCGCTCCTTCGTATCTGTTGCTTACCTCCGAACGACCACCTCAACCAACTCGTTGACCCGCACTCGACCCGAGATGAACGCTCGCCGACGTAAGAACCCTCGCACACACTCGAACTTATACCGAAATATGTGTATAAAGTCATCACCGCTCGCTCCCCTATTCACTAACCCTACAGCCTATCGATCGATAATTTCACAGCTCGGAGCATTCGTGGAGACGGAGAAATGAACGTTCAAAACGGTCACATCACCGCCGTTCACCAACGTCACACCGACGGAGGAGGCACCACCGCGACGATTCATCTCCACGTTCACCCCCTGAACAGGTGAGTCCAACCGTGCCATGTTATTATTATTTTAAGGATGAATGAAAGGATTGTATGATTCGAAACCCAACATTCGCCACCACACCTATTCGTGTCCACCCGAAAACCTGTATCTATCTTAGTCACACGTGCTATACACTACGACAATCTACCTACCGCAATCAAAGTGCGGAACCTGAATAATGAGGTAAACGTCAGCGTGCCTGTTTGGGATAACACGCGGGACGGGTTTGGCTTATGAATGCGCGTGCGCGCGCGCCTTCGCCCGTGAAGATGTGCGCGAGAGACGGCGACCTCCTCGCGCTTGCGCCCGTTCTATTTGTGTTCGCCTTCGTCACTTCGTACGCCTTCAGTCAGTCGCAAAGCTCTGCCGGCCGCCCGGCGCGTCTCTGCCGCCCGAACCGAATTTGTAGTGATCGCGACCGGCCTAGGGCGGCCAGCGCGCGATCATGGCTGCCCAGCCACCGCGGCCGCCGCCCAACAATTTGCTTTTCTGCGGCCCTCCGCCTTCACTGCCGAGCGTGGTGCTGCTGCCCAGCGATGCTGCGCGAGACCTTCACTATCTCGATGCTGCGCCTGACCCTGCCGCACCACAAACAAACGATGGTGATGCTTTGCAAGAAATAAACAATGTGGGCGTGCCAACTTACGAAGGACATTATGGTGACCAAGTGATAAGCAGTGTTTTAGACAGTCAACTCACCACGATAGAACCACAGTTGCCCTCGGATAATTATTTGCGACGTACTCAGAGTTTTGATTTAGCGGATATTTATGCTGCCCGATTTGACGACGATGCTCAGGCTCCTATAAACAAATTAAGACGATCTGAACCAGATTTATCGAAGTATGGACTATTTCTTGAAGCGGAAGTTACCATGGAATGTGCACCACCCCATCCTCCCTCACTTGTGCTTAATAATCCGTTTTATGACGGTTCATATGCTATGGATCCATCGCAAATAAACGAAAGTATGGTGATGTTACCTGAAAATTATTTAGCATTCGAAGATTCTTTTGTGCCTTGGAAATTTAAGCCGGAACTTCTTATTGATAGAGACATAAATACTGAATTATACTACGATGGGGTGCCTTTAATACCAGCGAATGATCCATGGTCAGCATATGGTACTGAAAATGCTGGGTTTGAATACTACACGCCGCAGTTCATGGCGCCGGTTGGAGAACAAGACGGTGTTCATTACATGCCCTTGGCAGACTTTGAATATGCCATACCACAGTACATGAGTTTACCAACAATCGAACAGGCCAATATTGAAACCTTTCCTGACACTCCTTGTTTTTCTGCTTCTGCGGCAACGGTTACTGACTTTAACGAATCTAGTCAAAATGAAGATGAAACAAATTCTCAATCTGAAATTGTGACGTCATCAATTCCTTCAGTCATTAGTAGTAATATAGTTAGTGAAGAAGAAAAAGTTAGTGGCATAGAATCTACAACAAATAGAGAATCATCGACACAAAGTGAAGAATCATTGAACGCTGACATTAGCAATGATGTCACCTCGAGTTTGGCATTTATGCCGAGTAGTAAAAGTTCACAAGTACCCGGAGGTGCGGACGACACGAGTGACGATACGTCACCGTGCTCCACGGACTATCATGAGGCTTCTGCCCTAGACCTAGCACAAAGTCTCGATGAACTCTCCTGTGATAGCACTGATTACTCTCAAAGTAGAGATGACGGTTCGCCAATCTGTCCTGAACAACCGACCCCAAGCATCATATTAACAAACGTAGTCGACAAAGAACAAAATGAAAGTGAAGAAGCTTTTATTGTACCTTCGAATGACAAACCGCTGAATGTCCCTCTAAGTAAGTTACCATCCATTCCAATTCACGATCGGTTATCAGACAAATTACCGCCTGTTCCTAATAACATACCGAAGGATGAGGTACTAAATAGCAATGACACAATAAATACGCGATTCTCTCAATCCTCACCTCAACAAGTAATAAATGCTGTTACTTCAGTTGTGCAAGACAATGCAAAAAACAATAATTATAAGGCGGATGAAAAATCGGAATCTCGCATCACAAACCATGATAAGTGCAGTAACAGTATATCGAAGATATCGTCGCCGCCTCATCCCCCGGCCGTGCCGTCTGCTTGGTTGGCACCTAAGCCGCCGCCGATTAGTGAACCAGTGCCGAACAATTTACAAGTTACATCACAAGTCAGTGTTACACAAGTTCCACCACAGATACAAGTTCAAAATGTTGAAGTGCGACCCCCAGATGTTCAAAAGAGCGTTAAACCCTCGCCACAACAGCTTGGTAATCAAGCGACTGACGGAGAACCTTTGCCATCTTGTTCTTTCGTGCCCCCTGTGTCTCAAGTGCCCTTGCAAACATCGCAACTCAAACCGAAAGAAGTCGAGGTCAGTTGTGTGAATTAATTTCTATTTACCGTTGACGAAGTTGTAAGGTAAACTTATAATCAATTAAAACATAAGTTCTAAAAACTTCTATCAAAAGTCAATGCGCACTGCGCTGCCAGCAAACGTGTAACGAGAGCAATGCGCATCTATTTTAGTGTGTATTATTAGGTCAAGGGTTTATTTAATAACCGTTCATGTAGATTATTCTTTCTTTTTGAATTCTTTTCTAAAGCAAATCTCAAGGCCGCAGAGCAGTGAGGAAGTCGTATAGTATTTATTTATAGAAATCTGACGTAGTGTAATAAATGTATGAAGACCTGAACTTCGTCTACACCAATCTTTATACAAAAAACTAGATTCATTTTGTGAACTAACTCTAAGTACTTGAAATTCCGTTTGTTTTTAAATATAGCATGGCTTTTGTTTTATAATGACTACTCGTCTAATTTATAACACGCATTTATCGAATTAGTCCGTTAGTTGCACGGTTTCGACCGGCAATTTTTGTGCAACATAAAATAGCAATGAAAAATGTTATGTACCTATCGACAATAAACAATGTGTATGACGGCCAGAAATAGTTACAGCAGCTGGCACACGCTTCGCGATTCTCATGGCTGCTACTAGATGGCGCCACGCGGTGCTAAAAGAACGTATGTGCACAGAAATAGTCCCGCCATGATCACCTTCACCTAGGAGGATCGCCAACATGTTCCGCGCTGTTTTGATAACACCCGTCGGTACTGTGCCCGCGGCTCGCACCGCCCACTCCATCACAGGAAGTCCCTCCACATAAAATAATTTATGAATAAACATAACTTAGACTTACTGTCATCTATCGCTATAGTAAAACGATTTCCTTTGTTATTTAATCAATTAAAACTCCAAAGTTTTATTAGTCGTAGTAAGTATGTGAAATATAGACGCTAAATAAAGCAACCGGTGTTGACCCGGAGCAAGTCCAATTCTATTCGCAATATTGCATGCAATCTGACACACGGTGTCGTCATCACTTGAGTTACGGGAGCCGCGGACCCACGCGAACATATTTGCCTAATCGGGACTCATCAAGAGGCGTTCGTTTCAATTGTTTTGAATTGTACTACAACCAAACAGTTAGATTGAAACCCGTTGTGACTGGATTCCGTCGGATTCACTGGCGAATCATACTTTGTACCAACATTCGATGAGTGACAAACTTCTATCATTACATATTGTAATGACATATTTCATCATCATCATCATCAGCCCATTAACGTCCCCACTGCTGGGGCACGGGCCTTCCCTATGAATGGATAGGGAGATCCTTGAAGATCTGCGATTGTTGAAGTTAACGACATATTTAATTAATGATTATTATTGAAGTAGGTACATCTAGTTGTGGTTAATTGGTCCTGTTTTTATTTCATGTTAACTAGGTTCACGCGACATGCATGAAGTTTATCTTAATTTTACCTGCACCATATTAATTAAAGTAGTTAATAGGTTAAAGTGGTGTAGTTAGGAATTGATTATTTGATAACAACAAAGTTAGAAGTAATGAAACATGCAAAACATTGACTTAAGCTTTGTTATACTGTAACTGAATAAGTTTACATAATATTAACACGTGATATTCAATGAATGTCTACGTGTATTTACCGTAGCCCTCCCAATTTCTTATCAAGCGACCTTTTTGCTGGCCTAATGAGCAATACTCGTCTTCCTAATTACAAAACTGTGTAAACAATTCTGTCCTTCATACATTAACAAAAAATCCGGTTTCTGAATTATCATTATATTAATATTGGTTCCGATCACAACAGACACCTTTAAGTTATTCCTTTCTCTATCCTTTTTCGGCGGATTAGAAAATGACAGATATTCCGGGACCTGTCATTTTAACAGATTCTCAATGCATAAAAACTCCCATTTGCGAGGACACCGCCTGAAGCTTGAAACCCGCTTCTCAAATAACAACTCACACAAATATTTTATCACAAACCTAGTCGTGAAAATATGGAACAGACTGCTGGAAAGAGTAGTATCGGCATCAAACGTCAATCAGTTTAAAAATAAACCTACAAATATACGAACAATAGAAAGACCAAATAATTAGAGATTAGTAAGATACGGGCATTCATCGGTTGTTTTCAACTGCCAAATACAAATATTTCTTTAAATATTTGTTAAAAATAATTATTTTGTAAATAAATTAGGACTGTCTCCTTGAATCAGCATCGCTTTAAGATAATTACTAAATTACGTGCTCCTAATTTGTCCCAATTTTATCATTTTTGTCGAAGTCATTAATAGTTTGACTTGTATTTACTATTGTCGTTTTTAAATCTGTTACTTAGAACTGATAAAATGAAGTAATGGAGATAGCAGTTAGTGTGATTGTAACGTTGGAGGTCAAGTTCGCAATACGTAACGGTGGGGTGTTGGTATCGCGTATCATTAATACGAGGCAAGTCAAGATACCGCCTGATAAATGCGCACCACCCGCTGTTGGTGCCCACCTATCTATTTGGTAATGCCTAGTTCCTTCCGGCCGACCTTGCCGATATGCCCCATACTGCGCCGCTAGCTTTGAACGTTCCACCTCTAATTACTGACGGCCTAATTCACCATTTTAATTACATAAATACTGTAATCGATCCTTTGGCACACGATAAACCACGGCGGAAAACCTTAATGCATTCTATAGTAGAATTATCTGTTGTGCATTTCAGTTACAAAAGGTGGTCTTTTTTTTGTAACTATGACACTCGTTAATTTTTATACATTCTTAACAATTATTTAAAGATAAATCTTTTAATTATTTCTTTTCGATCGAATGCTATATTTTGTTAGGTCAATATCTTTTCACTCTGACAATAATGACTAGGTTAGGTACACCATTCATGAGGTCCTTCCACACGCAAGTGATAGGGCACACCGGGAATTACATTCAACAATAATGATAATAGTTAACTGGAACTGATACATATTCTGACGCACCGAAAACATATCCGATTACTTTATTTACACGGCGTCTGGTGGAATGTTTAAATAGCGAGTAGGTCGGTGCTACTGGAGAACAAACGCTCAGTCATACTTGTGTCCAAGCATTGCTGTAATTAAAAGAAGCTCGCGACTCACTCGCACGCAGTTAAATCCTGTTCGAACCGAAAGCTGCCATTACAAATTGTTTGCTCCATTTGTGCCATGTTTAATTAAAATGGTGCTCAGACGCCTCGCAGTCCCTGCTGTACGTCGAAAGAACGTGAACGTCTCCAAACTATCACTTCATCATTTACTAGAATTCAAATTTATTTTACGAGTACAATTTTAAATTCATTATAATATTTTTTGTTCGCGTTAGTGTTGTGTGATCTAAGTGTAGTCGCAGTTGAGTGGCGGCGCGGGGGAATCACGATACACGCTACAGTTGTTAGTCAACCCGCGCGGTGTCCGCCCGCCCCTGCTGCCGATGCTGTGTTGATACAAACTGTTAGTGTTTACGTGACAATAAATATAGTGAAATGGCGGAATTAACAATTAGAGCCGCGCGGCTGCGGCTGCCCCTCCGACTAAACTCCTTTTACGAGCTTTACAAGCGGTTTCTCAAGGAGCACGGGTGCAAGTGGCACGACGTCTCGAAACTGCTCTCTGTACTCGCAGAGATCCTTTTCGATGTAGACGGTGCGTGTAGCCTCCTTGCTGGCAAGGTCAGTCTTTTCATATTGTGATTATCATTATTTAAAAGTTAGTTTTTTTTTGTCTTAAAAATCAGTCTTGAAAGTACAGTCTTGAGCTATATAATGTACCCACTTTAGGACTGTCGTACTAACATATTTGACATTTAGTGAGACTTACAGTTCAATTTGTCAAAAAAGTTAATGTGACATGGTACCAAAGTGTATAAATATTAATGCTCGTGTCCGTACATCCAACATTACCCTTATTTATGTCACTGTTAAGTGGGACTTTAGAATCAAATAATTTAGTACCTATTAATTTCGGGATTAAAGTATTCACTCATTCTCACGTGGCTTTATTAGCAATTAAACTTCTTAGTATAACTGTAATTGGGGCCGACGCGGCGGCTGGGGTCCGCGGACCAATCGCGAGAGAGCCCTTTTTACCTGCACCCCGTGATACTGTACCTTACTCCCCTGCGAACGAACAAACAGCTGGCAGTATTGCATGCGCTCCACTCGTAAATACTAGTACATAGTCTGCGCTAAACAAGACCCTCGTCGACGATTCGAGTGTCATTGACCAACATTAAAAACCACCTGTGTTTATGAAATATTCAATCTGTGACCGTTTTCTCACTTGTTTTTCTCTGTGGATCAAAATGAAAACACATCAGCTACTAAAAGTTATAAGTGATTTTGTGAAATTTAACTATCCCCTGCTAGAAGAGGTATGTTTAGTTATTTGCATTTGATATCAGTGAAATAAATCGCGAATGATATGCATTCGATTACACGTTCATGTTTAGTGCAGTGTGCGTGAATGGTATTTAACAGCTAAAACAGCATTTTATTGGAGCAGTAATAACGTCGATAGTTTACTGAAATCGATCGCTGCTGAAAAATGCCAGTGAAAGTACAAATGCAAGCAATCGACTCGAGGTCGTATCGTATGCATAGAATGTTAGATATTTTCAACGGCTTCCGCTGCGCCAAACGTTGCCTCGAGCCTTAGCGTTCAGTTCAGCTAACATTATTGTTCCAACGCCGAGGCAAATTTATTACAAACCCATTTGCGTATTACCTCGGACGTTGGTTATCAAGATGGATGCTAGATTGTTATCAAGGAACGCGAAATAATCGTTAGGAAACCTCGGATGCTTGTTGAAGAGATAGAACACACGGTGAAGCGTGAGATTTACTACATTTTTCGTTTATGGATGCACCCTGAATACAGAAGCAACATTAAACCATCTAGAAACGATAAAATTACATTTGATCAAACGAGAAAGCAGTATGGTTGTGAGGAGCGGCTGACTGACAAATAAATAATAGACATGTTTACAATACGATAACCGTGAGTCGACACTGGGTATGCATGTGTCTATTGCGCGTCCCGGTGGTTTATTATTCCATTAGAGGGCAGGAAATTAATCGTAATAACCCAAAAACCCACTGTGATTAGATAGCCCTATTGCCCTATACGGATGCAACACTTCAGTATAAAAAAATAATATTATAATAAATTTATTTGAACTCACTCATGGCCGTAACACGCGTTTCTATGTACCCGCATCCGCTGTCTCACTTTATTGACGTATCGGATACTTCTAATTTGAATAAATTTACATTGTTCGTTCTACTGGTGCATATGACGGTTAGTCATAGGTCTAGAGACTTTTTGTAGGTTTCGTAAATAAACAACTTTAGGCACTAATCGCTTCCGGGACAAATAACAATAAATAATAAACTGTGCCTATGTTAACAAGGAGACGGAACTATAATTATCGAGCGAATTTATTCATAAACATCGGATCAACATTTGACCTGATCACGTTATCAGATACGGACAATGCTACTTTTTCCTCGTTAATATCGTGTTATGTGCGTGCGCAGGCGCTGCGACTCGCTGGTGGTCGTCAGTAGTCGCCAGTCGTGGCGACTAGCGATAGCGGCGAAGTGCCACGCTCGCGCGCGCTCCACTGACCCAATTACCTGCCGCTTATTGACAGAACTGTCTTGGCGCTCGAGCTCGTCGTTCAGAGAAAGGCGACGCCGACGCCCCACCGATGTCATTAAACTTCCTTCCTATCACTCGCTAACATTGCCGGCACAGTTGTCGGTCGAACCCCATAACTATCTTGATATAAGCAAAATTCCTATGACGATAATGAGCCAGTATTCAACTTTTGAACATGTTTGCCAAAAAATGTGTCGCTATCTGGTGGGCGGAGAACATTCCAGCGAACAAATAAATCTAAATCGATAAATTCCGAGTTACTAAAAATATAATATGGTACCTACAAAAAGGCAATTAAAAAAAAAGCCGTGAAAAGAAAATTGTTAGATACATTTAGTTTAGGAGTGTGTAATGCGACGAAATGCGCGCACGCCGGTACCACGAAGTCGGGAGTGCGCGGGAGGGCGCTCCCACGGGTTGCCGATATTTTTAGTCCGCGACCATTACTTGGCACCACCGGCCGCACTCGGCTGCGCTAGTGATCTTTCTGAAATTCGTTCGCGCTTAGGTACGCTCTCAATCTCGGGATAGGTCCACTCCAATGTTCGGTGGCTTAGCACAAAAATATTGTGAAAACCGGTTAATAAGTGCTACTTTAACAAGTGTACATTTATAATGTTTAATTTATATCGTGTTATTAATCCTGGATAAAAAAGTGGTTGTAAATAAGTTAAACAAGAGATCAAACAATGGCCAGCCTGACAGCGACCGGCGGCGGCACGACGAGCCCGCGCCGGCACAGGTACAACCGCTCGTCCACCACCAGCGTCACTCAGTTACTTTCGGACGGATACTCGAGCATTATCAATCGGCTGACGCGGCGCGGACCCTCGGAGAAGTCGGACCCGCTCGCTGATTCCAAACTGACCGCTGCACGCACACGCTACGATGACAAAATACTTTCTAACAAAAATTCCACTTTGGCGAGTGTACGACGCTATGAGAACAATAGACGTATGTCCCCGTATGCGTCATTCACATCCGGCGCTAGCGCACCTTCTGCAAGGAAGTTGAACGAAGACCGCGTGTACTCAAGTTACCTGAGCTCTCCCAAGCCTCGCATCGACACATCACCTGTATATGTAAGCTCCTCCGGTATTAGCGCTCTCGGGCGGAGTGACTCATTCCGCAGAGCACACGTCAAAGACAATAAATCATCACCTTATACCAAAAGATACCCTCTCAAGGAAGCCAACAATAATATCGATACAACAATATTCTTAGGTAGCACGCGCAGTCGATTAGAAGATAAATATTCTTCAGTATTAGATAGAATCGCGAGCGAGAAAAAAGAAAGAGCGAGAAAGAAAAAAGAAGATCGCGATAAAACATTAGAACCGGAACCGTCCATGCCCAGAGGAGGAGGTTTGATGAGGAGTTTAACCACTGCTGTGTTTGGAGAAAGTTCCTTTAAGCGAAACAACTTCTCACATGAAAAGACAAGAGACAAAACTCCGTACAGAAACACTGCTGACCGACGCTTGTCGTCGACTCATAAACAAAATGACCGGACCGAATACAAAAATGGGTATACTGACATACCTTTGAGGGATCGCACTTACTACGGTAAAGACAGAGACAGTATATACAGAAGACATCAACGAAGATCTCTTCGTGCAGAGAAAAGTGAGACCAAAGCTGGAAAACTATCGCTCCGGCCGGTAGATATCAGCTTAAATGGCGGGGCCCGGGACTTGGTCTCACCACTGCAGCAGACTGTAAACGAAACGACTACGAGAGTAAAGTTAGCCAAAACGCCGGCGTCGTCACCCACTAGAGAAGTCGGGAGACAGAAACAGATTTATTTCCCTTCGAGTGACGAAGACGACGACAAAACGCCAGTCGGGGATGCCATACTGAGCGACAGAGAAACTAGACGGAAGGAAATTCAGAGCTTGATAATGAAGTATGCTCACGTGGACGAGATGTATGGGCGGATGGCGGAGAAGGAGGTGAACGGCGTCGGGTCAGCGAGCGTCGCGGCAGCGACGGCGACGCGCAAGCCGGAGCCGCTGGGCGTGGGCGACGTGGTGGCGCTGCCGCCCGAGCTGCGCAGCCGCCAGCGGCCGCAGCGCCCGCGACACCTCATGCGGCGCGCGGTCACGCCGCCTGTAAGCACAAGCTAACCGCCTGCGCTCTGTGTGCCGCTAACAATTATACTGGTCCGTCACATTCGTTACTTAGACAATACACGCGACGGTTTATCATATTCTTCGTTTATCTAATTCCCGATATGAATCAAAACCTAAAAGCGAATTTCAAATGAATTGACTTTTCGAAATGCGTATTGAATGGATTACTGGAAAATATTTGAATACTTTACTATTTCAATTATCATTGTATGTACCTAGTGGTATTAAAAAAAAATGAATTTCGTATTTCACACTTATAGAAATTGTCTAAGGTAATTGAATAAAAAGTCACGTGAGGGTAGGTGAATAAACTTTACGATAGTATAGCAACAGTGACTAACGCGTTAGTTATCAAAGCAAGAAAAATATCGAAACAAAATGATTTTGCATGTTTTAAGCTTCATTGTGCGTACTTTTAGGACTAACATGTGTTTTTTTTGTATAAAGATATTTTCAAATTCTAAACGTAAGCGAAGTTCAGTCAAGACTCGTGTTAGTTTGTTAATTAATAATCTTAAAATAATGTTATAAATTCGGGTGGACACTTATCCTCAAAACCTGTGTGCAAGGAAGTGAAAGAGATGCGTGTGAGTGCGGTGTTGGAATGGTCCCGCCGGTCCCGTCCCGCCCCGCCCGCTCTCCCCGCGGTGGGCGCCCGAGGCCGCAGCCCTCGGACGCCCGCGGCTGCTACCCGCTCCACCCGTCTGCCCTCTAACAGCATGCTCGACACTCCATACCAATTGTCGCTTGTCTGACGGGCAACCGTTCCATTGTCTGATTGTTGGGTACAACACTACTCGGGTCGTGGCGATCGTGTGGCGCTCTCCGTGGCATGTGCTGGTGCTGGTGGGTGCGTGACGCTGCGTGCGGCGGCTGACGCGGCGCGGCGCGACTCCGGCGGCTGCGGCGGCGGCGCATGCAGAGCTCCCGGGCACGCTCCTCCGTCAAGGACGACAAGGACGGACACCTCGTCTACTGGCCCGGATATGTCATGGGAGCGAGATGTTCGTGTCCACAACATAACTTTACCCAATGTACACTTATACATACACCCCACGACACACACTTTACACTTACACTACACATACACACATATTTCGTCTCTGGAACTTTCACAACTAACAGAAAAACCAGAAACATTACTCAAGTCAAAAAGTGATATTCAAGAGAACCGCGTGTCACCATATTAATTATCAAGATTTGCAGTTAAAGTGATTCGTGTTCAAAGAAGTTTTCAGATATTTTAAAGTTGACCCTTTTTTTCTTTTCTCTTTTACAATTACAGAATTCACATAACTTTGATGTAAGTCATGTTGGAGCTTTAACCGTTGTTTTTTCGCGTGCGTACAAGAGTTGCATTATGAATTACGATACTCTTCTAATACGATTACACTCGTGAGTTGTTTATAATTCTTCGAGTTGTTTCCTGTGGTGTCAATGAGCTCAGAAGCCGTGAAGAACCAATGCCAATTCCATCATGACTTTGTTATTATGCGTGGGTAATTAATCACGTCCGTCGGTTTGATTACAGACAAAATCATCGACACGCTCGGTGAGGGCACCTTCGGCAAGGTGGTGGAGGTGAAGGACTTAGAAATGTAAGTATACACTCTCACTTTTCATTCCTACTATATCAACTGTTCAAATTTCATTTTCTGAAATGTGTATGTCCGTGTGTATGTGTAAATCCGTGTGCATTTTTCTTTAGAAACATGACCTATTTTTTTGCAAATACAGGTAATTATAGTAGATAAGCAACTGCCGATACTAGTCCTATGTTTCGGTAAAATCATTTTGTCTAAATACTACTACTTATATACCAGTTTAGATACAGCCACCTTGGAAATAAATATGTTAAATAGTCCAGGTCAGCAATGAAGCCTATTTACGTAGAGCATACGCTCATATAGGTCGACATACCCGAGTTATATCTGTAGGTAGGTGTGTTCGCCTGTTACTAATTTGTTTTGCGGGCACCTAGTGTCGTTCACATCGTTGGCGGATGATTATAGTTTGGCAGAGAATGCTTTATTTTGATTATTCATTTCTATTTTCAATATGTTTATAAACGCGTCAGATTTAGATACTTATTGCCAGGAAATTCCAAAATTTTATACTCAGATATTATAATGGTGTTTTGTTAATAAATTCCAGGGAGCATAGGATGGCTCTGAAGATAATCAAGAATGTTGAGAAGTACAGAGAGGCTGCAAAACTAGAGATTAATGTATTAGAAAAGTTAGCTGACGTTGATCCAGACTGCAAAAAGTGAGTATAAACTTTTAATTATTATTATAATGAGTATTTTATCATACCATTACATTGTATGTACATTTCATATTGTATGAAAAGGAGTCACTTGTTGATACGAACTGTTATCCAGGCGGACGCCGGCGAGTGTAGCAATATTTGACCTTGTGCGTTTATACGCGACGTTATAGCCGCCGCTGGCGCCGCGCCAGACAAACTCGATGTCAACTCAAACACGAAAATACCGTCTAGCACTCGTCCCTAACTTTCTAAATAGCAATTTTCTCAAACAAATAGATATGCAAATGCAGGACACCCTTGAATTGTCAAGTAATTCTTTATAAAAATAATCATAATTTCGTTACATAATGTTGCTCCTAATGCGCTTTACACAGTTTCTAAATCTTAATTGTTGACTAACCGGTCTCCTTGGCCTCATAAATGGATTGGAACACCTCACAATTCACAAGGTTGTTAACATTTCAGCGTTTTCAAAGTTGTATAAATATAGATAACGTTTTGTGTATTTCGGTGACGTATAATTAAATTGACAAATATGATATTTCAGCCTATGTGTGAAGATGTTGGACTGGTTCGAGTATCACGGACACATGTGCATCGCGTTCGAGATGCTCGGACAGAGCGTGTTCGATTTCCTGGTGAGTACTCTCCCCCCGCCGCCATCCTTCCTCCCGGCGGTGAATCACCAGCCCTTTATGCAGCTTTATCCAGAGCGACCCATTTTCCTCACACAATCACACGTCCTTTATTACAACTGCGAACGTGCAAAAACTGCGCACATACTGCATCTGTTTTGAAACGTTATCCATGTATTTTCAGACACATGTAATGTTGGAGATGATGTTAAATCATTTTGTTATACACACAACAAAAGCATATTGAATCAAACGTGTTAAGTAGATTTTTTTATAATATTTATATTAGAAATGTCAATATCGGAACGTTTATGATTTAACATTTGTCTTATGTTTATTTCTCATCAAATACTTAGAATCGCTATTTTAATGCAGTGTATCTCTTACATTATAAGATCTCGTTTGTCCCTTATTCATAAATTCAGGGTGTTAGTGACATCGTAACAAATACTTAAGGGGATGATTCAGCCCCATGATTCTGAGTTGATATCAAGTGGAATTTCCTGTCGGAAAATTCATGAAAATTTTAGTGTTTTTCTTTAATTATTATCAGTTCCATACTTTTGCGACATTTTCAATAGGATACATCCGTTTAGTCGCAAAATGTCGGCACAAATCGACGTTTTCTCATTTGGCCATTTTCTCTAAAAGTCGTTTGTATTGTTTAATTTCAGAAAGACAACTTCTACCAGCCGTACCCGCTGGAGCACGTGCGGCACATCGCGTACCAGCTTATATACAGCGTGCTGTTCCTGCACGACAACAAACTGACACACACCGACCTCAAGCCCGAGAACATACTGTTCGTCGACAGCGACTACGAGGTCGTCTCCGTATACAACAGTTCCAAAAAGGTAACCACAACAACTATCGTATTAGACCGGACGCACTTTGGATGCGTTCCGTAATTCGACTTTTCCATATTCGTACGTTTCATCATACTATATAAGCCAGTGCGAGAGCGGTACCACACGCTCTGTAGATGTACGTATACCTACGAGCAATTCCAACGTACTATTATGAGAATGCGCGTGCACTCTGGGTGTGAGTTGGTCGTCCTAGAAATCTGTTCGTACACACGAATCGAATCTAAAAGATAAATAGAAACTGATACAGAGCTGAGATGTAGAATATTTAAATACACACATCACCATTACCTTTTGATAGGTTTACCCAGAGTTTATCGCGTGTTTATACCGGAGTCCGTTTTACGTAACCTGTAGTTGACATATCCGGTTTTTACAGAAGGACCTGCCAGTTTAACTTTCCAATCCGAGGGGCACACTAGCTCAAAGCAATGCACTTTTAGTAATTACATAAGATTACAACTTACCTATCAATTCGCGACATGTAAATGACGTTCACTTATATAAATTCCGTTACAGACAAAAGCTAATTCTCATTTTATAAAAAAAAAAACACCACGATAGTGAACTTTAACAACAGTTTTAAGTGCCTCTGTTGTTGAATGAAATAGCGAACATTTTGCAGCTAGTGATAGTTTGTGAAAGTCTTAGGATATTTCTCTTAAGACAATACAGGAATGTGTTAAGTCTGACATTAATGGCACATTATCTGTATGTAGTGTTCTATCTTTACATACGAGTACTTTAATACACTACCGTCAGTCACGTATCATTAAACACGAAGTAAATGTCAAGCGAAACTCGTCTCCGTTTGATTTTACTTTGCTAATAACAGCGCACACGAAATAACCACTTTCTTTACATAAATTATGATACAACGATTTAGTGTAAATGAGACTATAATCGCCGCGTATAGAACGGCACGAGATGAGTCGGAATTACAACGCTTTGTGCAAGTGTTGTCTCGAAATAATTGTTAATTCTCCATTTCAGAAACATGACTTACGAAGGGTGAAGCGGAGTGACGTACGACTGATTGACTTCGGCAGCGCCACATTTGACCACGAACACCACAGCACCATTGTATCCACGAGGCATTACAGAGCACCTGAAGTCATATTAGGTAACGTTTCTTTTTATTTATATTTCCTATGTAAAATATACTGATTTAGCTTGCGAGCGTTTATTAGCGTATAAATGTCACTATAAAGTGTAAACATCAGACATACAGCGCAGTGATTGCCAATAGCAAGCGCCTTCAGAGCAATAACAAGACGTCACAAGCAAAACGTCGCGCTCTGATTGCTTGCGCCAATATTAATGATCTCCTATAGAATGTGCACATGTTTTTGTTTAGCTTTCACATATAATGCAAAAGATACAATATTTATAGCTCTGTTTGCGCACTATGTAATGTAACAAGTTTATATGATGTTTGATTATGTCATATGCTAATTGAGAGTTTCTAATCTTAAGTAATTGCATAACTTGATAAAGTACCATTGCAAGAAACGTGTTTGCTCTTCAAATTCAATTTAGCATGAAGATAATTTATTAGCTTAATTTGCAGTATGGAAGTTGTGTATTTCAAATTAAGCATGTCAAGTTTCTCGACGCGCACATACATAAATGTGTAATATATTTTATAGTAGTAGTATCAAGACCACTCATATCTATATATTTCTACAATATAATGTAGCTGTTGGTTTTGTGAGAAGTAAATAAATAAATATCGTATAGTACAGAATGTATGCGAGCAAGCTGGGGACAGGGAGGAGTGGAAGAAGGGAAGAGAGGCCTTTGCCCTGCAGTGGGACATTGAGGGCTATTAATAATAATAGTACAGAATGTCACAAAAAATACAATACAATGTGAATGTAGGATCGCCCACTATTACATAATAACTTAAACATAGCTGAAGAGGCATGGATGTATATACACCTTTTCCTACCCCTTCGGAGATACTGTTATGTTGTGGTAGTAAAGAATTAAATTGTATTTTGTTGTAACATGACTTAACACCTTTGTTGGTGGTGTTACAGAGCTGGGATGGTCTCAGCCATGCGACGTGTGGTCCATCGGCTGCATCATATTCGAGCTGCACCTGGGCATCACGCTGTTCCAGACACACGACAACCGGGAACACCTGGCTATGATGGAGCGCATCCTAGGACCCATCCCCTACAGGTACAAACACATTTCCTATAAGGCTGTGTGAAGTGTATTCACACCTCAACTATGGTTGTATATCAGGACAGTATACGAACCACGTTGTTGGCGAATGGCGCAAGTAGGCAGTATCAAGTTTGTGATTCGAATAAGTTAAACAGCCGCCCGTGGACACATTTCACACCTGTAACTCATTAAAAATAGCTTCCTTACATGACTGTCAAAATAACACACTAGACTGCTGTATTATTATACCATCTTTCCGTCCTGCTGACATTGTAATCATACGGTTTTTATTGTTTATATTATATAATAATGATTTACTTAGAATAGCACGCACTTTCAATTTCATATCATTGTATTTATAATAAAAAAAACTAAATGACATCATTATTTTTTAAAAGTTTAGATTCGGCTCATTATTGTTGATTGCTTTAGCAACTATCATGTAAATATTGGATCAATGTTTAAATTAATTGCCCATAATACTTCCGATTATTATGTTTTAGGACTATTATTTCACATTGAATTTCTATAACTACCCACCTGTTATGACGAATTTATGTTTCCTTTTAAGTCACAATCATTCATTCACTTTAACTTTGTGTTTATAATTCACGTTCTGCAAATCATTATCGCGAAGTATTTACGAAATCGTGACTGAAGCAAATAAAATTACATAGTCGATTCTCCTACAAGGTCGTTTCTAACTAAATATTGAAACAAGGCCCCTTGAATTTAAACCAAGATTTGCATCGTTTCAGAATGGCACGCAAGACGAGAACAAAATACTTCTACCACGGCAAATTAGACTGGGACGAGAAATCATCGGCGGGAAGATACGTCAGAGAAAACTGCAAGCCCCTATTAGTAAGTTGTCATGTACTTTATTATTCTAACCTATGATGTTATTGGTAACAGACCTCCTTTCATCTGTCATGACTTAATGGTAGATAACCTCACGTCCGTAATTGAATGTTATAATGAGTAGAACCACGAGCATAAAATAAAGAAATAATACTACGTATAGAATGGACACTGGGGAATGCAATCCCGCCTCGAAATCGCAAATTCGAGATCCCGCGGGATTGGAAATATCATCCTAAAATTTTCAATATCTCGTCTAGCTCATAAAAAAATGTAAAGTTAGGATGGCTGACAACGATGAAAACTGCTTGTTTGTGATAGTGAGGTTAATTAAAACAAAATATTTTTTGAAAGAAAACAAATGCCTTTATTCTTCGATATTACTAACTAAATAATTAAGTTTTCTTTGCAAATCATCATAATCAAAACAAAAAGAGATTCGCCAAGTCCCGTTAATCTCGATAATCTGGATTGATCCCGAAAAATTAGACAAGATCTCGCGAGATCGCGATTGCATTCCCTAATGGACACTGCGCTCCGCGTTAATTTGTAATTTAGTCTAAGTGGCCAATAGCCGTTATAAGAGTAAGATAGGGCTCGCAGACGCTTTTACTCATATTTACACCGAAAGGCACACTGTAAAAACGAGATTTTTTAAGAAGTGTCCGAATTGTGCTACGAGACAAGAATGACGATTTTGCAGACACTCTTAGTAAAAGTGACTACCAACGCAAATACGTAAATGTATAATGACAAATAAATAACCTTCCCAGTCACTTATTCATGGACTTTATTATTGTTTATAAATTCATAATTCTGTGTTATTTTTATGATTGTAAAAACTTGCTTTGCCTGTCTTACTTGTCCTTGCGTTGTACTTTTCCTTACAAAACTACGTCGAAAATATAAATGATACGTTGAACTTATGTAATCCTTCATTTAATATTACGACTAGTTCTACTTGGACGTACTCGTTTACATATCCAGACCACGGTTAAATATTCACAGAGTTTACCAAACAATACAACAATATAAATAAAGTTGCTCTAGAAACTGGAAAGATCGTAAACAAACCTGGCTTCATTTCACAGTAAGACTATTTATAGATATTCAACAAACGTAGTCGTACCTGCGTAGGTACTCACGGTAATATTTGTTTGGCAAACAAACAATAGCTAACATACACAATTTGTAGCCAAAATACACTTCTCATCAAAAAAATCGAAACACTTCCGTTTTCATTGTTTCTGTCCGAATTTAACACAAAAAAGAATTCATACGATGAAAAAAAATACATAAATGTATAGCTGGCAGTTTGGCCATTACAGTAATAAGCGAAAATTCTAAATTCAAAATTAGAATTTCATTTGTTTATCTTATAAACGAAATGAATCACTGTTTTGAGACAAATGTGTGTTTAGGGTTGGAGTACATTTAGCGTTTAAAAACTAAAAATTGGCACCTATCCTTAAACTTTTTATTTTTTATTTCAATACTGTGACTTTGGGACGTCTGAAAAAAGGTTTTTTTTCTAAAACGTATGGATACTTCGCCCACAGAAGCCGCCCAAGTTGTGGCATTGCTGGATTCTGGCCTTAGTCAGCGTGTTGTGGCTGCAAGACTGCATCTAAGCCTGTCATCTGTTCATAGAGTCTATAAACGTTATCGGGAGACTGGTTTGTTCACGCGCCGTTCAGGATCTGGCAGGAATCGGGTCACTTCTGAGCGAGATGATCGATTTATTGTAACAACTTCTTTAAGAAATCGACGCCTTAACGCTTTTCAACTGCAGCAGCGGCTTCGTGTTGTACGAAGGGTGGCTGTAAGTGACTCTACAATTAGAAGAAGGTTGAAGGATCGTGGACTGGTACCGCATAAGCCAGAAAATGGGCCGAAATTAACTGCAGACCATCGAAGAGCGCGCCTTAACTTTGCACGTGAGCACCTAAATTGGTCATACCTACAGTGGAGCAAAGTTCTCTTTTCTGATGAGTGTAAAATTATGCTGTATGGTAACGACGGAAGGAACAAGGTCTACAGAAGAGACGGAGAACGCTATGCACAATGCTGCATTGAAGAAAAGGTCAGCTATGGTGGCGGTTCGTGGACGGTTTGGGGAGGAATCAGCGCCGACGGTAAGACAGAGCTTGCTTTCGTGTCTGGGCCACGTCTGCCTGCACTAAACTGTCATCGGTACGTCGAAGAGTGTCTCGAGCCTCATGTGATGCCCTATGCACATTTTATTGGCAACGGCTTCATATTCATGCACGACAATGCTAGGGCTCACACCGCGGGCGTCGTACGAGATTATCTTAACGAAGTCGATATCTCTATTATGGAATGGCCAGCAAGAAGCCCGGACATGAATCCCATTGAACATCTGTGGGATGAATTAAAGAGACGAATTCGAGCAAGAGATCCTGCCCCACAAACACTTAGCCAGCTGCAAGATGCAATCCAAGAGGAATGGGACAATATACCACAGCATGTGATCGTGACTCTCATCCGATCGATGAAGAACCGTATGGAAGCAGTAATTAGAGCTCGGGGAGGGAATACAAGTTATTAAATAAACGTTTTTTAGCTTTTTTTTTTCATTTACGTGTGTTGTTTTATCCATTTCCTTTATACTCCATACGGAATAAAAATGACTCATTTAACAAAATACGAAACCTATGAAAAATTCATTTAAATTTAGAACATTAACATTAACATTTGATAAGCTCATATTACTCACTATTAAACGACATTTAACATTTATTCCTAAATGTACACATTTTTCTGATAATCCTGACAAAACGTAAACTTGCAAGGTGTTTCGATTTTTTTGATGAGAAGTGTAATATATGGTAAAACGTTTTTATTGCCTTTCACTCATTGTCTCTATAAGCTATCTATAATTGACCCTTTTTCCTCGATCTTGGTATAACAAATAATACACATAACGTACATACGTCTCCAATATATTTTTTGTCTTGTTTCCGATTCTCAAGAACCATACAATAAACATCGTAACATTTCTTATTCCTGTAGCGACTCGTATCGACAATAACTGTTGAATATTATAGCTTTGTCTTTATTTTGCTCTGAACCCTAACCCAAAAAAGATTATCTATTTAGTAAGGTCTGTTATAATATTATGATAACACCAATAACATAAGCTCTAGTTAATAACGACTATATCCCAATTGGGGTAGTTAGAGGTACTTCCACCGCAAGATGAACTAAATGACCACACCACACTGATCTTTCTATTAGACCGACGTGATAGGTGGTGAGCCGTACCACCGTCACACTGCCACACGAATGAATACCAATAAGAATAGTATTTATAAGGGTGTTATGTGTATTCCAGCGGTACCAACAGAGCAACAGCGAGGAGCACCGGCAGCTGTTCGACCTGGTGGCGCGCATGCTGGACTACGAGCCGGCCCAGCGCATCACGCTGCGCGACGCGCTCAAGCACCCCTTCTTCAGCAAGCTGCCCGCGCACCAGCGTCTCGGTACGCACCGCTGCCATACGCTTACATACCCTAAGCTTTGCGACCCACTGTAATAGTTATTGGTCAACTATATTCTCGCTATTCCAAATATCCCTCCTAGTACGGATGGATTCGTTAAGACCTAATTAAAAGTTAAACAAGATTACCTACGACACTGAATGCATTTAGTAACAGCACAATTAACGGACACCAGTGTGCTTCCCAAATATCCAAGAATAAGAAAGATCCAGCATGATCGTTCTGTAGTAAATCTAAAAATATGATTCACACCTTGTTCTATTTGCGACCGCATACGCTGTAGTCGCCATGATGTGATGTGAAATGTTTTGTTATAGGACACCAGTATTCGAGGCCGTCGTTCCTTAGGTCAGGCCTCTTTATCGCTGTTAGACGCTTACCGAGCTTTACTTTGTTCTTCTTGTCAGAACACATAGTGCGACATGATATTATTACGGTTTCGTTTTATATTGTGTTGTCAGTGTGCTGTTTATTTCGCTTCGATTCTGTAATTTGTCTATAACATTATGTTCGTTTCTTTCGTGTTAGTTTTTTAGAAACGTTTTTTCGAGTTGTTTTACTACTCTTGCAGCATCGATAGGAGCGGAATCTCCGAGAATTCGTTTTGGGGATGGCGTAAGCACATCACTTTCGCTCGGAGAAAGCTGCCGGGGATTCCGCTCGTTATCGTTCATAACGTGTGATATTGTGCAAACGTAAGGGTAACGCGGCGTGTGTGTGTTGCAGGCAATGACCGCGGGCGCTGCCCCGGGTCGGGCTCGGGCTCGGCGTCCCGCGAGCGCTCGCACTCGCTGAGCAGGTGAGGCCGGCCGCGGCGGCCGCGCGCTCCCCGCTGGTAGTCAATTGAGGCCGCGCCTGCTCCGGCGCCGCACTACGTGTATACTTGTACAGTAATGAAGTGATAAGTGATAATTAATTTGTCGAACGTTGTAATCTAGGTAATATTTTGTTGTGAATCGGTACTTCTCAATTTGTATTTATAAATAATTATTATTCGAAATAAAGACTGTCGGTCTGAGTAATGCACCGTTTTATTTATAAATCTTGTGGCTATTGGCCTTAGCGCTTGGCACTCGCGTGTAGCGTTGGCGGCGATATTTAAATACGTGGTCTAATTAACAAGATGCTCAAACCCTAATATTTTGATCTATAATAAAATACTGCCTATGATGCCATGACAGCTAGATATCATTTTAACCAGAAAAACAGCACACATTTTTCAAAAGAATTTATTTCAAAATTTACATATAAATACCAGGTAAACAGTATGTATGAAATTTCTTATACATCAATATAAATGACGATTTGAGAAAACTGCATCGGCTGTATTATAATAATGACAAAATGGCATGACGACTGACGTCCACTCCACCAGAGTTATGGATGGCGCAGTGAATATAGTAGATTTACATTAACCATCATTTATGACGCAGAACCCTTTCACACGTAACCAAATTACATTCGAGCTTAATTTAACAAGCAATAAATAATTTTATACCAATTTTAAGTACAATACATTTTATTAATTTCAAATAATTTACATTTATTTATTATTCACACATTTACAGTCACATGGAATGATAAACTTCAGTATACATTTTGGCAGAAGGCTACAAAAGAAAGCAACCTTTGTTAACAAATCTACTTGAAAATAAACTATACGAAATAACAAAAAATAAACATTAAAATTATCAAAACGGTCCCTTGGTCTGTATCAAAATAGTCGTCTTAAAATAAAATTTCCTACATAATAAGCATTAACTTACGTTTGGCTGACTGCTGCAAGCGCTGGACATGATAGATAGCAAAATTAGTTGAATTTCTTCCATCGATAACATTGTATGATAATTATTCCTCTATGTTTGAATAAATAACTAAGAAAGGGTTTTAAACCGCTATAGACAAGACCTTGTATCGTAGAAAGTTGTAGCGCGGTTAGTTTCCGAGCGCTATTCGCGAGCAGCTATCACAAGCGTCGCGCGGCGGCTACATGACGTCGACGCGCGGCGCGGGCGCGGCCTCGGGCCACTCGTACACGGGCGGCGTGGCCGCGCTGTAGCGCACGTCGTACATCTGCGCGCGCACGAACGCCTCCGTGTCCGGCGGCTGCGGGAACACTGACGCCTTGCCTGCCAGGGACGATGTTCAAACATTTAAAAAATGTACAACTGAAGGAGGCCGTAACCTGATCTCGATAGAGAACAATGGAGAGAGAGAGGAGGAAGGCCTTTGCTCAGCAGTGACACACAAATTGTTAAAAACGTCATAGTTTCCTACACTTGCTCTAAAATTAGAAGGATACGTTTAGTGCCTAGGTACATGAGATTTTCTATTATCATTACCTAAATATTTGAACTAGTGAAAGGGATACCTAAGTCCGGACTGAAATTATTTTAGAATTAAGTACTAGAGACGTTGGTACGTAAAATTCTTACCAGTCTTGTAGGCGTGTTCGACGATTTTGACGGCAATCTTGACGGAGCAATGTTGCACTTTAGTTAGCGGCGGGTACAGGCTGCCGTGGTCTAGGTCTTCTTGGGTCACGACCTCCGATAGCGCCTGCAACATGGAAATACAAACATTGGCTATAGTATATTGGGTATACTACAAGCGGCATTCATCCATCTGTAACAAGAAAGCGCTGAGTATCGTCGGTCAGATAATGCTGTCTCCTAAGCACAGCTTGAAGAGGCTACTATTTGTGGGACAGATGGAGGAAAGACGATCGACGAGATTGTCCGATGCAGTTGAATGACAGTAGGGAGAAACATGCATCGCGCTGTCCGTGCAACTGACAAACGCTTCCTATGGAAAGAAATCATTCGTGGTCGCGATCCTCAGTATTGAGGGAACATTGGGTTGATAAAAGTTAAAAATTTTGTCGCCTTGTAGCGAAAAGGTCGTAATTTTGGATCACATTCGATTGTGACACGCTAAAAGATAATTTTAATCCAGTGAAAAATTGTTAACCTCAGTTGTTATCTGCGGGATCCTAACATTAATAGATTTTTACATCTGTAGGTCCGTAGATGGTCAGTTGTGAACAATGTGTAGTGAGGCGAGATACACAAAATCAGACGTACACACACGCACGCACATACACACACACACACATAGGCACAGATACCCGTTTGTAAAAACTTCTTTTGTTTATCTTTTGTTGAGATATATTGTAAATCTAACTGTATTGCGTTGGAAGAGCGGGGCATCCCCAACACAAGCGTCTTCGACTACTTTTAGGGAAGCTTCATTAATTGATGTAAAATATTTATAGAAAAAAAAGGTAAAGTACCTCGGCAGCTAGCAGCATGAAGTCCTCCGATATGTCGATGATCCCGGCGGAGATGATACCGAGCGATAGTCCGGGGAAGATGTACGCGTTGTTGCCCTGCCCTGGCCGCAGCGTGCGTCCGTCCTTCGTGCGGTAGTCCGGGAACGGGGAGCCCGACGCGAACACGGCGCGGTCCTGTCGTATACAGATAAGAAAAATAAGCTGCCGATGTCAATGTAAATATCACCATATAAACACCAAACACATTACTTAGTCTTTCTAAGAGGAATTTAGGCTACCAAAAAAGTTATTCCAATCGAACACTAACGCCCCACTACCGGATTCCATAGTCACTAATAATAATAATAAAACACTATTGCACACAATTTACAAAACATTTACAGGACGTTTACAGGATAAGGACTGGATAAACATTTACAGGATAAACTTATTCTAAGGTGGGCAAAGGCGGCCTTATCGCTAAGAGCGATCTCTTTCAGACAACCTTCGGCAGAGGATATAGTACTGCAGTGTAGCGCGCAAAAAAGTAAAATAAAAAAAAATCTGGGCAAATCAATCCAGTTGTTAAAATTTACGAGTCGCTCGAAAATCTACTACTTACTTTAAAATTTATAGAAAAACAACAAGCGGATTGGTAAATGTGTCTATAATATTGTAGAAAGCGGCGGGTAGAATGAAGTTTTCTCAACATTATAAGATTATATAAATAATTACATCGGTGTTAGAGTAGGCCTCCTCAGCAGTGCACTCGGCTTTGCTGGTGGGGTTGGATAGCGCGAAGATGACAGGCCGCGAGTTGTACTCGCCCATCTTGCGCAGGATCTCTGGAGTGAACGCGCCGCCAATCGCCGCCGCGCCTGTAATCATTCACAATAGGTATAATTAGCTAGGTACTCCACTAAATATCAGCAACTTATCTATTAAATATTTCTCTTTGTTTCGACATTCTTAAATTTGACGTGCTATCATAATGAAATAATTTTCTATCAACGAGTTTTCATATACTGCTTAGGGCGTTTTCGCACTTAGATACATCCAATTCTTATCCGATAACTGACCGATCCGACCCCTATCGATCTGATGTGGTCGATCTGATTCTTGACCGAGATTGACAAATAGCAGAAAATTATTACTTCAAGATATTGGATGACAGAGGTAGTATGTAACCAAAACAAATGTACCAACAGTTTTAGGGCCACTTCGGATTCATCATTCAACGGGCTCGAATAAACTAAGAATCGTAGTGGTGTGACAACGCCTTTAGCACCAGTACCAGCCTATTAAAAGTAGGTAGGTATGTCACACAGTTATTCTTCTCTTGGAACGGATAGTCCTAATAAGACACTTGATAACCCACACAACACAGGAGGAACAGTAGGTACATAAATATTTCAAAAAATTATCAAAATATCTCAAATCTCTTTGATAAAAAGCTCTTTTTTGGATCTGGAAATGAATTTGGATACAAGAATTCAATCAACATACCAATAAGAACAGAAGGCTTCGCATGAGTGACGACCTCTTCCAGCGTGCGTATGGGCGGGTTGTCGCGAGCGAACTTCTCCTTGTGCTCGTTCAGGCCTCCCTCGGGCCGGTTCTTGACGATCAGGCCCTTCGAGTCCACCATCCAGATGCGGTTGCGGGCGTCCTTCTCTAGCGTGCCTTCCTGCATCATCGCCATCACGCACAGCTCCGCGATGCCGAGAGAAGCCTGAAAAATTTTGTTTTAAAATGTTTATTATTAGCCTTAATCGACAGTCCCTTTCTAAATTTTTCTAAGTCTTCCTTTGTACAAACGTAAAAGGGAAGGAAAGGGTTGAAAAAACATCAAAAACAGTTTTGTATTTAAAAATTACTGGACAGCTTACTCCAATAGATAATAGGCGTAATCTATATGTATGTATGTTAGTTAGTACCTCTCCAGCGCCTTGGAAGACGATGGTATTTTCGGAGAGCTTCTTGCCGGTGACTCGCAGGCTGGCGATGAGCCCCGCTACCGCCACTGACGCCGTACCCTGAATATCGTCGTTGAATGTGCAGTACCTGAGGGCAACAATCATCATACTATTATTTAAAGAATGCTGAACACCTACACAGTAGTTAAGAGTGTGAGGGCTATTATTCACATTCTTCTTCTTCTCCTTCTCTCGTGTGGGTTGTGAAGTGGATTACCAATCCCATCAACCCTGGTGTCAGAGTTATTATTGAGCCGCCAAAGGCCCCTGACATGGCTCATGTAACGACTACTTACTTACTTCAGTAAGTAGTAACTGGGACCAACGGCTTAATAGGGAAGTAAGGAACATGTAAAATACACATCAATAACTAATTACGCGTAGAAGAAGACTTCCTTATACCGGTATTTAGCGAGTCTATTTATTTCACAAAGTCCTCGAACACCACGGCGTGCATAAACTCGTGAGAAGAATTTAAGTAAGTATCTAAAATGTCTAAGAAGATCCTGGAACTGCATCTGCTCCAATTCCGTAGTTTTTTAAACTTGGACATATTAAAAGCAAATCAAGGGTAAACAAACCTGCCACGGTACTTGGCGAGCAATCTGAAAGCGTTGGCATTAGCGAAGTCTTCAAACTGTATGAGACAGTTCTGTCCGAAGCGGCGCACCACGGCCTGCATGAACTCATCGATGAACTCGTCGTACGCGGCGCCGCGGACGCGCTGCTGACGTAGCCCGATGTAGAGGGGGTCGTCCAGCATCGTGTGGTTGTTTGTGCCCACGTCTGACGGGGCAATACAAAAAATGATGATTAATAAAAGTTATTACGATATATACGACCTACTGGGGGATTAAAAAGGCCAAATCGAAGCAATTCACCTAAAAAACAATATTGCTATTTGACATTTGCGCATATAAAAACAAATGGCAAATAGGAATATTGCTTTTATAGAGCTTAGTTTCAGCTTCAATGTGGCATTTTTATCTGTATCTCTGAAGGATTACGTAGAGGTATCGTAACGAATACTGAGGGGGATGATTCAAACCATGATTCTGAGTTGATATCAAGTGAAATTTTCCGTTACGATGTCACTAACACTCAGTATATACACTCGCTCCTCGCTACTATGTAAGTCTGATGAGAAGAGGTGAAGCAGGCTCAGATTCTTATAAAGCCTATACACACCGAGCGTGATGGGCAGGCATTGGTGCGGCTTGATGCCGGCGAGGGCGGTGTAGAGGGCCAGCTTGCCCACGGGGATGCCCATGCCGCACGCGCCCAGGTCGCCTAGGCCCAGGATGCGCTCGCCGTCTGTCACCACGATCGCTCGCACGTCAGTCTCCGGCCTGAAAAAAGAAAAATAATTAAACCACGTTTTAACAACACATAAACTGACAGCTATATCCCAATTGCGGTAGTCAAAGGCATACCTCACAGAGCTTTCTGTTAGACCGTGATATGTGGTGAACCATATCCCCGTAATGGTCGAGCCAACTGTGTTAGTGCAATCATGTTTTTATTTTAAATTAATAAAAAATACCAAATGCATATATGGATATAACAGAGGTACGACAACAACGGAGGACGACAACAGAGGACGATTCGAAAAAGTGTAGACTCGGATTGCGTGAAGTAGAAAAATATACTTGTAAGTATTTGCAGCCAGTGTGGGTGGATCTTCGTATGTTGCAATGTCACCAACTTACATAAGCTCACGACTATATCACAATTGGGGTACTCAGAGGTACAAACATCGGAAGGTGAACTAAGTACCGACACCTCAGCAAGCTTTCTGTTATGCGTAAACAATATTCCTTCGACTACCAACTTACCAGTTCTTAAGTACATCGTAGACGTGTCCCTTATCATGTATGGTGATGAAGAGCCCGCGGGGCCGGCGGTACACCAGCCCGTACTTCTGGCACGCCAGCCCAACAGTGGGCGTGTACACGATGGGCATCATCTCAGCCACATTCTCGCCCACGAAGCGGTAGAACAGGTGCTCGTTACGATCCTGGTAATAAGAGATATAGTTTATTATACCTACGTATAAGGATGTAAATATTGTATAGTTGAAAGATTAATTTAGCTTTAGGTAAGTGTACCAAATAACCTATGGAACACCCGACCCGACGAGCATTGACCTGATGTGCGCGTGGAAAAAAGAGAGAATTAAAAACTCTCGACATATCATGGGAGCAAGCTACAAAGCCTGCAAACCTGCAAAAGATCACGAGGAGTGGAAATCTGTTGTTCGAAACCTACATGGGGTTATTAGGATTAGAAGAAGAAGCTACACAATGAAACAAAACTATGGCGAACAAACAGGACACTGGTAGTCAGCTCAACATAAAACTATGCTGACTTGTCTGTGCCTAAATTGCAATATTTTTGTTTGCTTTTCAACTTACTTTACTGCCAGTGAGTGACTCCTTTCCAGCCTTAGGTTACGATGTGATAATATCAAAAACACGTCTATTTTGACACAGGAAAATCATCGTTTCAATACCAAAATCATCCTCGACACATTTTCGTCTTACCTTCATTTCATTATAATTATATATTAATACTCATAATACCACAGATTAGGTAATAGTTACAACAGAAATACTACGTTAACATACGTATTTTATACCCCATTTATTTTTAAGACCTTGCTTACGCACAAATTATATCCTAAAGAACGCATGAACGGAAACAGGATGATCTTTGCGTATCGCGCCCGTTCACGAAATAGTTATGACTATATGTGAGCATTAAATATGTGAGCCTACAGATGAAGGAAGATAACTTTCGCAATGCGATGGTATGACAGGGTTGGCCTTGTGACGTCATCGAGGAACCACGCGTGACAGACCCGACCTCCCCATGAAACTAGAGTACCTACAATATTCGTACTTTCTCAAATGCTTCTCTACCAAAATATGAGCTGTACTGAGGTCAGAAGGTCGTAACGTCGTAACAAATTATTTGTCTATGGATTTATTGTTCCACGAGTTCGTTAAATAAATACTTAATTCAGTTCAACGTGCTTTACCACGGCACTCGCCTAGTCAATCAATAAACACAGAAAAAAGGAAAGTAGGTAACGAAAACAAAAGAGACGAAAGATTTTTTATGAGTTATTGTTCAATGGGAAATGTTGAGAGCTTTCACATCTCATATTATAACAATTTATTTAATCGCTTATTTTTTTCCTCCAATGCTCGGTAAGGATACTTAGTTCATCTTGCAGTGGATGTGCCTCTGATTTTCCCATTGGGCTAGTGTGACCTCATATTACATTTTTTACCTCCAATTTAACACAAGCTCCAAGGCCGGGTGAAACAATCTTTCAACCACGAACGAATGACACCAAATTGGGCCTTTCAGACTATAGAATTTAAATTGTAAGTAATTCTTTTCTTTTTATTGGCGTGACTTGTTGTGGATTTGCCGCAGATGGCATTAACTACTTGGCCGGACAATTGGGGAGCGCTGAGGGCTCTCACCCGGTACAACGTTTAAGACAACAGGCCTGAGGGTGCCCAGTTGGGCAAGAACCTCGGCTCAAGGCGTCGTCTGAGAAGAAAAATATTTGAAAGAATTAATCGACCCTAGTGGGTCGATAGCGATAAGCGCTGATTGAGGGACTTGTGATTCGAATAAGGTACTCCGTTTCAACGTTAACACTTTCAAAAAGTGTTAAAACGTTTCACACTAGATGACTAGTTCGAACGGCCAATTTAATAAAAGCAGAATCACTCGAGGTGGGACACTCAATGCTTTACATTATAAGAAAGAAATAATTAATAATAACCCTATGACCTTGACTGCTTGTCCAAAAGTGAGATCTGAAACTTAAAGTTCGGGTGATAAGGGCTCTGAACACGTGTAAGGGATTAGCCAACCCTTTTGAGGGCGGACGATATGTGAATCACAAACCATTGGGGTCGTATGTTTTGAAACACATAATTAATGTAATTCCTGGTCCGCTGAAATGGATTTTTGCTAGAAATAAACTGAACTTTTTGTCTGTCTTATTTCTGTGCGTCATTTAATTGTGTTTTTGTTCCGTGTACCTACAATAAAACTTATACCTATGTATAAGTGAATTAAATATACTTCATTAAATCACGTTAACTGCGAAAGTTTACGACCAGCAGGGGCCTGTTTAATAAAACTTACAATTGTAAATTACAATGACAATTTGATGTACATTGCGGTGTGTGATCACGAATATTTTGCAGTTTCATATTAGCTACGTAATGTACATCAAATTGTCGTTGTAATTTACAATTGTAAGTTTCATTAAACAGGCCCCAGGTCTAACATGCGCAACGTGATAAAATTATCGATCAATTCAACAAATTTTGTCGAAATTAATAAGTATGCTTTACACGTGATTTTGTTCGTATTTTGACAAAACGACATGACTAATTTGGGTTCACATATGTATAAGCGCTAATCGACAAAACGACAATTATGTCATCAGAATGGGTAAAATGACCGTGACAATTTATTATCACGTTGCGAATTATTTATTTATTTAGCCCTACTGGACCTTACATTTCACATCGTTATTATATATCAATAAATAACAATCTAACTCAATTAAGATTAGATATAAAACTTTATGAAGCATAGAAATCCCTGTATCATGCGGCCAGGTAGTTATATAAAACAAATACACTTTAGCCGGCAGTTGAGCTAAGAAGCCGTTTGCAGGCATGCGCTGAAACGGCGGCAGTTAAACAAAGCGTGAGAAGCCTGTAAACTCTCTTTATCGACCAAACTTTTATATCCCTCTTACACTCGTACGACTTTCGAACTTTTATATATCTTATTATGGGTTGATGAGGTCAGTCATTGACCTTATTTCTCACGAGAGAGGCTCATACCCTGTAATATACAAAACCTACCACAAGCTTCACATCTACGTTCGTTTTATATTCTCATAGCAACGTCAACTTTGGTCCGCATTTAATCCATTTTTCACCTAACTTCTCACATTACATAGCCTGTACAGTGACCACATTATACTAACGACATTATTATATTTAGTTTCAATTCGTCATTTCAAACCCCAAGTAGTAGTACTATTCTCCTTTCTTCTGGTATAGGCACCTACCTAAAAACTATTTATGAGTTATGACTATAAAGAGGGATAAAAGAAGAAATCGTTCAATGAGCAATGTCAGATGTTAGAAACCTTCGGCGACTCAATAATAATACCGTCACAGGGTTACTGAGGTCGATCATCGACCTTTCAACCTTAAAAACTAGGGTAAAATAAACAGAATGACAACATACCAGCAACCCCATAAGGTAGATGTACTGGTTGAGGGGGTTCTCGTAGCGGTCGAAGGAGAGTTTGCACAGCTGCACTTGTTCTTCCTGGCTCTTCACCCTGGCTGGAAGCAGGCCGTGGATGCCCAGCACCTGGCGCTCTTCGATCGTGAACGCCATACCCTGGGGAAAGAGAACATTAGGTTAGAATTGTTCAATATAACTTGCAACAAGTTTCAAGCGTAACATACGATTCTGGCGATCCAATTAAAATTAGTTAATAGTGGCCAATCAGCACGCGACAGCAAACACTAGGTCCGATACCCACCCCGCCGGCGTGGTTCACGTTTTTCCTTTTTCAGCACTATCTCTATTTTGTCCAGGCAAATAGTGAATGTAATCCAAGGCAAATTTTAAAATAATCCACGTCTTACAAAATCTCAAGACATACTTAGTTTCTAAAATGTCGAACAACAATGTTTGCAAGAATTTAGAACCTATTTCCTGTCCGCAGCGGACATTTGTGCATTAAGCGAGGACGCCGACTTGAGCGAAATCGTCCTCTAGATCGGACAATCCGGCAGCATACAATAAAGATACTTGCTACGTATATAGCGGGAACTCTGCGCCCCATACCAGTTCGTAGCTAGATTCATCTCACCCCCTCTGGGTCTTAAATTAGTCTTAAATGGCCGTAAACCGCTAAGGAGTAAAGGGATGAGCGCGGACTAACTTTCTCGCTCGCACTTACGTGTTAGACGAATCTAGTGGAATGGAAGGTTAATAATGACATTTTTGTATGGAGTGCCTGGGATGTGCGGGAGGCTGCTACAGTACAGCAACTTTTAGAGATTATTTACATGCCAATGCGACGCTCCGTGCGGTAAGATCCGTCCATTTCGATTTCGCTCAAAATTGATCTTTCTACAAGTATACCAACCTGCCTATAAACGCCTATAATTACCTAGAAGCGTAAACGTCCCACTTTTGGACACAGGCTTCCCCTCAATCAACCGGGGGATTAACAATACGCCTATTAAAAAAAATGTGCCCGCATGATAGAAAACGTGCTATACCTAAACAGTTTCCTCCAGTATGACTCTTAAATGATGTAGATACTTACAGCTAAGTAGGAAATCACATCAACATCACTCCGGTTGCATAATATTATTACAGAGCTCTTTTTATTTTTTTCTTTTCAATTTACTTTTCAATTAAGTACCTAAGTAATTATTTTATGAGAGCCTAATTTACTCTTATCTACGTTTTATTGATAATGGTGTATAAATTAAAAGTTATCAATCATCCGTCCCATTCCTTTCCTACGGATTCGAAAATGACAGGTGTGAGAAAATAAAATTAAGATGTGTCTGCAGGAATCGGGGCCAACTTTAAACAGACCGAACTAAGGCAATCGTTAGTACTTACTTATAATATAAAACACTTTCCTCTTTCATTTTCATTTTCAAATAGAGTTCATTAACTACTCTCCAAACAAATACCAAACTAATTGCATTTAACAGAGTTTAACTTTGCTAACTCCATTTTCAACTAACTGCATTTCAGTAAAACTTACTTCACAGAGTAACGAACCTAAATAAACGGACTGAAAGCCGTGGAAGTCGGCCAAATGGGTCAGCCAATATAACTACGGTCAGCGTACCGTGTCAATACAAGTAGGTAAACTTGTACTCTACTAATGCTAATAGAGATGTTTGCATGACGTATTGAGGCTATTTATAGGAATATTCTGACATGAGAGTTTCGGGTTGGTTTACCTACTTAACATCGCAACTTTTTTTTTTGACGTGACTAATTGTAGATTTGACGCAAATGGCATTCATTACTTGGCCGGACAAATGGGGAGCGCTGAAGGCTCTCACCCGGTACAACTTTTAAGACAACAGGCCTGAGGGTGCCTAGTTGGACGCGAACCTCGGCTAAGGGCGTCGTCTGAGAGGAAAAATATTTGAAAGAATTAATCGACCCTAGTGGGTCAATAGCGATGAGCGCTGATTGAGGGAAATCCTCGACCACGCCGGCGGGGTCGGTATCGGGGTCCTGAAGTGTTTGGTGTCGCGAGCTGATTGGCTGCCTCTCTCTCTCTCTCTCTCAGGCCTTTACATCTTTATCAGATGATTCAAACAGCGTTTCTGTGGCTGCCTCTATGGCTAGAGTAATCGGGTCGTCGGGAGTAATCGGGTCGTCGGGAAAACATCGCAACGACATCGGCATTCTAATAGGCAAATGAACGTCAAAAGTGTGTATCAAAAATTTTCCGGCCAAGTACTTAATGCCGTTTGCGGCAAATCTACAATAAGTCACGTTAGAAAAAACACGTGTCAAGAACAGTGTCCAGGACAATAAAAGAATGCGTTTCTTTTCTCTAAATCTAAGTATTTTTATTTTTGTAGAACTCATCAATCACGTGCTAATAATATAATAAGTAACCCATAGATATGTAGGTATATTGAAGTGACGTAGACAAATGGGGAGTGCTGAGGGCTCTCACCCGGTATGTAGGTATAAAATACCTACTCGGGGAGCAAGTCAAACCGCGTTCTTCTTTTGTTTCGCTCGTTGCGTAGTTCTCTCTTCATTTACTTTTTTGTGCATAAGTATTTGGAAATGGTGATGAGACTGGAGGGTGCAGAATGGGGTGAGAGAAGCGGTTAGCGATCGATCACCAAGGTATTCGACGTAAAGATAAACAGGTAAAATAAGAATAAGTAAGTACCTAGTTTTATTTTCCCCTCATACGACAACACTCCCATTCCAATGGAGACTTAGTTGAAATCACTTTATGGAGACTATCCTTTGTTTGGTAAGGACTTTTCAGGCTTCACTTGATTGTCTGAAATAAGATGATTCCGTGCTTCGGAGGGCATGTTAAGCCGTTGGTCCCAGCTATTTGCCGTAAAAACACCTCCACCAACCCGCGGTGGAGCAGCGTGGTGGAGTATGTTCCGTACCCCCTCCGGTTGATTGAGGGGACGCCTATGCCCAGCAGTGAGACGTATACAAGTAGTCTTTTTATGTTTAAGTGTATTTGTTATTAAACTAACCAAACAACTACGTAATCTGTTTGTTATGTTACTATAGATCATTCGATTTTACAACAAAACCGTTAAAATCAGTCGACAAAATGATTAGAAGTTTTGTTTTATATTGTTGAATATAGAAAGATCGAAGAATTTCGCATGGACAGGAGGGACCTGGTAATGTAATGGTTAACATACTCGTATATATAGGGTGTTAGTGACATCGTAAAGAATACTGAGGGGGGTGGTTAAGACAATGATTCCGAGTTGATTTCTAGTGGAATTTCCTGTCGGAAAAAAATGTGTTTTTTTTAAATTATTTTCAGTCCCATACTTTTGCGACGGAAAATTCCACTTGATATCAACTCAGAATCATGGTCTGAATCAAACCCCACAGTATTCGTTACGTTGTCACTAACACCCAGTATAAGTAGGCTGTTTATGTTTTACGACAACACTTCAAAACGAGTCATTCACGAGATTTTATATGAAACCCCATCAATGTTAATGTTACGCCGGATTGTTTCTCTACTTTACCGTCTCCTTTACAATAAATATTACAAGCATTTTGTTTATAAGAATCACTTTATATTGTCTATTGTAAATAGGTGTTATTGTATCCCATAGCTCGGTTTCTTAGCATACTTCTAAAGCTGTCTGAGAGGTAGGTATAAACCGAACGATTTACTTTTACGACGCAATAAAGTGGTATGAAATACATAAAATGACTATAGGAAGTGATCTTCACGTTGGCGACTAATGGCGGTAGATTGACAGCTTCCTTATTTATGCACTGTGTGTTGCCTACCAGCTTATAATACTGCACTTTGACACATATTAGAAGTATTTAGTGTATCGCCATCACCTACTAATGCGTTGAAAGTCGATGACCGTGAAGATATGTATACCAGATTAAAAGAAATATTAAGTTTAACACAATTAATTTGTAACACAGTTCGAAGAACATAGAATAAGTTCTTTTGGGATTTAAATAAACAAAACCATTAAATGAGTTACAATAAAATTTAAATTAAATATCTTCTTTAATTCTCAATGCTTAACATTAAACTTTAGAGAAAATAAGAGCGCGCTATTCAAGGCCTCAGACAGATCTTAAAATACTGCACTCACTTTCAAACTAATGAAGTCTAGTTATACAACTACAAGTTACCAGTCACTTATATATGCAGTAAATACGGAAAACAAAAGCAAAGCCGTGACGTCACAATCTGGAGAATGTCCCCGGAAACTATTGGGACATTCCACTGACAGTCAGCTGTGATGACGTCTCCAAGGTGACCTCCACCGTCCTTCACTGCACTTCGCACATCTGACCCCTACACGGTACTCTGCGTCGAGCGGCCGTTCCGAACGGTCGTTTGTTCAGAGGTCCTGCGCTGCGTCCCGCAGCCCCCCGCGCTGCGCCCCGCAGCCCCCCGCCGCGCGCCCCGCGCCCCGTGCCGCCATTGTCTGCCGGCTACCTGCTGGCGTGACCCTGCCGCCATTCATTGAGTCAACAATAGTTCTTCTCAGAACTTGCTGGCTTATCTAAATTTCAAGGATAAAATAACGACTGTTATTTTACAGTTGCATCGATTTTAACTAAAACCACAGTTTCGTGGTCCTCAGTGGATACCTTGCGGTGTTAACTAAGCTGAGTGGGACGTGGCCCTGGGGCGTCCGCTTGCCTCACTTTGAGGCAGGCATATTACCCGGACGGGGCTAGAACCACCGGCCTTGGGGTCTACCCTAGTCGACCCTAGCTGTCACCCGGGGTAGAGTGACCAATCTCTACCCCTTATTCTTTTCTCTTCGTGTTTCGGGGTGTAAAAACCCTCCGCACTTAGAGCATAGGAACCCTCTTGCACAATAAGATCGGCAAAGGGATACCAGCTTAGGGCACACCATAAGCACACATCCTCTTTGTTAACCCCAACCAAAGAGGCAAAACTCACTCTCACACACCCTCGAGCAATCCCACTCGAGTTGCGAAAGTTAGTGAGCGATCGCCTCAGAGTTTCTTGTGCCGCTTATTCTCTGAGGAACGCTTTTGCGAAGCGGTGGTAATTATTCTATAGCAGATTGGCCGTCCCGTAAAAATGGCCGACAGCGCCGAGCTGAAGGCCATACTCGGTGACATCATTTTGACGCATATCGCAGCGGATAGCGCGAACTACGCTAAGTTATGCAGATTAATACCGCAAGTTGCAGCGGTAAACTTGCCTTCCGCGCCCCGCGTTGGTAGTCCTCGTGCCGACCGCGCGTCGTCACCCTGTCTCCCCGCAACCTCCGGCCCAGCCGCGTCCCTCACGTCGTATCCCGGCCCCGCCCGGCCTACCGCGTCTGCCCGCCCCGCCGCGTCTCTTGCTTCGTCTCAGTCGCGCGCGTCATCCCCTTCCCCTGCTTCCCTCCTCGCCGGTGACGATGAGGAATCGTGCAATGTCCTTATGGACGTTGCTGAGTCCGATTCGTCGTCGGAGTGTGTGGAGTCGTCTTCTTCGGAGGACATATTCACGCTCGTGGAGGGCCGTAAGGGAAAACGAGCCCGCCGTCACCGCGAATCTGAGCCTGCTAAGGTTCAGAAGACATCCTCGGGAACGTCGATTCCCTCTTCCATCACCGAGGCCCCTAAGGCCCTTTCCAGCCCTTCTAAGGCTGTCAATAGTAAAAGTGCCACCAGCGGCACTGAAGTACCAAAAGGTCCTACCCCTCCGCCCTTGTATATGAGGGAAAAAAATAGGTGGAACGAAGTCTCCCTTCGGGCGAAAGAGGAAAACATCGTCATCACCAGCGCCCGCACGACTCAAGATGGGATCAAAATCCAAGTCCCGTCATCTTCTGAGCATAGAAAGCTCACTACAATTCTGAAAGGTAGAGGAATACAATTCCATACCTACGCCCTCCCGGAGGAACGTATCCTCCGTATCATAATAAAGGGAATCCCTAAGGAGTGGGAAACCACTCTTGTTAAGGAGGACCTTGTTAACAACGGTTTTCCGGTACTCGAGGTGCACCGTATGCATCGCGGTCGTGGCCAGGTCCCGTACGACATGGTCACGGTCATATTAGAAAGGACGGATGAGGGCAAGAAGATCTTCAACCTGAAGACTTGTTGCGGTCTATCTGGCCTCAAAGTCGAAACTCCCCATAAGGGAGGCCCCCCAACACAATGTCATAGATGCCAACTTTACGGACATTCTAGTAGGCATTGCCATGCTAAGCCTAGGTGCGTAAAGTGCCTAGGTGATCACGCTACCTCGGATTGCCTTAGAGGCAAAAACGAGGTGGAACCCCCTAGCTGTGTGCTGTGTGGTCAGCAAGGTCATCCTGCGAACTATCGCGGATGCACCAAGGCTCCACGCACCCACCACAAGGTAGGCCACCGAAGGGCAGCCCGCGCTGCAGCTTCCCAACCCGGTCCCACTAAGGCCCATATGGCCCCTTCCTCGCACTCTACTCGCGATTTCCCGGCTCTGCCACTCACGCAGACCAAACTCGCGCCGCAGCGTCCATCCGCATGGATTCGTCCCCCGGCAATCGTCCGACCCACAAATCCTCCCCGCGCCCAACCTAGTAGCAACTTAGGTATTCCTGCAGCCACTCTTGCGCCTCATTCGGTTCCTACGATGGCCCCTCAGGCCTCTGCGTTTCCTGTCAACGAGTTTAGGGAATTTAGTATTCTCTTTAAGTCGGTCCTTAGTCGACTCGACAGTTTAGTAGACTCCCTGTCCCAATTTAAAGCCTAATAATGGATTGTACGAATAAAAGTAGAGTCAAACCGCGTTCCCTTACAATAGGTTTTTTCAATGCTGATGGCATCTTAGGTCAACGTGCAGAGATTCACGAGTTTGTAAAACATCATCAGGTAGATATTTTATTAGTGCAGGAATCTTTCCTCAAACCCTCTAATCGCGACCCCAAGATGGCGAATTATAATTTAGTGCGAAACGACAGGATCTTTGCGCCCAAAGGGGGCACTCTCATTTATTATAGAAAGTCACTTCACTGTATACCCATAGACCCGCCTGCCCTCACTGACATTGAGGCTTCGATCTGTCGAGTAGGCATGACAGGACATCAGCCAATCACACTAGTGTCGGCTTATCTATCTCCTAATAACTCTAAGAGGTTACTTAGAAGTGACCTCGAAGCCCTCTTTAATCTCAGTAATTCAGTCATAGTTGCAGGCGATCTTAACGCTAAACATCTTTCTTGGAGTTGCTTAACAACAAACACAAGAGGCAGGGTATTAGAAACTCTAGCCGAGCCCCTCTATTATGATATAATAACACCATTGCAGCCCACTAGATATCCCCCTGACTTGAACCACAGACCAGAAATACTCGACTTGGCGCTCCTAAAGAACATAAACTTACGTTTATGTTCTATAGAAGTACTACACGAGTTACAATCCGACCACCGACCTGTTATATTAAAACTAGGCTCCCGTTTAGACGCCCCTGATAATCCAGCACCCCCTAAGACAGTGCTGGACTGGGAGAAGGTGGCCGAAGGCCTCCAGACTTCCAGTTCAGTATACTTAGATAGTATCCCAGTAGAAATAACCTCCTTAGAGGAGGCCTCGACAGCTATTAACTCCCTCACGGATCACGTGAGGTCGGTTTTGAACGAAAGTTCAAAACAGGTTCCGGAGATGGAAGACCATCGCTGGAAACTGCCTACCGACATCCGTGATCTGCTAACGGAGAAAAACGCAGCCACCCGCGCATATGATTCCAATCGCAACGAGGATTGTCGCCGTCATTTGCGTCTCTTGCAGCATACTGTAAGAAAACGTATAAATGACATGCGACAGAATCGGTGGGATAATCTTTTGAGCGGCATTGAGCCCCACCACCAGGCCATCTGGCAGCTGTCTAGGTCTCTTCAAAAGGATACGGTTGTTCCTACTCCCCCTCTCAATAGGCCTAACCAACCCCCCGCTTTCGACGATGACGAAAAAGCCGAATGCCTTGCCGACAGTCTCGAAGCCCAATGCTCGCCCAGCACTCTCCCTATCGATCGTAGGCACCTCTCGACGGTGAACTGTGAAGTTCAGCGTAGGGCTTCTGTACCTCCCACCGATCCTCCTCTTCCACAGGTAACTGAGGAAGAGGTACTAGGTATTATCAAAAGATTTCATACCCGAAAAGCCCCTGGCTCAGACGGTATCACGAATCGTGTCCTTAAAAACTTCGGTGCTCCCCTCATCTGCTTACTAACGGCAATATTCAACGTCGCCTTGAGCAACTGCGTCTTTCCACAGCAGTGGAAAGAAGCAATTGTAATTGGTATACCAAAGCCTGGGAAACCTAAAAACGAACCTTCGAGTTACCGCCCCATAAGTCTCCTCAATTCCATGGGGAAGGTTTATGAGCGGCTCATATTTGCTAGATTACGGGACTACGCCGAATCCAATAGTCTTATTCCACCAGAGCAGTTTGGTTTTAGAACCAAACACTCCTGCGTTCAACAAGTGCACCGTATTGTTGAACATATATCTAGTAAATTAAACTTAAAAAAACCTGTCGCTACGGGAGCGCTCTTCTTCGATGTGGCGAAAGCGTTCGACAAAGTCTGGCACAACGGCTTGATCTACAAGCTTTATTCACTGGGAGTGCCAGACCGTCTCGTGCACATCATACGAGACTTCCTCTCAAATCGAACCTTTCGCTACCGCGTGGAGGGGACGCTCTCGTCACCGCACCCGATACATGCCGGAGTCCCACAAGGCTCTGTCCTCTCCCCTTTACTATTTTCATTATATACTAGTGACATTCCCAAATCCCCTAATACCGAATTAGCTTTATTTGCGGATGATACAGCCATCTATTCTTCGTGCCGTGGTCGAGTTATGATGACCGGAATCCTCCAACGCGCGGCCAATGCCTTGGGCAAGTGGTTTCGCAAATGGAGAATCGAGGTAAACCCGGAGAAAAGTGCAGCGGTGTACTTTTCAAAGGGCTATTATAACACGCCACGGTCACGCCGTCAACTTAAAGTCATCACGATGTTTGGCAAGCCGATCCCTTGGGAGGAGCAAGTCAAATATCTCGGCGTAGTCTTAGATAGACGTCTTACTTTCAAGGCCCATATCAAACGTGTGCGCGATCGCGCCGCGTTTGTAATGGGCCGTCTTCACTGTCTCCTTAACAAGCGAAGTAAATTGTCCCTTAGGAATAAGGTGAAAATCTACACGACTTGCATCCGTCCGATCATGACCTATGCAGGGGTAGTTTTCGCTCACGCGAGTCCCTCTCAAATTCACCGTCTACAGGTAATACAAAATCGTTTCATGCGGAAAGCCACGGGAGCTCCGTGGTTCCTTCGCAATGAAAATCTGCACATTGACCTAGGTCTGCCAACCATTGCCCAATGGCTCAAATTAGCTTCCAAACGTTTTTTCGATTCTGCTCCGCACCACCCAAATCCCCTGGTAGTTGCGGCTTCCGAGTACATTCCGCTTAGGGACGGTACTGAAAAGTATCGGCGTCCGAAGGACGTAATATACGATCCCGACGACCCGATCACTCTAGCCATAGAGGCAGCCAATCAGCTCGCGACACCAAACACTTCAGGTCCCCGATACCGACCCCGCCGGCGTGGTCGACGATTTCCCTCATTCAGCGCTTATCGCTATCGACCCACTAGGGTCGATTAATTCTTTCAAATATTTTTTTCTCTCAGACGACGCCCTGAGCCGAGGTTCGCGCCCAACTGGGCACCCTCAGGCCTGTTGTCTTAAACGTTGTACCGGGTGAGAGCCTTCAGCGCTCCCCATTTGTCCGGCCAAGTAGTTAATGCCATCTGCGGCAAATCTACAATAAGTCACGTCAAAAAAAAAAAAAAAAAAAAAAAAAAAAAAAAAAAAAAAAAAAAAAAAGACCCCTACACGACGATATGGAGGTTACATATCCGCATATAACTAAACCCTGCTGATAACTACAAAATATCACGCTACGAATTATTTTCGGGGTGACTGGACTGGAATGATAATCACTCAAACTTGTTTAGACTGGCGAAATGCGGAACCGAATATTTGTAAACTGATTGGCCATTCAGTAATGAATACCTAAGTACTCGTAAAAAAGGCGATAAGTGATTTGTGTAAATAATAAACATACAATCCACTTAGGTGCGTGGGTGGGTATATAATATAATTTATTGCATCGGAATCTTGCAGACTAAATAAAAAAGAGTAATTACCTAAACACTATTAAACCAACCCGCAGTGGAGCAGCGTGGAGTATACTTCATACCCCCCCGGTTCATTAAGGGGAGGCCTGTGCCCAGCAGTGAAACGTATTTAAGTAGTCTTTTTATGTTTATAAGTAGTCTTTTTATGTTTATAATTTATGTTATTAAATCAATAAAGAAGTTACAAACATTACCTTTACCTAATAACCTGAAACAATTAGGATTTAGGAGTTGGGAAAGTAATCTAAAACTATGTTGAATAGCGGTCCCAGTCTCAAACATCCTTAATATGTAACGTTCTGCTACAACTTTGCTTTGTGCCTCCACATTTACTTAAACACAATTCTAGTTTCTGCTTAGTTCCCGTGCGCTATTCCAAATCTTTTAACAAATAAAATGTTCACTATTTTTTCGAAACAGGAATGTGCGATGCAAAGTTAGACAAAGAACTTATATTTGTCCAAAAGTAAGAAACTATTATGGCCAACGTACCAACAAATACCTTTTGCCAAAGGTGTTTAACAGAAGATATTTCTTGAGAGAGGAGAATGAAATATGTAAAAGTACGTTAAAAAGAAAACTTAAAATATCATTATTTGAGAATTAATAACTACCTACTACACAAACATCACGTGCTTCTGACAGTGCTTATTTCAATTTTTATATTGAGTGATAAATGTAAGTTGTGCTAATTCTGTTTTGCTAGCAAATCTTTTCTTTGAATATTACTCTTATTTAAAGGTAGGTATTATAATTAGACTAAGGTAACGAGTGCAGGCTTGCCAACAAACTGCCTCTGCAGTTTGGCGAGACTATTGTTATGTAAATATTATAATACCACTTTGTGAATAAATAAATAAATAAATAAATAAAGCGAAATACCGATAGGAAAATAGGAATGGAAGCGGAAAGGATTCGATTGAAACATCCCTTTTGCAAATACCTAATTTCCGTTCGATTGTCGAATCTTTTCCGAATGAATAATGGAATAGGAAAACGGTAGGCGTATTTGAATTATTTAAGGAATTGGTAAGACAAATTGGTAAGACTCACTCTGTAAGTACAACTCTGTAAATGCAATGTAAATACGATCCATTAAATTTTAATTTCAATGGCTCAATTGTTCCGAAATCTTCCACAAATAATTCTAAGCGAAAGACGCACGCACACAATAAGAGCATTTTCCTTATTTGCAATACAAGATCACAAAACAAAAGCGCGAATAGCGTTTAAAAGAACGTCCCGACCCGTGATATTAAAAACAATATTCACGGAACTATTACTTTTGCAGAACGCTTAGTCAGTTATAAGTAATGACGTCGAGGAATAGTTTAGAAAATTTCCCCTTACTTCCCTGGCATATTATTTGAAGCAGAAAATATAAGCACACAAGAAAATGCTCGTGAAAATGAAATACACTAACCCTTGAATCTGTAGCTGCCAGAGAATCCGGGACACCGAAGATGTCTTTCCGTGGTGTCAGTTGCCACCAGTCCATCTTGAGAATGTCAGTAAATGCTCTTTGTTCAATCCATTTTCCTATTTCTTGCCAATGAGTTTTTACTTTGTTGATTTCATCTGTTCATTGAGTGAATTTCAATTTTGTAAATGAAACAGGTCGTACGATTGAAGCACTTTTTGTTTGGAAAGTAATTTGTTCACCAGCTCTGTTTGGGTTGTCTAGTTCACAGCAACTCCAGCCAGGAGGTAGCCACGTCAGGATCTTAAATTGCTTTTATTTTCGGTGCTTGCTTTCCTTTTAACAAGCTTCTGTATTTTTCCTCTTACGTTTTCCTGGACCTACTATTCAGTCTATTTATTTGTAACAAGGTCCGTATTTAGAAATTAAAGTATTAAAATGTTTGCAGGATTATCTTTACCGTTTCGGTCTCCACTAGTCTTTCATGTCATTCTTATTATGAGATTTCAAAAGGTGTAGATTTTGTTGCTGTTGCACATATGTACTTAATATTTCATTTCAAGCCTCATTACGTATAGTCACATAAGCAAACTTATCTTGTTAAATTACTGGATTAATGTTTGTTCATTAAATGAGGAAAACAATCGTCAGCCTTAATCTCCAAACTCCTCGGATTTCATCTCTTTGCCTGTTACACGGTGCTTGGGTGTACATTGATTGACAAATTGCGGATACTTAATTACATTTTTTTTCTTAGATGTAGTGGAGGAAATGTATCTACATATTTAAACAATATTCTGGTTCTTTTATAGCAAAATTAATCTTACCAAGCAGTGAAAACCTCTAATAATCTTATCAACACGTCAATGACCTAACAAACATTGGTGATGATTCCTGCAAACTAACTTAATTTTAATTTAGTTTGACAGTTCTAAAACTAGCTTTATCTGTCTTGCACTCGTCGTAAGAGAGTGACGACACTACTTTTAAAGTTGTTAAACTAAAATAAATTTATGTTTTGTCTAAGTATCTGAATCTCTTAGTAAACTAAGATGGGTCATTTATTGTAAAAATATTGTACCATCCGAGCTGTCTTGTGTTTTGTTTTGTGTGTCAAGTCTACTATTACTACAGTTAAGTAGGTACTTTAATTCTATAAGTACCGCTATGTTTTCTTGTTACATTATTATTCCTGATTTTCCGCTTATTTGTCTCAAAAGGAGAAATGGAAGACTTACTGTTGTTCATCCATATGTCTGTCTGTCAAGACCCTCTTTCATGGAACGGTTTTGGGAATATTAAGTTGAAAATAGAATATCTTACGTATTTTTTTCTAAATCGGTCCATTCTCAAAGGCCGCTACTTAATTTACTCCCAAAACTTCGTATTCTACGGAAGCAGTAGATCCGGTAATACCAGATAAGCCTTCCTGATGTGACACTTTAGCCCAACTATGACAAACACCTGCCACAACTTGGATAACTTCTGAATAATTGATTCAGGTAAGGACAGAGAGAGAGAGTCCTAACTTGTGTTTTGAGGACCAATATTTGTGCAAATAATGAAATGTTGCCTTTTCGTATTTTTTTTTCTTTTAAAGATTGTCTCTATACTGTACTCTTCTTACCAGTGAAGGTAGAAAGGGCCGGGGAAATCTACTTAAATAATACAAGTCAGTTTCTGGAACAAAGCGTAAGACTTCGTACCTACGTTATACAAAATTCACAGACTAAATCCTATAAAAACTTGATAATAGGCATATTTTTTTCACAGTCACACTTTACTAACCAATTTCCAAGAAACTAACTCCATTCTCAAAGTAGGACACGGAGTACTTAATATAATTTATTGCAAGTGCAATTTCCAGCTGAATCTAACTTCAATTTTCAGCGCGACTGCGGCGACTGCTGTGAGCGAAACTCTGAAAGGCAGCCCAGTGGCTATTATACACTGATATTTATTGAGCACTGCGCTCCCGACTGTCGATCGATTCTAGAACATCCTGCAATGCTTCGTCTATTTTTTATTAGTCCGCAACCAACATTTCATTTCAATTAATCACCCGTCATATCTATTTTAAGTACGCCGTCAGAAAGCGTCTGATTAATAGAAAACTCCTCGAGTAACAATACAATCTTAACAACGCATTACCACATTAGCTTTGCCTCTGAATAAATAAGATTATTTAAATAAGTAATAAAAAAAATCTCTGATTATTTATTATATATCTCTGATTATTATTCTCTCAGATTATTTAAATAAGTAATAAAAACTAATGAAATATTAATAAAATATGCACTAAATCCTACTGAGCATCTTTTTTTGAAACATCAGATGCGCAGCTCTTTGTCTACAGCCCATATGTCTGTACTATTCATAACATGAACAGCCTACGTACGTCCCACTGCTGGGCACAGGCCTCCCCTCAATCAACTGGAGGCGGTATGGAGTACACTCCACCACGCTGCTCCACTGCGGATTAATGGCTTTGATGTGTGCTTTTATGGCTAATAGCCGGGACCAACTGCTTAACGTACCCTCCGATGCCCGATGCCAATTCCGTAATCATCTTACATATCTGGACAATCAGGTGATTCAAGCCTGTAAAGTCCTTAACAAACAAAGGACAGTCTCATAAAGTTAAGTCAAAGTTACTTTACTTAGTATATTTTGTTGTTATTGCAAATGTACTTTTACGTGTCAATAAATAGTCGTTCCGTGTATGTTAATATAAATTTAATGAGTCAGATTTGTTGGCGTAACGACGGAAAATATTCCACATCTACGATAATATTGTTTGATACAATGACAATATTAATGTAATGTCTTGTCTATGCATGTTTAATTACTTGTTGTTAAGATGGAAATTAATTTAAAGTATGAATATAGAAGAACAGCCTCCGTGGTCTAGTGGTTAGAGCGTTAGGCTCACGATCTGGAGGTCCGGGTTCGATTCCCGATGGGGACATTGGCGAAATCACTTTGTGAGACTGTCCTTTGTTTGGTAAGGACTTTTCAGGCTTGAATCACCCGATTGTCTGAAAAAGTAAAATGATTCCGTGCTTCGGAGGGCACGTTAAGCCGTTGGACACGGCTATTAGCCGTAGAAACACCTCCACCAACCCGCATTGGAGCAGCGTGGTGGAGTATGCTCCATACCCCCTCCGGTTGATTGAGGGGAGGCCTGTGCCCAGCAGTGGGACGTATATGTTTATGTACTTATGTATGAGCATTGAGCAGGTTACGACCCATAACTGGTCCGATCTTGATATTTACTTTGGGCGAACATTCCAACAGCCGTGTTTAAAGTGGAGATCTCGTCCTAGGACCAGATAGTGAGCGGCCATCATGCCGTTGCAAAATCCCCGCCCTACTCTTTGACTAATCGCTTAGCTCGTAATTGCGAGGAGACTTCCCTGCTGTGCGCCACTTGTAGGATATTACGTGCAATTTCCTATTTTCATTGGTACGTACTATCATAGTTTTAATATCCGTTTTACTACACTAACAGCGAAAAAAACGTACTTAAAGCTAAAATGCACAAGTATTGCTATTTACCAAAAAGTGACTTGGTTCTCAGTCTGCAATGTTCGTTTGTTAAAATTAAACAAAGTCTTGATTGTATGTAGGCGAAAATGATTGCAACATTTTTTCCCGTTTACGAGTACTATTCTAAATATCAATAAAGAGCTCGAACGTATCGTCCACATCCTTCAATACTATCTACTTACTCGTAAAATATACTGTATCTATTTCTGTAAATATTAGGTCTATTATTACCCAAAATTCTTTGCTAAGCCACACCGACCACTATCAAAGTAATAGCAATTACCAAATAACTGAGTTTAATAGCGGGCCTTTGCCAGCCCGCTAGTCTCAGAGGGCCGTTACGACATAAATGGGTCAATTTTATACGCGATAATACAACCTCCAACTTCAGGAGAAGACATGGGGACTATGCCGACATTTCTAATACGTGGAGATTTACTGAAGATTTGACAGGTCCGGTTTGTTAGAGAAGCAACTGTTCTGCCTGTCTGCCTTTCCAACTGTTACAAGTATGTGTATTACAGTTTGCAGTTGGTCAGCATTAATTTAATTGTCACTTTTATTTAAGTTATAATAATACAAGCAAAAGAGTAAAGGTAAATTCACAACAACATTACAGTCCTTGATACCTGCCATAAAATGAGCTGTACGACTGTTCATAAAGTGTAGACAATAATATGAAGAGACGAGAGGGAATAAACAATAAAGGAACGCTCGAGAAATCACAGGCGCGCGTCGCTTTACCGGGGAAACTGAAAAGCCAAAGGAAAATTTCACGATAAATTTGGCTATTGCAGACTGCATACTTATAATGTTACGTATAATTATGCAGCCACTTTGTGAGCATCAGAATGACTGCCCAAAATGACAGATCAGTTTTAAAATATTACTATCATCCAATACCTTTTAGCTACTATTTAATACCTTTGTATAGATATTTTCTACCTAATTAATAAATAAGAAAATTAATTTAAAAAATGGCCAGTCATTCTGATGTCTGAATGACCACCCACATTTAGAATCTCCACAAAAAGGCTCCGAAATGTAATTTCGCCTATACACAAATTTAGTACCTATTCAGTACCTACATAAGTAAAAAAATATTTTTTTTTTTAGATTTTTAAAACTAGAAATAAAAAAATATGAGCAAAAAATGTTTTAACAAAAATGTTAATTGTTTATTGTTTACTACTCAATTATACTACTCAATTAGTAGCATAAAACGATACTTTATTTACGGTATTCTTCATAATGGGACTACAAATAGTCCCATTAATAACATCGACAGTGGGGACGGGTGGCCCCCACACCCTATAACAAAACACCCTGTACAAACTGAAAGAAAGTAGGTACATTTCAGTGTCATGTAAAATGTGCTTAATGAATTTTCGACATGCGCGCGTATTAAATCCAATATTAATTAAGGTCGTGTGTTTAAAAACGTTTGTATTTAAATTTACTGTGAAATGTAACGAAAAAATATTATTGCGAAAGATTCATGTTGAAAATTTCGAAATTCGAAATTATTCAAGATCATTTAAACGCAAAAATACTTAAGTAAGTAATATTATATTATTTCAAAATTATATTCGGAATGATCTTAACTAACTTAAGAAGGTTTCATATATTGATCTACAAAATTCAAACGATATTAATTATTTCCTCATCTACTTAAAACAGTTTATAATTGCTACATGCACACCACTCAAAATTAAGCGCTATCTTGCTCGGAACAGTGAACCATTTTAATTAGCCGAGCTCGTATCATTATTCATTTCATTTAGGAGGTCCCGTATTTCCAAGTTTCAGTTTCAGAACTTCGTCCTCTTTCGTGAGGTCATTTTACGTTTTACCCGAGTGGCCAGAAAAGGTGTGATGCTCCCTGGCCGAACCACTATTTGCTTTGTACACAGTACCTAAAAGGCTACTTGACAGGCTAGTCAAATGATATACCTTTTACGAAACGTAAAAACGAAAGTTTTCTATGGAGTTTGTATGTGTATGAAAATACTGTACTGTGACGTCATCAATAAAAGCGGTCAAACTTCGTACTCATTGTTACTTAATTCATAAATAAAATTCGAAAATAAATCGAATAGTAAAATAAGATTGTTTTTTGATCATCTTAGACTGACTTCTATTTCTACGTTAGCATTTTATAGTTTATCTTTGACCCAGTCAAATACTTAATTATTTCAATCTACATAATCTCTACATTCGTTTGTAAGTATACCAAAATGTATATACAATATATAAGTATCAAAGCATTAGAAGAAAATTAATTTTATTTGGGGTCCGGCCAGGGAGCGTCCCACCTAAAAAGAGGGTTTATTTTTTTATTTAATATAACTCGACTAACCCAAATTACCGGAAACATTGACCCAGCTACCCAAAAAACACCGAGTAATCATCAAGCAAAAAGTATACGTAATGATGTACTCGCAATATTAGAACGATTACGTCTGTAATTGATATTTGCGTTTGTAGGCGTGTCTAGTGTAGTAGGTAAGGTATATATAGGTAGGTTGTGACGTAAAAGCGTTCATGTCTCATAAATATTCTCGTCGCGTTTTTATTTCAGTCGTAATTTATCGTTTTATAGATGGAAAAATCCAAAGTAAACACAGTACCGACATTAAAGGAACCTAGAGTTTTAATAAAATATAAGAAGGGGTAGTAAGCACAGGTGCATAGATGTAAATATTTGGTACTTTTTAGTTTTAATTAGAATGATAATTGATGTAGTTATCTCCAACGCGTTATTCTACGATAACTGTCAATGATTTATAAACAGCTTATATATTCGTCCATTAAACCTACACTAACTTTAAACATACTTACACTAAATTTTAAAAAACTTTTGAGTACTAATAGACTTTAGTCTGTAGCAAATATTCGTTTTACATAAAACAATGTCGCACTGCCTTAAATGTACAGCTCACATTTAGCTGAATAGCGGCTCAGCCGCCGTTACACGACAGATATTAATGTATAATTTATACATGTCTGGTGTCACTAAGCTGTGTAATCCTAATTTAAACAAGATCTCGCCGTGACTTTACCCGTCGACATTCACATTATTCCACCTACTGATCGTTAGTCAAATTATACCATTGGCTAATAGTGCTTTCACTACGCCACAATTTGTGGCACATAAATCACTGATCTTTAATTTGATATTTTGCAACTATTTGCAATTGTTATGTAACAGTCTTACTCGTAAAAATACATACTTACAGGAAGTCGAAAATGTGATAAAACGATTTTTAAATAATGAAACAATAGTTAATAGGTATGTTAGGTAAGCGGACACTGTGAGCAACGGGATAAAACTGGAGATGATGATGATGAGGCAATAGGTATCATAATAATGTACATACATATTACAATAAAATTAATGCAAATGCCTGTATCCCGGTCTATCTTGCAGCAGCAAGATATTTCTACTCGAAATAAGCTGAACCATTTGTCTGTCTCGTGTTAGTCTAATTGTATCCTGGGCGGTTAAAAAAGCCACATCGAAGCAATTCATCAAAAAAGCAATATAGCAATTTTACATTTGCGCATACAAAAGTGCGTAATGCAAACAAATGTCAAATAGCATATTGCTTTTTTAGATGAATTGCTTCGATGTGGCCTTTTTAACCCCTTGTTCTGTGAACAATAACAAAATATTACAACTAAATTAATAAAGGATATCCTTCGTCCACGCTTTTATTTTGAAAACCGATTTAAGAAGTTCTACGTAAGATTCTGAACAGAATAAAACAAAGTAAAGATAGATAATTAAAAAACTTCCGCTGAAAGCGTACATTTAAGAAGAAAGTTTCTTATAAGAAGTAAAATTTAAGCTGAAATCACATCGTTGGAAAGCGTTTGATGTAAATATAATGTCATTAGAAATAATTAAAGGGAAGAGCCACGAAAGAGCACTTCGGAAATTATTTTAAGGGATAAATAATTCCCAGAAATAATAAGTAAGATCTAAGATCAGCGGAATCTAATTAATGGGGCTCATCTTGTTGGCTAACATTGTACGATTAAATTGATTTTCTTTCTACGATTAGGTACCATTGAAAATACATGCGTGCATGTTTAGCTCAGAATGAACATAGTTCCCCGTGCATGGTTTTCATCGCATCTCATAATGTTACGTTTAATTTTAACGGGTGTCTTAAGCGCATGTTTGGTATTTATCAATTGTTTAATATATTAATTATTCGAACCACCACCAACCCGCATTGGAGCAGCGTGGTGGAGTATGCTCCATACCCCTTCCGGTTGATTGAGGGGAGGCCTGTGCCCAGCAGTGGGACGTTTATAGGTTGTTTATGTTATTATGCTAACATAATTTTAAGACTCATTGTACTAACACAGTTGCTGCACCATTGTTGTCTTTAAATAAAATATATTATTATTATTGTATGTCGTTTCCATATCTCGGGACTATGGAGTCCCGGAGTTTTGGAAGGCGTGTGTGGGGCCAAAGTTATTATTATCATATTATTATCATAGCTTGCAGCAGTATACACATATATAAGTATCTTGCTTTATCATAATAATACGCTGACATTTTATACACTTATTATCAATACACACATGTTATAGGTACTAGTGTTGCTGATCGGTAGTTATCTATCGATAGTTGAATTAGTATGAGTCAGAATATCGATAGTTTTGATAAGTGTCGATATTACCGCTGCTACTATACGTCGATACTACCATCAAAGCTCAGAGACACAAAAACTATGGATAGTACGATACTGTAGATCGTATTGGACTATCGTTAGTTTGAGATTATAGTATCAAACTTTCTATCCTCTAAAGCCTCTTTTTAAGTTTGTTTTTTTATGAAATCTATCGACAGTTCGGCAACACTATACCTATATGACACGCGTGCTATAATCGACTTTCAAATGTCACGAAGCAAGGATATACATTGTGTAGACCTAAGCTGGTAACCTAGGACTAGCTTTTAACCTACTTCACATCTAGGGCACAAGGCGACATGTGATTAGCAAACAATAACGCCTTGACAATGTCTTTGCTGAAGTCAATAAAAATCATTATGCTCATATTTAGTATGCCGTTCCTATTGGTAATATACTTAGTAAGTATAGACCCCACTAGCTCGACTAGATAATTGAACAGTAATTGTTACTGTAAATTTAAACTTTTTAATTCAAAATATACGTTGAATAAATGATTCTGTTTCTTAGAAATTAATATCAAAGAAGACTTGAGACACAAAACGTCTTTAAAAATATATTATCATGCGTTCTGATATTTCTTTAAAAGTAAAAATAAATTAAATGTATTTTTAAACATACACAAAAATGTTTAAATGTTTACAAACATTAAAAAATATTCAATTTTTGTACAATAATTACAAACCAACAAGTCAAAAATAAGTGTTCTTATTTTGAAATTATATTTGTTTGCTGCAAGTAAGTATTATGATTTACGGCCGGTAAAAATGTTTTACGTTTTCGAACTACTTTGTAATAATACGTTATTAATTAAATATGTAAGTAGGTAAGTATTTTTTTTATATTTCCACTGACACTTCTTTCACTACGGCAATATTTTCTCGTTATAACAACGTGTTGCACTATACACTAGGTGACCCGTTTCCACACGACACAGCACATTGCACTGCAAAATGTATTGAACTAATAGCGCACAGGTCTCACGGCGGGAACTATCGCGTTGCCATGGCGACGGTAATCCCTTGCGGTAAACAAATGTCGCGGTTACCCTAAATATGTACCGCTTACTATTCTATTGTTCTTGCTTATTTTGGCTCCTCCGTGCTTCGTTTTACATGTTTAGCTGTCCATCGCACTTTTTTATTGAGCAATATTGTTTCGTCAAGTCTAAGTCCTAACTCTCTGATTTGAATGCAACACCTTCCTACTTCGTCTTGTCATATCCTGGCGTCAGGGTTATTACTGAGCCGCCAAAGACACATGTAGCGACTCCATACTTACATCAGTAAGTAGTAACCGGGACCAACGGCTTAACGTGGCTTCTGAAGCACGAATCATCTTACTTTCGGACAATCAAGTGATCAGCCTGCAATGTTCTAACCAAACTAGGGATCACAAAGTGATTTTTGTGATATGTCCCCACCGAGATTCGAACACGGGGCTTCCGGATCGTGAGCCCAACGCTCAACCACTGGAACACAGAGGCCGTTACCTACTGACTCGGAAACTGTTAAGACAAGAAATCCAACCAACCACGGTAGTACTATATCAATGAAGAAACCTAACCTAAAAGTGGATAATAATTAAATATTACACTGGACTTAATAATCAATCAAAAAATTTAATTTAAAATTGGATTACGGTTGTTTGTTCACAAAGCGTTGAGTTGTTATAACCGTGCATTTTTATTTAATTAACTCTGTAAGTATCTAAAATAAAAGCGAACAATTTTCATTATTAAATTTAAATGATATACATAATAAGTATTTTATTTTTATTAAAAACATATTCACACTGAGACATCGTCACCATATTATTATATAATTTTCAAAATTTCTTATACAACATAACCGATGCGTGTTCGATATTGTCCAATAAAGCCGTTATCACCGGCTTTTCTTTTTAATAACGAGTTTAATCAAGACTAATCCCGGTTATCTATCAGCCACAGGCAGATACAAAGAACCCTTTGTACCACTTTGTTAGGTAAAGCTGGTGATATTGCACACAATTCAAATAAAGAATAGATTGTCAAACAAAATAAATTTATCAAGAAAATTAAAATCAATTTTATTTTTATTGTTTTTATGAATGACAAATAAACAAGATAAAAGTGGGCTCACACATTTTGTTCTTTATTTAAAAGTTTTTATACGGGGGGTGTCAGTGACATCGTAACGAATACTGAGGGGGATGATTCAGACCATGTTCCTGAGTTAATATCAAGTGGAATTTCGTGTCGGAAAAATCATGACTTTTTTGTGTTTCAAGTTATTTTCAGTTTCATACTTTTGCGACGGAATATTCCACTTTAAGGTCTGAATCATCCCTCAAAGGTTTCGTTACGATGTCACCTACCCGGTGTTAGTACCCTTACCCTTTTGATACAATACACTACAGTACAGTCTAAATAATAAATCAATTAGTATGTGACACAAAATCGGCCCAACATTCTGCAGCGCTTATTGCAAATTTCTTGTTACGCGTAATTACAATTTGCAAAACACGAATTTCGCAAGGTAATTTCGTGTTTACGGCAGTACAGACTTTTATCTGGTCTTTTTTGGAGTGTTATTAGGAAATGCTAAACGAGACTAATTAATCCACGTCTACACTATGTGATCACGAGTAGTTTGACAGCATAATGTATACGGCGCATGCGATGCCGCTGGCGATTTACTGATGTTATATTTTTAAACATTTATTGTACATAAGCTCACGACTATATTCTCAATTTGGCTTGTCCGAGGTACGTTCATCGCAAGATGAACCGTGTTACCCACGTTTCACAGAACTTTCTATTATATCAACACGATAGGTGTACATTTATTTATTTGCTATGCTGTTTTTCGACTAAATATTTCCATTAATCCTTTTTCTTTCTTAACCTTGACATTTAACACAAGCGACGAGAGAAGTACTACGGAACCGCGATAAGATTTTATGTAAACATTTTCAACAACTGTAAACCGAAGTTTTAAGTACCCGCTTAACATCCACAAACACCAAATACAAAAGACACTCAACATTTCTAACGCTTGTTTAAATCGTCTGACATGTCAGTATACCTACATATTTGGGTGAAAAAAGATACGAGAAAATTGATGCTAAAATCCATGGACCAGGCTACAGACTTCATCAACCAGGGAAAGTATGGAGCACACTCCTCAATTTGTTGGCACACTTCATTCATGCTTCTTCCCGCATTTCTTGGTCTTCTTCTGCTTGGTTATCACCATTTCATTCTCATCAAAATAAATGTTAAACAAAATTTAAATAGAACATATCACAAAAAATACTTTGTGGTCCCTAGTTTGGTTAGGACATTACAGGCTGATCACCTGATTGTCCAAAAAGTAAGATGACACGTGCTTCGGAAGGGACGTTAAATTGTTGGTCCCGGTTACTACTAACTGAAGTAAGTAAGTAGTCGATACATGAGCCATGTCAGGGGCATTTGGCGGCACAATAGTAACCCTGACACCAGGGTTGAAGAGGTCGGTACTCCACCTCACAACCCACATAATACGAGAGGAATAGAACATTCCCAAACTCAAATCAATAGTATGTAGGTATAGTTGTGTACATCTAACTAGTGTGGGAAGCGAAGAAACCCCTCAGGCGCTCAGTAATCCGACGAGGGAGTACTTAAACCCAGTAACCAAGTAAAATACTTAGCTACTTCACGATACATAAAAATGATTATTTTTAGTAGGTTAGTACAGCTAAGATATCTCCGCTTTATCGCTATTCTATCTATGTATTTTTATGCTATACGAGTCTGTAACAAACTGCGCAACATAGAAAATATTATCATCAATTTCATAAAACAAACGTATGAACCCTTCAAGCAAGTCTTCGGTAATCCGACAGCGGAAATATTGTTTCCCGAAAACATGCAGAATACATTTGTCCGAGATAAAAGCCTTCCTTCCATAAACCGAGATTTCTTTATAACATGTAAAATGTATTACATAATTAAAATGGATCAATTCCTAAAGGTCGTAAGGTCACTTCATACAAACAACTTTTACCTCTACATAGATACTACACATTGATATTATCGTACACGCGCGTATATGTGTCTGACATCATGACGGCCATACGGTTGAAGACTAAAGTAAGACCGAGGAGGGTGAGGTAAACCTAGCTCAGCCGCTGGTGGGGGGCGGAGAATTGCCGTTCTATACGCAGTACTATTCCTTATTCTATGATAAAGTCCAGATGCTTTTAAAAATCCAAATCCCATTGTTTTTTTAACTATTGTGTCTGGAAATCCGGGTCCCACGAAGGTTAAAGTCGAATAAAAGCTCGTACCAGATAGATAAATTAGGATGCACTTACTGTGATTATCTCAAACAGCAAAGTAAATTATACCGATTCGTATCATAATATCACTCTCAATCGGTAAGTAACGAGTTCCCAATCGCAATCTGATATGATCTTGAAATTATACACCTTAAAGATAAAAAGTTTACTCGAATAACACTTAAATTTTGCATTATTTGTTTCCCGTCATAAAATCTCCAAACAAGTAGCGGGAATTAATATAAATTTTCGGCTTTTACAAACGAATCCATGCAATATGAGATGCAGTATCTAATCGCCAACATCTACTTTATACCAGTACCAATAAGTCTATGAATATGATAGACGGCTGCCCGACCTTGAACTACATGCATGGCACACTGTCATTAGTTCATTAACATCTCGACATGTCGACATAAATCACAGGCAACCCATACAAGCAGTCTGTCAGCTACTTTACAACATACATTCATATAATATACGATGTTAGCCTGAGAGTAGACTACATGTCGTCAAAAAGATTTTTATTACTCTTTTTTTATTTTTTTATGTCAAGAGACATAAATACAGGATGTTAGTGACATCGTACCGAATACTAAGGGGGATGATTCAGACCATGATGGTTCCGAGTCAAAAAATAAATAAGTAAAAAAAATAATGATTCACAAAATTCATGATTTTTTAAATCTTTTTAAATTATTTTCAATTCAAACTTTTGCAATGGCAAATTCCACTTGATATTAACACCCCACACAAGTACGTACAGGTAGCCATACAAGTAGGTATGGGTGTTAGTGACACCGTAACGAATACTGAGGGGGATGATTCACAGACCATGATTCTGAGTCGATATCAAGTGAAATTACCTGTCGGAATATTCATGAAAATTTTATTGTTTTTTTTTAATTATTTTCCATTCCATACTTTTGCGACGGAAACTTCCACTTGATATCAACTCAGAATCATGCCCTAAATCATCCCCCTTAGTATTCGCTACGATGTCACTAACACCCTGTATAGTTGGTATAATATTAAACATGTTGATGTATATGCCTTAGAGCAATTAGTCGACCTCGATCGCCATCGACGTAATGATGGCCGATCTAATGATAGGTGGTGGCAATGAAAGTTGTCGTGTACAGTCATGAGCAATATAATGTACTCACTTTAGGACTCTGTCGCACTAACATATTTGACATTTAGTGAGACTTACGGTTCAATTTGTCAAAAAAGTTAATGTGACATGGTACCAAAGAGTATACATATTAATGCTCGTGACCGTCCTGGTGAGCACAACAGCTTATCTGAACTATACAGGGTGTTAGTGACACCGTAACGAATACTGACGGGGATGATTCAGACCATGATTCTGAGTTAATATCAAGTGGAAATTGCCGTCACAAAATTAATGATGTAGAATAATCAGCTGAATCATCCCACTCAGTATTCGTTACGATGTCACTTACACCCCATACAAGTACATATGGTAGCCATACAAGTAGGTATGGGTGTTAGTAACACCGTAACGAATACTGAAGAAGATGATTCAGACCATGATTCTGAGTTGATATCAAGTGGAATTTCCTGTCGGAAAATTCATGAAAATTTTAGTGTTCTTTTTAAATATTTTCCGTTCCATACTTTTGCGATCGAAAATTCCACTTGATATCAACTCTAAATCACGGCCTGAATCATCTCAGTATTCGTTATGATGTCACTAACATCCTGTATATTAAAAATGAATTCAATTTAAAGGAATTGAATCATTAATGGTTTTTCCAGGAAATCGTTTTGGTAATTAACTTCCTCAAAATCTGACAAATTACCTACAATAAACAAATAAAACTTAACTCTACCTCCCATTAAATCACTAGAAGGAAATCCTGGTATATATTACATTATAGAAATAAGGGGAAAATCCATACATCTGTGTTAGGACTTTATAACAAAAGTGGCTACAAGTTGTCTTTGATCACTTGTGACTGCCCACTCATTAGCGTTCACAGGCTTAAGTTTGTGTATGTGTTAAGGGGAAAATATTTTATTTAATACCTCCGTGACTTCGCGTCTCGTTTTTGTAAGATGAGTAAAAACTTAGTCATTGCGTAATTTGTTTATTGTATCACTCGAAACGCTGACTAACTATGAATGTTCCGTTTTTTGCCCAAAGTTTAATTGTGCTCTATCATAGTTACTATGTACTAATGGGTTGGATATTCTTACGTTATATGATACAAAGAATACGTAGCTGGATTTTACTTCTAAAAATACCTCAGCAATTATAAATAGCGCCGTAGTCGTCGTAGCCCAGTTGGAAGAATGCTTGACTTTCACTGTAAGGTCGCAGGTTCGAATCCAACACGGGCTACCGAACCTATCATTTTTGAATTTATGTTTGGATCATAAATGATTTACGTGATAAATCTCAGTGGTGAAGAAAAACATCGTGAGGAAACCCACATACCCGGGGAAAAAATTTGGGAGGTATGTGACCTAACCTGTATTAGGCTGGTTTTCCCTCCGCGGATTGGAAGGTCAGAGTCAGTCGCTTTTGTAAAAAACCAGACCTGTCAAATCTTCAGGCTAGGTAAGCGGTCCCCGTGAAGATGTGTCTACACTCAGCGGGATCCCCTGTCTGGGAGACATAAGAGTGATGCAGAGAATTAGATCTGGATTTGTTCTACTGAATTATGCTGAAAACAGAATTTGTTCCGTTAAAAAAACGGAAATACAAAGTTTTCTAACCGACCTCCAGCCAGCGGGATATTTCCCAAAGTTAAGTCTGATGAAGTAGAAATTGGTATTAACTTTTAGATCTGTATTTATTCTGTTCAACAAAACAAAAAAAATACTTCTGACATTCTTACTTCAGCTACAATCAAGCTGCAATGAACACATCCCGTGAAGAACGGGACAACGTTAGGGCGATGATGACGTCAGCGAGTATAAATACGTTTCTATACTGTATTTTCTTAATTCTACAGTCTTTAATGTTCTTAAAGAATCAGTCTGCATTTGAAGTTAATTATTGAACTAGGTCTCTATATAATAGGATTCTCTACCTACGAAAGTTTTAATGTAACGCGAAAACATTACACGGAGCGTGTATAATTAACTCTTGTAGTAAAGTGAATCATTTTTGGAGCAGCCAAATTTCCTTATTCATTATAACATTGCATAATGTTTGCGAATATTCATGTCGATGATAGTTTGTTAGCGATGTGGGTTTATTTGTGCACATTGTTACAAGGCTGATGAGGTGACAGTCACGGCCTTATCATAACAACCGCAATGTGGGATTTGTTGCGTGTGTTCTGGTTTATATTGGTTCAACCAGAACAGATTTGGCTAGAAATGTACGTAATTATGATGTAGAATTCGAAGGACGTAATATACGATCCCGACGAATACTCTAGCCATAAAGGCGGCTCGCAACAACAAAAACAGGAAGGTTAAAATGGCCACGTCGAAGCAATTCATCTAAGAATATTACTATTGCTATTTGACATTTGTTTGCATTGCGCACTTAGTTTTATATGCGCAAATGTCAAATTGCAATATTGCTTTCTTAGATGAATTGCTTCGATGTGGCCATAACCCCCCCGAAACCCCGATACCGACCCCACCGGCGTTGGCGACGATTTCCCTACTTCAGCGCTTATCCCTATCGACCCACAAGGGTTATTTTTGAAAATATTTTCCTCTCAGACGACGCCCTGAGCCGATGTTCGCGCCCAACTAACCACCCTCAGGCCTGTTGTCTTAAATTTTGTACCGGGTGAAAGCCCTCAGCACTCCCCATTTGTCCGGACAAATAGTAATGCCATTTGCGGCAAATCTACAATAAGTCACATAAAAAAATGTGTTATATACAATTTTAAACTTGTATTTACGTAGAATATACGGAATTCCTAATTATTTTATAATGACTATTGTCAATGCTGACGCATCTTGGCCAGAAGAAACATTAGTAAACAACGCACAACTACATCCTAATTGGGGTAGTCAGGGGTACATTCATCGCAAGATGAACTAAGTACTCAGAATTCACCGAAGTTTCTGTTAAACCAAAGTGAAAAATATTGATATAATATAATTATTCATATTAATTATTTATATTGATATATATGTATGTAAGTATTACTTTTATGTATAAGTGCTGTTAACATAGTATAATTCTTTTTTTATTATTTTCTCTTAGTTTAAGTTTATCTCTTTCCCGGTCTGCTGGAAGAGATTTCTACTAGAAATAAGCTGAACCGTTTGTCTGTCTTATGTTAGTCTAATTGTTTTTATATTCTGTTCTGTGTACAATAAACTGTTTAATAAAAAAAAAAATAGTATTAATACACGTACATACGAATATGAACTCTAAATTATAAGTAAAAAGTGACTTTTGTGAGCGTTATCGGGAAAATCATAAACGGGACGCAGTGGCTGATAAGGTTCCTAACTTCCGAAAACGCCGTCAAGGTCGAAGTTCGTTCATTGAATCACTGACGGGAAAACATTTCTCACAAAATTTTCCTCCAAACACAATTCCTTTTTGGAGGCTGACAATTCTACGCAGATTCAATAAAAGACGTCCCATTATGCAAATTAAATTATACGCAAAAAACGTATATTGACTTGAGATTAGATGATTAGAATATGTGCCTAAATAAATAAGTAATTTTTTAAAAACACATTTTGTGGACGAAGAAACTTGTGTAGCAAAAAATATATCATATACTTGTACCTACCTGCTATGTTAACATCATTAGCAACAAACAAGAAGTTGTGTTTGTGTGTTTTATTTGCCACCTAAAATTCATCTTTGCTTTAATGTTTTCTTACATAAGCCTAGCAACAACCATTCTAAACCTCAAACGAGTATCATTCGCAAGAATAACAACCGTGAAGTTTCGTACACGTATCAGGTTAAACGGAGCTATTATGTACCAACGTCGTAATTGCCAAATAATGGGTTAGATGCATAGACCTCGTATAAAAAAAAATAACCAATGGTGCTGATTCCTGTACACATCATCTAATTTTATTTTAAGTTATACATGTCATTTTCTTATCCGCCGAAAACAGGCATAAAATTTATGGAACACACGTCAAATTTAGGCAGAAATTTTAAAAACATTTTTGTATTGGCCAGACAGACCTGAAAGAATTAAATAGATAGCACACGTCAAACGGGTCGCATACCAGCGAGATGCCTATTTTATTCGCCCGGGTTATTCATAATTTTAAAATGAACAGTCGTCAATTATCTGTCTCTTTCCTTTTGGGTGGATGAGAAATTGACGGGTATAACTTAAAATTAGGAGGTGTCTGCAGGAATCGGGGTCATTGTCTGTAAAAAAATATCCGCGGCGAGGCGCATCTTGTCACAAGAGACGGTGTAACGACACTGTACAACCGATATTTGACTTTATTTGAACAGTCATAGCATCTTAATTTGAGGGAACGAACTTATACTATCTACATGTATACGTATATTAACACGGCTCGGACGCTGTTTTTTAAATCTTAGCGAATGTGAGTCTATTCGTTTATAGGATGTCAGTGGTTAGATGACGAAGTTACCGCAACTTTACATAGAGTTTGAGAAAACCCAATACTAATTCCTTAAACCGGGGAAATCCTAGAACATTATATTTTAATACGATTATCAGTGTCACTAAAGGTTGATGTATTAATAATTAATTTTATGTACTACTAGCTTTTGCCCGCGACTTCGTCCGCGTAGCGTGTTATAAAAGAGAGATCTTTGTGTGTGTGGGAGTGTATGTCAAATTTCAAGCATCTAACTTATGCAGTTTAGATTTTTTCATACGACATTTTTTCCCCGCTAACTCCCATTTTTCAAAATACAGCCATAACTAAACTTAGGTATGCATGCATGCTAGATTAAAAACATCTACTCGTATCTTACGCGGTTTAGATTTTTTCATACAAATGTTTTTTCCCGCTAACTCCCGTTCCCGTGGGAATTTTGCAATACCTTGTTGCAACTAAGCTTTAAGTTTACTAAGGTACCTGCATGCCAAATTTCAAACGTCTAACTTGAGTGGTTTAGATTTTTCATACAAAAGGATTTCCCCGCTAATTCCCGTTCCCATGGGATTTCCGGGAATTCCTTTCTTAGTGCACCTTTACGGTACCTAAGCTACGCGGTCTCTTCCAAATTTCAAGTGCCTACGTTTAGCCGTTTAGTCTGTGCGTTGATATGTCAGTCAGTCAGTTTCTCCTTTTATGTATTTAGAAGTTTAGATTAGATTAGATTTTTTTATACAAATGTTTTTTCCCGCTAACACCCGTTCCCGTAGGAATTTTGCAATATCTTGTTGCAACTAAGCTTTAAGTTTACTAAGGTACCTGCATGTCAAATTTCAAACGTCTAACTTGAGTGGTTTAGATTTTTCATACAAAAGGATTTTCCCGCTAATTCCCGTTCCCGTGGGAATTTCGAGAATTCTTTTCTTAGTGCACCTCTAAGGTACCTAAGGTACCTGCATGCCAAATTTCAAACGTCTAATTTGAGTGTTTTAGATTTTTCATACAAAAGGATTTTCCCGCTAATTCCCGTTCCCGTGGGAATTTCGGGAATTCCTTTCTTAGTGCACCTCTACGGTACCTAAGGTACCTGCATGCCAAATTTCAAACGTCTAACTTGAGTGGTTTAGATTTTCCATACAAAAGAATTTTCCCGCTAATTCCCGTTCCCGTGGGAATTTCGAGAATTTCTTTCTTAGTGCACCTCTACGGTACCTAAGGTACCTGCATGCCAAATTTCAAACGTCTAATTTGAGTGTTTTAGATTTTTCATACAAAAGGATTTTCCCGCTAATTCCCGTTCCCGTGGGATTTCCGGGAATTCCTTTCTTAGTGCACCTCTACGGTACCTAAGGTACCTGCATGCCAAATTTCAAACGTCTAATTTGAGTGTTTTAGATTTTTCATACAAAAGGATTTTCCCGCTAATTCCCGTTCCCGTGGGAATTTCGGGAATTCCTTTCTTAGTGCACCTCTACGGTACCTAAGCTACGTCTCTTCCAAAATTCAAGTGCCTACGTTTAGCCGTTTAGGCTGTGCTTTGATATGTCAGTCAGTCAGTTTCTCCTTTTATATATTTAGATTACATATTTAGAAGATATTTCCGTCATACATGATTTCTATGTAACTTTAACCATTAAGGCTGCTCACGCGACGGAAGCTTAAAAAATAGAGTAACTTCTCCCGTTTTCCCAAAATTTCCCTTCACTACTCTGCTCCTATTGATTGTAGCGTGATGAAAAGTATACTATTACCTGCCCAGGAGTATGAAGAATAATTGTACCAAGTTTCATTAAAATCCGTCCAGTAGTTTTTGTTTCTATAAGGAACATACAGACAGACAGACAGACAGACAGACAGACAAACATTTTACTGATTGCATTTTTGGCATCAGTATCGATCACTAATCACCCCCTGATAGTTATTTTGAAAATATATTTAATGTACAGAATTGACCTCTCTACAGATTTATTATAGTATAGATAGAAGATTGGATTTGTGTGAACAATGGGCGTGTCAAGCAACTCTACGTCATTATTATTTACTTATAAAGGGCGAGTACTGAAGTCAAACAGTTTACCTATTGTACTTAGCTAAAAGCAATGAATCGTTGATGTACCTACTAGATTGCAAATGTAGATTGTAAAAAAAATACCTTAATCCAACATAGTTACATACATACATACATACTTGCGTACATTGTTAGTGGACGTATGTATGTCGCGAGTGTCTGAGGTTTAGCGAGATGATGAATGATGTGTGAAAATTAAATATGTTTTTATATGGTCGTAAGGCCCAAATGCCTTTTAAAATCCAAATCCCATTGTTTAACTATTGTGTCTGGAAATCCGGGCGTTACGAGGATATTGTTTACAACTAAGTATTTTTATATGTCTAATTATATTATTGTTTATATTGAAAGTTAAGTCGTGAAATGTAAATAATAAATAAAGAAATAATACCTAGTTCTGAACAATAACTGTGATTAGGTAGTATCTTAATCTCTGAGTTGTAAAGTCGGTGATCGAGCTCACCAACCCTGGTGTCAGGGTCATTATTACGATAATTATTTGCCCAGTCAGGAACTAAACCAGTGATCGAAACAATAAATATACCAACTGAGTTAATTTACTAAACATAGTAACATCACGATATAACTGATACTTTACATTAAGTGAGCTCTCATACAGTGGAGTGCACTATCTAACATAACATAGAACTCCATATTGCATTTATCACCTACTTTAAACTGAGTACTTTACAATACATTTATAATAAACAAATATTTGTCTGGTAGCAACAATATACAGCCGAAAGTTAGGTAGGTGGTTACAAAAGCCGAATGCTGGCACACAATGTCATGTCGCGAAGTTATCTAATATCTATAAGAATCCGATAAATATGTTCTCTTTTGTTAAAGAAAAGTAAGAGAACGTTACTGTCCTTCAAACTTACACAATGCGAGATCATAAATAGATCCGAGTTATGGAAATTAATCGGGAACTCAGATATTATCTAACATCCACCTAAATGCTATGACGTCCAATGTAGTGTTCTAAAATTAGAGCTAAACGTTTTATCTTCAAAACTACATATTGCGATCTTATCTACTATTGACTTATCATTGTCAAATACTAATTCGGCGACGGTAAGAGGAATAAATATTATTTTCCTTCAAAGTGAAAGTCCTTTTTAATTGTAATTTATAAGGTTGGAAGTACCCTCGGGCTGATAGAATCCGGGTCAATTTGTGGTCGGTTACGTAACTCTATTGGCCTGAACCCACTTAGATCCCCACTAGTGGTGCTAGAATGGTATTACCGGTAAAGTGGCGTGACCAGTACGTCACTGATCAATATTCAGCCGGACCAGTCATTATGATTTATTTACCAACCGCTATTGTTATAAACTACCAACCTACTGACGAAGCATCGATCGACATATATCTTTCTTCGCTCACCCTTGCGAAATTCGTGATATGAATATTGAGTAGGTATACCTGTTGTTGTAGAGAAAGAAAGTCTTAGAAAATCTTGTGATATATTTCAGATTTCGTAATCAAAATATTTGTGTTTTCTTCAAAGTGCTTGGTTGGCATTACTGTGATAATTAAGAGGACATGAGTTCAAGGATAGTATTATTGAGTCTAGTGAGCATGAGTCTGCGTAAGTATTGAGTCAAGTCAGGGGGTCTTTACGTAACGACCTCGAACCCCCCCTGTCGCCTGCTCGCCCCTTCCCGACCATCATACAATGGCACTTCCCATCATTGGATTTTATACATTTCACAATATACCTATTGAGTAAACAGGTAAAAGTACAATAAATTAATTGTATGCACGTTTACTATACATAGAAACTTAGCTTTACATAATTAATAGGATACCTACCAATAATAAACCCGCCGCGGAACTACGGAAGTATCGGCCTTGATATTTAAAACTATTTCATCCGTTTCCTTAATAACGACGTAATAAAAATGACACAGTTTTCTAAAGACCTAGTACGTACAAGTACTTAAAAGCAATTAGTTAAATAGGAGAACGACGTAAAGAAGTTTGTTGACACCGGAATCGGACACCGCGTGACAAAGTTCAGCGCGGGGCAACTTCACAACAACACACCGGTAACACCTGACAGTGGTACACGCTGGGAATACAATGCAATACGTCTAATGCTTCCGGGGTTGTGACCTGGGGGAAATGGGAGAGTAACTAACCTTGTTGAGTCCAGGGTGCTTGAGGCGGTCGAGGCCCGAGACCCGGCTGGCGACGACGCCGTCGCCGGAGCCCCAAAATCCGATGCGGTCGCGCTCCATGAAGTCGTGCGTACAGCCCGTGCCGCCGCCAACGTGCGACTGCTTCTTGTCAGCGTGCGGGCCGTGGGTTTTGTGTGGGGCGGGGGGCGCGGGTCCCATCGCCGCGTCGCTCCTGGGAAAGCGGAAAGCGGGAAACTTCAGATAAGACTCGAACCACTTCAGCGATACGAACCGCGCTTGCGGTTTCAGCCGCTTCCCCCAACCCGATAACAGGTGGCGCTACCTACCGTGGGAACGGTGTTATCAAATTACTACGTATTTATTTCCGTTCATAAATATGTTTGCCCACATTTTTAGAACTTTTCGATCGATAACATGACAGTGGAAAATTGTACTATTTATACGAGCTGGTACAGTTCAATGACCTGAATTTATTTGGCCCGTTAATAACTCAAACCAATCAATTTTCTTTATTAGTATGTGTATTTGAAAAGACTCACATACCTATCCGGCCAGGGCAAATCTTTTTCCTGATTTTTAGTGTTTCATGTCATAAGTTTGATACCGGGTAAGTCGTTAAACTCGACTGTAGGGAATCACGTCCTGTCTCACGTCACGGGCTAGTAGGTACCTTTCGCTACCACCTTAAAATACTTAAGTACTTACATCAAAATTTATCTTTGAACACAAACACAAAAGTGGCTATAAGTTTTCTACTAAATATTGATGATTTATGACCGATGAGATGACCATCTGTAATCAAAACTATGAAAACTCGCCTCCCATTACTAAGTACATAAACTGAATTGTACGCCTACACGAATATAAATATGCATCGAGAGTTCAATTCCTCTCAGCACTGAAATTTGCAAGCAAATGGAATAAGTTCAGTACAAACAGTTCTGTTCTATTTATCTATTCTGTGAGCTGTGCCACCGGTCCCGACTGTTGAGTGCCTGTCTGAATATGCAAGTAGGTGGTATTGCTCCCGTTCTTACCTCCATCCCGCCTAGCTTTGACGGGAATATTTTTACAGAGAGCAAAGGAGTAAAAGCCCGACACTTCCCTTTAAAGTTTTAAACACTGAATATTATTTAAATACTCCACTAAACCTTTTTCTGTAATAATGATATATTGTCGAATAGAACGGAGCTCCACAACTTTTAGACATAGAAATTCTTACTACATAACTACCACCAACTTTGGAAAACAGCTGCAGCATGAAAGTACTTCTCATTACGCTACGTAGCTAGCTACCCTTATTACCCTACGTAGCTTTAGCTACGCGACTACGCAAGGGTTCAAACGACTACGATAGGACTACGCGACTACGAAGGGCTACGACCTACCAGTGAGGCACTGCCGGGCACAGTTTCCCGCTCTTTTCACATACGCACTTGTTATTCATGCAATTGAATCTGCGAATAGAGTAAAACGCTCAGATTTTATAATGGAAATTATATTAAAAATCAAATAATTTAAAAATATATATATATCGTCAATTCGCAAAATAACAAGTATAATTTTGAAATAATTATAAAAAAAATATTATTTATAGTTTATTTACTACATCAAAGTTACTTTTACACGGTTATTTTGAATTAAAAATAAGAAAATAAAAAACAGTAATTAGGTACCTATTTTAGGTAAATTGGACAAATATTTACCAAACCTTATTCGTGTCTTTGACTAAATTCTTAAAAATTTTCTTGACGACTGGAAATAAGAAATATTTTGATGAGATTTATAAATCTTTAAAATGGGATTTTCGTTTCTACTTAGATATTTCTAATATTATTCTATAATATATCCAATATTATAGTTCATTTAATATTCTTTTTAGGTATGAACTTATTTGTGGTTTATTCAGAGGATATAGACGACGATAGTTTTGACCCCGTACTAATGCTTATTTTTATAGAAAACGTAAAACCTCTATAAACTGACCTATAATCCTACATACAAAAAAAAATATTTTTTACTACATTTTTACTATATCTTTTTAAATGCGACTTTTATATATCAACCAAAATTTAATTTCCTATAAATATTAAATAAAAATAACGATATAAAATTAAATATTTAAAACGATTAATAGGAGAAAACAGAAATTAATTTAAAGCTCACCTTCTGATGCCTTTGCCCGCGCCATTCATATGACATTCATCAAATTGTCCGTTAGATTTTACTTTGCGTGACAGAAATGCCATTTTTAAAATAATTTACAAAAGAGATCAAACTTATCACAGAGAAACTGGTCAGCTACAAAAAATAACTTAATAGTTTTTTTAAACTCAAAAGAACTTATGGAAAAGTTTTTATTACTTTTTAAAATAAGTTTTATGAAATATTTAATTTTAATTATTTTATACAAATATTAGTAATAAAGATTGGGACATTTTTTGTTTGTCGCGGAGCTCTGACGAACTCTTGGAGACGACTGATGGACGGAAGACAAGATCACGCTAATATCATTCATACCTCTCACACTTATCTCATTTTAAATTTATTATAGTAAGTATCACACTCTAACCCGATACTACTCTCGGTTACTTATAAACAAAAAAGTCCAAACAAGGCTAATTTTGAAATAAAATTGGGAAGTTTCCTTCTTCACAGGAGTAACAAGATTATAAGCCCAAAAAAAAATGACGTTGACAACATTATTAAATATTTACAACTTTAATCAAAATTGTGACATACGAGTAGGTATCGTTATCTACAAAAGAAATGAAATAGTTAACAATTGAATTGTATTTCGTAACACGAGCATGGCGAATGTTTCTTAAATCTTGATATAAGTATAATGCTAGTTACAAGCTTTTCTTTCATTAAATTCACAAAGTAATAAAATAAAGTGTGTTAATTTCGGGTAAATAAAAATCCTGTAAAACAAATGTTGATCTACGGTTAGGTGCAAAGATTAAAAAGGTTTTTTTTAAATTGGAATGCATAGTAAAAGTTTGCAAATACAGAGCACACGTAAAGCCGATGGTGGCACCATGTGCACGATAACGTGTCACGCGCACGCTGCGCCGCGGCCGGCGCACGGGTCGCGGGATCAACCCAAGGTCGCGGGAATGTTACGCACAATGACATTCATTCATGAGCTCCATCAACTCATTCCACCAAGTCCATTCCATCTGAGGACATCCAGACGTACGGCGGGTTACCATCCTTACTTGATTGCCATTCCACTAATCCGCACCAAGTCCTTCGCTTCATCTTTCATAATGCGCACAGACAAGGAATGGAATGGGCTGCCGGCGTCGGTGTTTCTTGTATCTTATAACCTGGGGTCCTTTTAATCACGGGTGAATAGGCATTTTCTGGGTAAGCTCGTTCCACGGTCGATCTCTTCTCCTCGTGGAAGAATGAAGTCAAGAGCAAACCCATTTTAATTTAAAAAAAAAAACTATCATTCTAGTGCTTCGATAGATGTCTGGATTTAAATACATAATTATAAGATCTATAAATAGAAAACCTATATTCTATAAAAAAGGTAGCACCTCCTTCGAAGCATAAAAATGCCCGTGTCAAACGATTCTGTAAATAACATTGCAGGTTCCTAAGTTACAATAAGAATGGTCTCCCAAATTACGATGTAAATTACTAATTTGATCAATTAATAACTGAGGTTACAAACCTGTAGGTATATCATTATATATATCTGTAGGTAGGTATATGCGGTATAATATATCACATTGGGGTAGTACAACTTCGAGGTTTGTAACCTCAGTTATTAATTAAGTAACTAGTAAGTAACTAGGAACGTAGGTACCTTCTTACTAAGTAATAACGAGTTATTGTGTGTGATAGGTAATTATTCCGTTGTAACTTAGTAAGTTCTTGTTAAAGCATCTTTGTATTTTAATCATTCATGAAGATATCCCAAAATACATTCCCAGTTTTTTATGATAAGCATAGTAGCATTGAGGTGTCTAATTATGACGTAATTACATAACAAAGCTTTCAATTATATTCAAATACAAATACTCCTTATTATAAAAAATTGAGTTATTTCAATAAAAAAGTGTCTTCAAAAATGTGTGTGTGTGGGTTAAAAAAGTGTGTTATGTGCGTAATAAAGTTTCTTCTCACCTTTAATGTCTCTCGACGCTCGACAGATATTTAAGTTCGTTTAGCTGCATTAATGGATGTTCAGGTCATAGGACGACTAAGTGTTATCAGACGAAAGACCGTAGTTCATAAAGTTTAATGGTGTCTGCTTATCTATCACTAATAATTGACAGCTGATCAACACGCGTGCTCGTGGAAATTAACTCGGAAGATTAATAGACAGCACCCACTGATCATACTATATCATATCACACCCCAGACACTTCATACAAAGAACCTCGTTTTATAATTATGTAATTATTATGCAAAAGTGACAGGCAGGCAGTCGCTTCTGTAAAAAACCGGACCTGTCAAATCTTCAGGTTAGGTTAGCGGACCCTGTGAAAAACGGGATAATGCTAAGGAGATGATGATGATGATGCGGAAGGGGATACAAACAAAATACGTAAGCAAAAACAAAAATACAATTCTATGCAAGCCTGACAACAATGCACAGTGTACATTGTAAGGCTATTATGTATAATAATCAGCCGTACTACAAAACGGCTGCTTTAAAAAACGGTTAGCCGTAATGTAATACGGTGGATTACACAATCTGGCTGCGACATATGCATTAGGCCTTATTTTTACGCATAAGTAAGTACAGAAGTTTCTGTACAGCTAGGACGGGAGAGCCCTATGCGCTCCCCATTTGTCCGGCCAAGTAGTTAATGCCACCTGCGGCAAACCTAAAATAAGTCACGTCAAAAAAATGTTCAGGTAGATACGACATAGGAGATGATTACAGAAATTAGAATGTAGATTGGTATAACTTTGTGGATTATATGAATATAAGGAGCGGGAAAATAAAACGGCGTCGTTCTGGTTAAGTACTCCATTTTGTTTCTATATTTTTTTTAATTTAAACATGGCGCTTGTCTATGACAATGATGACTCTTTAAAATAGATATTCTTTTTGATTCGAGTGATTAATGGCAAATACATGTTATTGCATCATGACAATACCTACATGAAATATTAATATTTCAAAATAAAAATATTGTACTTACAACATTTCTTCACAGAGAAACAGACTTTACACCTCAACTTAAACTTTAGACTCTAAACTCTGTTCGTGTTTATTTATATCGGAGATCCGCATAATTTAAAGAACACGTGTTTCGACTATGTCAATAAACTTTAGTTAAACATGTTTATTTACATTAAATAAGTTCCTGTTATGCGCAATGTCACCGAAAAGTGAAATGACGATACGTCGCGAGACGATCCGTAGAATGTCCCAGACAAAATCTACGCACCAGTTTTTTAAGTAACATTGTGGTAGACTGGCTTGCTTTTCAAACGGGAAGCCGGGATTCGACCCGGTACCAGACTTGCATTAATGAGTTATTAATTTATCGTAAGTGCAGTTCCACAGTTACTAAAACTAAGCTTTATCTCTGTCTTGCACTCGTCATAAGTGAAGGACGGCTATTTTTTCTAATGGATCTCACATAGACAGGTAGATAGATAGATAAAATAACACAATGACACACAAGCACAATGGACACAAGATACAGAAATAAGATCAACAGATACAGAAAGGCACAATAGGCGGCCTTATCGTCCATGCAGCAATTTCTTCCATGCAACCTTTGAGTAGATACAGGTTTTTTTTTAAATTTGATGATTTTTGGGATCAGGATTTTTTTGGGTACATACATTTCTACTTGAATTAGGACCATTGTTAATCATTCAGCAGATATACCTACGTCCTACCTGCTGCATAAAGAGCCAGGGTGACCTAGTGCACCAAAATTCCTACTAAAATCGGGTTTATGATTGAGTTCTCTCTAAGCATATGGCCGTCTAATAACAGATAATTAAACCATCATTACTCGTCTGAGAAGTACCTACAACAATTTGTATTCTGCAATGTCCGCCATGATGGGGCAATACAGTTGTTACTTCACCAAACGAACTACCAACACAAAATATTCATGGTCTAAAGTAAACGTTATATGCAACGCGCTATATTAGCTATGATTTAAAAAAAGTGTGTTATGTCTGTCTACGTATCTGGTCTACCTTTTGTCTTATTAACCACCCTTAGAGGTCCGTGTTACTCTATGGTGTCTTATCATTATCTTCTTCTTATCGTGTGGGTTGTGAGGTGAAATACCAGCCTCATCAACCCTGGCGTCAGGGTTATGATTGAACCGCCTAAGGCCCCTGACATGGCTCAAGTAAGGATTACTCACATCAGTAAATAGTAACCGGTTATCATTATTATAATATTATATGCGAACTTCGTTTTATCTTTGTAACTTGACCAGCGCTCCTTAATACGCTATGTATAGTTTACTTTCTATTTTTCTTACGTTCTCTATTTGTATGTTTATGGAATGGTATAATGCTTTTGGCGGGAACGGAAACGGGACGATTGCTTTCTTCATTGAATAATCTAAATAATCAATACGAACTGGTGTTTTGTGGTTAATGATCGCATTAAGTTAGTCGGAAAACATTCGCGATAGTGTTATTATGTCGAAATAGTCAATAAACAAAGTGTACCTATCTATTTTCGCTTCGTGCCAACAAGCCGCTTCATAACTCAAAAGTTTATGCGAACTTTTGAGTTAATACGTTTGGGGTTCGGAGTAGGAGTCTGCTCCGAGGGTGGGGGCTTACGTTTCATCATTCATCATATAAGGCAGCCATGTCTTATGGGCACAGTTCTCTTTGCCTTGCCCTTCGGGGAAATCCAAAAATGTTTCTGGAACGCTCAGCCCGCGGAGGTCCCTGTTGCTCTATGTGGTCAGCTGAATATTATTTCGTTGAGGATCACTTTGTAAGTTATTTTCTTGCCAGAATCTTCAGCATGACAGTAAAGGATCTTCGTAAAAAAGGTAATTAACAGACAGACAAAATGCAGACAAACGTAATTTTCAGTAAATTGGTCAAATAAAGTCGGTAACATAAAAAACATACTTTTTATCGGTTTACAATCGTGATAATCTGTTTGTAAGTACCTGTGGCACAGTTCTAATTACGAATCCAAGGTTTTGTAAAAAAAAACAGTGACTAATATCTGTGAAACTGTGATTACTCATTTTACTAGGTAAACTATATTGATAAGGCTAGCTCGCCAATGTACGGTCACGAGCATTAATATGTATACACTTTGGTACCATGTCACATTAACTTTTTTGACAAATTGAACTGTAAGTCTCACTAAATGTCAAATATGTTAGTGCGACAGAGTCCTAAAGTGGATACATAATATTGCTCATGACTGTACTAAAAGTGTTTGAACAACAAAATGTTCAGGACCACTGTTATACACAGTGGACAAGTGGTTTCCCTAGTGTGGGGTCCTCTCTCTCTCTTTATTTAAGAGCTGCGCTCTTGTCGGTGGAGTAATCGCCATTACTCCATAGATAGGGCGTGTAGAACGGTGGTTGCCCCAATCGCCTTCCGTTCCGCAGTACACCAACCAATTTCTCAATCGGTGATGTTCTAGCTAGAGCCCTACCAGAATCCATTTCCTCGGCCTCCAACCAGTACTAATACCGCTGCTGCCCGGCATCAGGGGTGCGCTTATGAAGTAGCGGTAGTGGTAGTAAACGTGACCTTATATGCGTTTAAAAAGTATTACGTAAAAAAAAATGTTTTGTTGTTTGTTGAAGAATTGTTGAAAGTGGGGTCCTCTAAGCATCTTCTATTCTATTCCAAGGCATTGCAACTTGTGATCACTTATGACCATTTTACGACTGTTGGCGATCGATGTGGCGACATGACACGAAGTCATTTCACGTTGCCTGGAGGAGATTGCTACCTTAGCAATAAGGCCGCCTGTTGTACTACCAATTTAATTATAATACTAATGTATTTTTAATGTGATTTAAGTGCAATAAAGAGTTTTTGTATTGTATTGTTAAACCGTCGGTCCCGGGCTACTGCACAAACGCCTCCACCAGCCCGCAATGCAGTAACGTGATTGAGGTAGCCTGTACCCAGCAGTGGGATTGAGAGTGAGACGTATATACTTAGGCTATTTTTATGTTTGCATAATTAATAACATTGGGCGGAAGGCAAGAGGAAACCACTGCCCTATTTTCCCCTAAAAAGTAGCATGGAAAATGCTGTACCGACAAGAGCGTGGCTCTTAAATTGATGATGATGAATTAATAACATAAAATGTAAGTACATTTTGCTATGATTTCAAAAGTAAGGAGATTTTGCTATGATTTTATATTCTATTCTGGCGATGAGAACCAACTCGCCGCGGGACAAACACGTGTGATTCCACCACAGTTCGATGACAAGGTATTGGTTATTGAAAGCATTATCTTTTCAAGGTTTAATTTATCTTTCAATTTGTTTTTTTTTTATAACATTTTGACGTGACTTATTGTAGATTTGCCGCATACGGCATTAACAACGTTGCCGATCAATTTGTCTTTCAATTCCATTTCTATTGTAAATAACGGTTCTTTCCCCCATTTCAATTTAAAAAGTTCCAATGTCCATATTGAAAACCCATTCGCGTACTTAAATAAAATAGTTACGTACATACCTATATTAAAAAATCTGAGTTTATGATAGTACTAAACGTAGCCTATTACGTAAACAACTAAGTAGGTACTATAACTAAGTACTAACTGTTTAGATTGTAGTTAATGATTTTTGTTTTTATAGCACTTACCTGTGCTTAGGGAAATTTACAAAGAGAAAATTAAATCGAAAAACCCGAGTCAGATTTATTTCGATTTAAATTTTCTCTTTGTAGATAGTAGTTGTTTTTATAATTATGCTAGTGTTGTGTTTAGGTATAAAAAATACAAAAAAAGAACAAATACTGAGAATTATTGAGGACAGAAGAGGCAAGATGATTGGACACCTAATAAGACACGACGAATTTATTAAAAACATAGAAGGAAAGCTAGAAGGAAAGAGGAAGGGGAAGACCAAGAAGAGCTTACGTGGAACAGATTAAAGAAAAGGTTAACGTCGTGTCTTATAGGGAAGTCAAGGAATTGGCATTTGATAGACTGGAATGGAAAATGCTGCACCGACAAGAGCGTGGCTCTTAAATTGATGATGATGTTTAGGTATACACAAAACACATTATTGTCTTCAAGTTTTCTTCTGACAACGTATTGCTGTCTACTCTGATAGATACTTTGTGCTATGCCGAGTCCGACTGTCTGTCTATGCAAATGTAATGAACTCAACAACAAGTAATAACTCACACTTCATTAATATTTAACCTCCCTTTATCAACCGGAGAGAATACCTAATCAAGCGAGGTAAGCCGCAGGGTAAAAAAGTTCAAATAAAATATAGCTAATCGGCTGATATATTTCTTTGGCCTGATTGTGCAGCGTCGTAACCCCGTCACTGTCACTGGGCCAATGTCATCTGCTCTGCTTGGTACAGTTTTTATGAGTAATTGTCTTTTCATTAGTCTGTCTAAGCTTCTGTCTGTTGTGATGAAACTGCCTTAACTTTTTATACGCATATTGCCAAGACATAAAAGTCATCTGATGATGACTCACAAGCCAATAGGTTTGACATCAACATCATAACATCGGGAGTCTCACATCCCTGGTTTAAACGCGGTAAGAACTCGTTATTATGTGTTTTATTTAACATAACATAAGCCGACGACTATATCGCATTTGGGGTAGTCAGAGATACATCCATCGCAAGATGAACTAAGTACCCTCACAAGATAAATATGACAGGTTTACTGACCTCTTTAAAAAATATTCTAAAAATATTTATCTTACGGGACATAATTATGTCCTCTGTAACGGCCTCTGTGGTCCAGTAGTTAAGCGCTGGGCTGACGATCCGGAGGCCCCGGGTTCGAATCTCGGTGGGGACATATCACAAAAATCACTTTGTGATCCCTAGTTTGGTTAGGACATTACAGACTGATCACCTGTCTGACAGAAAGATGATCCGTGCTTCGGCAGGCAGGTTAAGCTGTTGGTCCCGGTTACTACTTACTGATGGAAGTATGTAGTCGTTACATAAGCTATCTCAGGGGCCTTTGGCGGCTCAATAATAACCCTGACACCAGGGTGGGAGTTAGTAATCCACCCCATGACCCACACGATAAGAAGAAGATTATGTCCCAATAATGATAATATCGATTGCGAGTGTACCTGCTCCCGATGATGAGGATATGAGTACATTTTTTTTTGACGTGACTTATTGTAGATTTGCCACAGATGGCATAACTAAGTACTTGGCCGGACAAATGGGAATCGCTGAAGGCTCCCACCCGGTGATACGAGTACAGACGACGGTTTTATTCAATTCTATGCTTTGTTTTGTTTCCATAAAAATAAAAATCAATGTCTTCTTTATAGTGACTTGACAAGTACGTGTAATCGTGACCTTGTGTGCAATATTTCCTGCCATTACTTTCAGTTCTGCAATAAGCAACAGTTAAATAGACATCACACTAAAGACAAACAGTCGCACGACAATTTAATAGCTTAAACTTTTACTTTCTTCCTTTCATTAACAGTATGCCTCGTTTACAGTTACTCCACTTGCACTGTTTACTCAACAAGTAATCGTAATGTTAGGTAGGTACGTTTGCGTTTTCTAGAACTGCGCAACTGTGAATAATATTCTAAATGCAGTATGTAAGTATGTATACTTATAGGTAGATATATGTTAGTGGTTGTGAATATTAGGTAACATTTATTTATTTACAAAACGAGAATAATTAGATTATTTCCAACGGACAAGTTTAGGTAGGTGGTATTTATAACTTTGACAGCGCATATGTGTAAAACAAACATCTATGGCAAAAAATAGTATTATAAAATAGTATATACAGGGGAATGATTCAGACCATGATTTCAAATTCAAAATTAATCTCTTTTAATTATTTTTAATTATATACTGTTGCGCTGGAAAATTCCACTTGATATTAACTCAGAATAATAAGCTGAATCATCCCCCTCAGCATTTGTTACGATGTCACAACATACACCCTGTCCAATTACATACAAGTAGCCATACAAGTAGATAGAGTCACTAACATTCTGTATATTGTCGTCTAACATACCTGTCAATACAATATTAGTGTTTATGAACGAAATGATTATGTATGCTACATTAAAGAAGTAAATTATTTAAATAATACTCGATGACTCGATACGTACTACATTTTATGATAGGTATGAAATCAACAAAATCTCAGAACACTTGGTTGCTGCAAAACTTGACGCTTCAATGGACACTGCAATTTACGGACTATTGTAAGTGAGATATTGTTTGAAATTCGAACTACTGGACAATAAGCTGCATTACTATGAACTTGCTGCAGTGCTTCCTGCTAGCCAGCTGGCGAAGCTCGTCTGACGGCAAAACCGGGATATTCATACACGTTCTCTAACTCTAGCAAGCAATTCATATGGGGTCGAACAGTACCACTACAAGTCACAAAAGGCAAACTACAGCAATACTAGTTATTAAAGATAGATATCGTTTTTATTTCTTTTATTTTAATGAAAGTACCAATATACTTTATTGCACCAAAATAAAAAGAAATAATTACAAAGACTCTTAACTAGGTACATGGCAAATGGCGGCCTTATCGCTTAAAGCGACGTACCGTGCGAAGTACCTTGTAGTGGAGCAGTCTGGTGGAGTATGCTCCATACCCCCTCCGGTTGTTCGAAGGTAGGTGCCCAGCAGTGGCAGCTACATAAGTTGTTTATGTACTGAGTAACAGGAACATGCAGAATCAGTTGAACTTGTTCTATATACCTATATTACACCATAGAAGTAAAGATAACATTTGATTCGACACGGTTTTCATAAAAAAAAAATTTAATCTTGCGTATTTTATGACAATAACTATGATAACATAAATAGAATTGGGTAGTTTCCAAAGTCAAAGATAAATTATGAAATTCTGATTAAGTACTAAATAAAGACAGATCTAAAGATGACAAAAACGTTTTCTTTTTAACTTATATGAATTTTAATAAAGACAAATGTAATAATAAATGCGACATTTTGTCACGTTTTTAATAACGTCCCAGGTTCCTTTCCTATGCCAATTCCATAGTAATTTCGTATTTTGACGTTTGGTAAAAAGTAACCAATTTGACTAGTTGGAAACTACCCTACTGTAATAGTAGAAGAATCGTACGTAGTAATTTCTCTTCTCGTAGGTCCACGGTTCCATGATCACAAATTGGGTCTTAACATCCCCTAAGGGACAGGTTATACACATATATATATACAGTTACGTTTATCATACAGTAATCAAAACTATCTCCGCTTCTATGTTATTAACAAACTGAAACAATATCCTTATCTAAAACCGTGCAAGTAAATTAAATATGTACTCATACACGTAAACAGAACAGGACCCGTAGTAGCCCAATTGGTAGAACGCTTGCCTCTCACTTTGAGGTCGCTGGTTCGAATCCAGCACAGGCCTAAACCAATGATTGCCGAATTTGTTTACGAATTCATGTTTGGATCATAAATGATTACCACGTGCTCGCGGTGAAGGAAAACATCGTGAAGGGTTTCTTCACATTCCCGAGAAATGTATTTTCGGACGTATGTGTGCTAACCTGTATTGGGCTGGTTTTCCCTTCGCGGGTTTGAAGGTCAGATAGACAGTCGCTTCTGTAAGAAACCGGACCTGTCAAATCTTCGGGTTAGGTAAGCGGACCTTGTGGGAAACGGGATAATGCTAGAGAGATGATGACACAGTAAACAGAAGTCTTAAGGAGCATGTACGTTTTAGCTTCCACCCCACTCACGCCTTCCAAAAGACCAGGACTCCATAGGCCCGAGATATGGAAACGAAACACTTACAGGAAAAACTTATTCTAAGGTGAGCAACGGCGGCCTTATCGCTAAGAGCGATATCCTCCAGAAAACCTTCACCAGAGGATATAATATACTTGTACAACTGCACATAGGTTATATATAACATAAACATTTGCTGGAACATTCTTGTTTTTAAGCAGAATTTACACTAAGAATCTAATCGTGTGTTGAACTGACGACGAGTATGCTTCGTTTGTTTTACTTATAAATAGGTACTTATATAAGTAACTACAATATCTCGTACTAGATTAACTTACACACGTAATCCCTCTTGGGACCTCGACCGAACAACAGACATGTAATATGCAGCCATTACATTATAGCAATACGCGCCCGAAGACTGATATGATGAACTTTATACGAGAGCTCACACTGATATGATAACAGGGTAAGACATTAGAAACTTTTACAATATGCCCAGGATAAGATTTTTAAGGCATATTCTGGGTAAGCTCGCTCCACTGTCGACCCCTTTTTTACCTCGTGGAAGAATGGGGTCAAGAGCAAAACCATCTAAATTAAGAAAAAAATGGTCTTATTCCATCTAATCAGGATGGAAAGTTACGTTCTACGATTTCCTTCGTCTCAGACTTTATGGCAAATATAAAAATACGGACGAAGATAATACCTAATTTTTACGCTGTTACACGTACTACATAAATTGCGTGAAGAATAACTTAAAATTTTGAAACTTTAGCTACAGTTGGGACTTTTAAAACTATTGTGGAAACTTTATAAAAGTACGTATAAACAGCACGAGCATAAATAAGGTAGGTACACTAGTACCAAAGTGTAATAGATAATAATAATAACAAACTTACTGCCACTTTTTCTTGTCGTTCAACTTAACAGATGCAGAGTTTCCCATCGCGCCTGCGGGCCAGCTGTCGGTAGTTTAGCCGCTTCGATCGTACATAAACAACTACACACCGCACGTCCAAGTCAATCGACTCCTTGTAAGACTTTGAGACAGGTAACTCGACGTGGCCGTGACTTGCCCTCGCCCAGTCATTTCCTCCGGCTCCACTTATATTGCGAAAACTCTGTACAACCCAACGAAGTCAATTCAAAAATTGGCGGAAATGTACAAAGACTGCATAGTATATAGCTGATAGTAAAAGATAGCAGGGTCCTGCAGGGTCCATCGATTTCTGCACTTCAACAAATCTTTCTTGTAACGTAAATCAACTTTATTTATCAGCCTTTGTATGGAACTACCTACAAAATGGGACTAACAAAGTAAAATTGTAACTTCGATTAATGACCTTCATCATTATTGTGCAATAGTTGCACAACAATTTTTATGATTTTTTTAGAGAAGCGCTAAAAATTAATTGGTTAAAAAGTAATCAAGTTTAGTAATAAAGTTAAAAAATATATAAAAGTGAAACGCTGCTGAAAAATTATTATTTATACTTATTTATTATTACATAAACGTTCTACTTCAAAGGTTTCACAAATTATTATTATTGAACGGAACGTAACATTCAAACATTCAGTTGTCATTTTAGGCACGTCAAAATTAGGTTATTTTGTTTTAAGTAAATGAAAACGACGGTAAACCAAATCTAATAAATAGAAGCTAGAGTTTTATAAGCTTAATTTCGTTTCCCTTGAGTTTTTTTATCGTTTAGATATGAAATCTGAAGGTAGGTTGATTTTTTTCCTGTCTTTTAAGTGAAATTAACGGTCCGTCCTGTTTCACTAGCGTTAGTAATAATTTCATCACTATTATGAATATTGCAGAAGTTAAGGAGATCTTCCTGAAGATTCTCAAGGAGGAAGAAGATGTGTCTGCGGCGGTGGCAGCCATAAAAACTCTGTTAACTGTGATAGAAAATTACCAAGGTAAACTTTTTTTGCATATTGTCAACTTTTTAAAACATTTTAAGCTTGAAATTTTATTTTCCAAGATCCTTAAATCAATAAAAAGGATCCTTTATTGTCAAGATATTTTTATCAAACAGAAGGTAAGGTGTGGGCACTTACTTTATCTTGCTATAAATGTACCTCTGACTACCCCAATGCGGATATAGTCGTGAGCTTATATTTATTTTTATATTCAGTCTTGCATTTTATTGTATTGATCACTTTTATATATTCTCTACAACTAGCGTTTTAATTTCCAGTTACCACTATAGGAGAACTGCATAACAACCTGCGCATAGCAGTGGGTGCCATGAAGGACTGTGACCAACCCGTGACGGGCATATCATCCGGCTGCGAGTTGTTCATGCGGTTCATCTCCTTCACCAGGCTAGATGAGAAGGATAAGGTATTATAAACAGCTTGCTTAAATATAATGTTATAGTAATGAGGTAAGCAGTTGACAAAGGTGTAGTTTTGCTTATTAACATGTGTTTTTTAATAGTTACAAAAAGTAACAGTTGAAGCATTTTTCTTAGTAAACATGAATCTCACAGACAAAAACACTGCTTCCATTTTATTCATACAATCTGCAATAGAACAACAGACTTGGTCGATTGAGAATAGGCCTGTTACATAAAGGCTGTTCACAACAGAATGTGGTTTTTCACAAAGGTGCTTGCTAATATGGTTTCCAGTATAAAGGGACAATTATGAAGAACCACATTTTACTATGAAGGACAAAAAGAAGGTGTTAAACACTTGTGTACTGCCAAGCATGATTTATGGTTGCCAAACATGGGCCCTAACAGAAAAACAGAGTAAAGCTCTAAAAGTGTGCCAACATAGGATGGAGAGAAGTTAAATATCAAATTAAAGCATAAAATCAAACTAATAAATATTGGGGAAAAGCCCGAAGTAGAAGACATAATACGGCAAAGAAGCTAAAAAACAATGGTACACTCTATTTAAGGAAACTATATATATGTAAAAATGACAGAAATAAAGGCTTATTATTATGATCACTACAAAGTATAGAACCAAGTCGCTTTTTCTGTCCCTATATCCTTATGTACACTTAAATCTTTAAAACTATGCAATGGATTTTGATGCAGTTTTTTTAATAGATAGAGTGATTCAAGTAGAAGGTTTATATGTATAATAACATGCATTAAATAGTGGAGAAATATGGGTCTTTTTGAGGTTTTTAATGTGATGTCGTAAATAATGTCATTTTTTCCTCAGCATTGCAACTGAGCGAAGCCAGAGTCTCTAGTAAGGGAATAATTATACTATTCTGTGGGCTATTCGTTAATTGTACATGGTATTTTTTGTTATTTCAGACATACAAAGAGTGTGAGCAAGTGATGCTGCAGAGAGGGCGTATCTTTCTGGACACCCTGTTGGAAGCACGAGGGAAGGTTGCCAAGCAAGCGCTGTCTTTCATTAGTGATGGATGTGTGAGTAATATTAATAAACATGACTAACATAAAAATAGTACTAGCCACCAGAGCTTGTGTCTCTTATGGAAGATTACAAACATCACGCCTGTATCCCTGAAGGAGTAGGCAGCAGTGCACCATCTCCTCAGAGGTGTAGAGGTCCATTACTCCAGCTATGTTTAAGTTCTATAGCGTCGTGGCTCGCGCCGCGGCTTATGCTGAGTGAGGCCCTTTTATAAAGGACACCACCACCATCGTTGACCAGTCCATACACTCGATTGTTTGTGTTTCTTGTGTATGTTGTTGTTTTTTATTTTTTATTATGTGTTTGATTGTAAGTTATGTGTTACTCCGTGTTTTTATTGTATATTTTTTGTTTGTTTTATATTTGTTGCTGTGGTGTCCCTTTATAATAAACGTTTCTTTCTTTCTTTCTATATAAGAGTGGGCAAACCCATTGCCATTAACAGGGCATAAATCCTGGAAACCATGTGATGTCAATTATCTATCATCCAAACAAGTTAATAATACTTATAATATTTGTTACAGAGAATCCTGACACACTCTAGATCAAGAGTAGTTCTCCAAGCTATGCTAGAGGCAGCCAATGCTAACACAAGATTTGAAGTTTATGTCACGATGTCCTGCCCAGACAACAGTGGGTAAGTAATAAACCTGCATAATTACAATGTGTATAAGGGATCAATACAGACAACTACTTCTTCTTCTATATATAGTGCTATAGCTCTATAGTGCGGGTTGTGAAGTGGAATACCAACCTCATCCTGGTGTCAGGGTTATTACTGAGCCACCAAAGGCCCCTGACATGACTCATGTAACAACTACATACTTACATCATAAACAGCGTATATATGTCCCACTGCTGGGCACAGGCCTCCCCTCAATCAACCGGAGGGGATATGGAGCATACTCCACCTCGCTGCTCCAGTGCGGGTTGGTGAAGGTGTTTTTACGGCTAATAGCCGGGATCAAGAGCTTAACGTGCCCTCCGAAGCACAGAATCATCTTACTTCAAGCCTGAAAAGTCCTTACCAAACAAAGGAGTCTCACAAAGTGATTTCGACCTTGTCCTCATCGGGAATCGAACCCGGACCTCCAGATCGTGAGCCTGACGCTCAAACCACTAGACCACGGAGGCTGCATACTTTTTTTTTTTTGACGTTGGGAAATGCGTTACGCATACCACGCCGCCCGGGGGGACGACGTGCTTATGTGGGACTCCCCGGGTGTCACCACCCGGTATACCCACTAAAACCCAACGGTGTTCCTCTTTGCCGCCGTGTGACGGGGATACGGGAACGCAATTGCACACAAAGGCTGCATACTTACATCAGTAAGCTGTAACCAAGACGAACGGCTTAACATGTGTATCTAAACTTTTAAACTTAACTTTTAAACTTAACTTTTTTACTAATTTTTTATTATTATTTATCTCACATTTGTAGTGTACAGATGCACAAGGAGCTGTTGGAGGCGGGGGTGGACGCGACGCTGATCCTGGACTCTGCGGTGGGGTACATGATGGAGCAGGTGGACATAGTCATGGTCGGCGCCGAGGGAGTCGTCGAGAGCGGCGGCATTATCAACAAGGTATATTATACCAACCCACAGTAGATCGTCACCAATAATATACATAAGGGCGATTATATTAACACCTTCAAGGACAGAACGTCTAATGACGTTCCGATTCCAAGTTGTCATACTCTCATACTACCTATTATAAACCATCAATGACCCATGGTCTCTGTCCGTGAAAGGGTTAAATTAATAAAAAAAAATCCTATTTGGGCTAGTCAGAGGTACATCAGTGAGCTCTGAAGAGCAAACTGACAAGACACTATCTCCATTAAAAATTAGTTAAATTAGTATAGTTTATTTGTTTTTTGTACCAACTAGTGCAATAATATGATATATGTGTATTTGTATCAGCCGTTCGAATTTTCAATCACTTACCCACCGAAATAAAATTGTTAGAGGGTAAGACATTTAAAAAACGTCTAAAAAATTGGCTAGTTGATATGGAATTTTATGACTTGAATGAATATTTTCAACAACAATGATATTTAAAACTGACAAATGTTTGGTGTCAATATTATTGAGCCGCCTAAAGCCCCTGACACGACCCATGTAACGACTATGTTCTTACATCAGTAGTAACCGGGACCAATGCCTTAACATGCCACGGATCATCTTACTTTCAGTCAATTGCGTGATAAGCCTGCAATATTTACATGGAGGAGAGATTGTGTGCCTCTTGGCAGATCCAGTGTCCGTAGCGTCAAGGCTTGTATATAAATACTGTACTGTGTCTCTTAGGAATATCAAACCCCTGAACAGCATGGTGTAGTGCTGTAATGGTATTCTTTTGTAAATTGATGATTTGATCATCATTAAACGCTCTAAACTATGAGGCTGGCATAACCACCAAGAGTGGCTCAAGCCTCAAAAAAAATTAGATTAAAAAAAAAAGCCTGCAATATTCAAACCAGGGCTCACAAAGTGATTTTTGTGATATGCCTCTACCGGGATTCGAACCCGAACCTAACTATTGGATCACGGAGGCGGTCGCCATATTACAACTTCTTTTTACTTTTCAGATTGGCACATACGGCCTGGCAATAGCAGCCCTAGAGCTAAAAAAACCGGTGTACGTACTAACAGAGAGCTTCAAATTCTCCCGGACATACCCGCTGAACCAGAAGGATGTGCCCAAAGAGTTCAAATATCTCTCCAGTCACATCAAGTCCGACAAGGACCTCAAGAAAGTGCACCCTTTAGTGGATTACACGCCCCCGAAATACTTAACGTTGCTGTTTACTGATCTCGGAATACTAACGCCTTCTGCGGTTAGTGACGAACTGATCAATCTGTATTTATAATAATAATAAGCCTTTTTATAGGATTAAATGTCATTTACGTATTTTGGTCTGTTTAAGTGAATTGCCAGAAGATCGGCTTCGCTAAATAACTTCCAAGGAGGTTAAAAAGGCCACATCAAAGTAATTCATCTAATAAAGCAATATTGCTATTTGACATTTGTTTCATTGCGCATATATTTGCAATATTACTTTGTTAAAATGAATTGCTTGGAAGTGGGCTATTAAACCCCCAGTTTTCGTCTCTAATTGATTCGACTTCATTTTATGAAACGAATTCAATTGGGTCGTTCTTCTTTTTTATCGACAATAAAAAGACATTTTCCCAATTAATCGGACTTAACATCTTTAAAATTATAACGGCAATAAATATTTTAAAACATCATATAAAGATCTGTCCGTAAAGGACTATTTAGTGGTTCTCTTTATCTTGGTAACATACTTTTCTTTGCAGGCGCATTCCAAAAAATATTGTGACAGAATGGCCCTTTTCATCGGAGACAACATTTCAATATACCACTCTGTCACAAAATTTTGTGAAAAACAATGAAGCTACGTTAATAACTAATTGAGGAACCGATTAGTATTTTGCTTGTATTTTGAGTATAATAAGATAACTATATTTTTGGACAATGGAAACATGAAATAAAATTGTAAAACATAACTTATTAAAAGCAGTACGGAAGACAGATCATTGTCGATAAAAAAGAAGAACGACCCAATTATGTTTTTTTTTTAAATCAGCACACTTTTACACACTAATACCCACTTAAAATGAAATAAAGTGCGTAAATATCCAAGGCAATCCATCCACCACGAATTCTCGTCAAAAAATCTTCTGATGTAGAGAAAGAAAAAACAGGACTAAACAATTGATTCAGAAAGAAAGGGAAATAAAATGCAGAAGAATTAAATCCAAAATTGTCTGGCACTTTAATTAATATGTAAGAAAAAATTATATTTACAGTCAATTCGTTACACCTACCATTAATTAGAATACTAAACACTCAACAACTAATAATATCTCACTTTGTGTTACATTTCCATAACATACTAATACATAATTTCATGCTCATACTCTAGGCAAGAAAATATTGATAAAGGCACTTTATTTAGGTAATACGCATTGGAAGCACAGGGGATGTTTGTTTTAAATCACAAATTATTATTATTGCCACAAAGTATGTTTGAAAGTTTGCCCACACCATATCGCATATAAAATATACTAAATCTCAAAGTTCCGATCCTTCCAAACAGTTAATTTATTTTTAAAATAAGCCTTTTCTATAAATAAAATGTTTAACATCTCATTTTTCTTCACATAGGATATAAATGTCACAAACTTTTAAAATAGAATATTTGGAACACACGTGAAAGCTCAAAGTAAGGTATTAACGATTAAAAAAGAAATGTCATTTTCACATAAAATAGCCTACAATACCACATAACACAGTTATCATTTTAATAACATAAATCCTTACGTTTATAGTCTTAATACATTTACAAGATTAATACTTATGGATAATTACAATACGTAAACTGTGGACTATAGTGTAAAAATTGTACTCTTATAGAAATACAAACCTCAGTCAAAATAATAACATTGATTATAATAATGTATCAAAAACTTATCAACTATGATTTTACGGAATACTTGCTAAAAAGTACCATTCGAAAGAGATCAACGCTGCAAACGTGAGGCAATCCAACAATACTAAGAAACAAGTTATACACGCCTACGTATAGCACTTACTATCTCTATATTAATTGATAACTTCATGCATGTATCTTATAAACTTACCATTTTAATTACCACAGATATAAAGATTTCAAAAGCCATGATTTGCTTGTTAACTACAATGTTGATGCGGTTATAACAATAAGTTGCCCTATACCTTCCAAACTCGTACAGTAACACCCTAAAAACGTAATATTTTGTCAGTTTCTGAGGTACTCTTAATGTTGCTATGAAGTATTTTTTTTCTGCTTGTTATCTAGTTTAACACCAGTTAATTTCAGTTACATTATTTCAAACTTCTCTTTTCAATAGAATAAAAACTCCATTGTATTTTCCATAAGACCTCACATCACAGTAGCGCCATCTCCCGGCGTAGCTGCGGACTAGCTCGTCGACTACCGGTTGTAGATGTTATCTATGATAGTGTATATCTGGTGGAAGTGAGGCCGCTTTTCCGGCTCGTACTCCCAGCATCGCAGCATCAGGGCGTACACCTCCTCTGAACAGCCCTCCGGCGCAGGCATTCTGTAACCTGATGGGAAAAAAACAAGTTTTACAATAGCGCAAACAACAAAACACCCTTTCTTAGTAATTGGACATTATAGCGCTTTATAAAAACCTAATAAAAAAGGGATTGTAAACGGGTTTCGTTGGAAACCAATATCAATCATGGGCAACCTTTTTCTTGGCATTGTCTTACCACATTTGGCCTATACAAATGCTAGATTCGCTCAAAATGGAAGGTTAAACCCCTAGGTAATTTAAGCAAGTTGATTATGAAGGAATTCGTTAGGAGCATGCTGTGAAAACTATGAAGACACGAAGTATATTGTAGTTAGGTTAAGTACCTACTTATTTACTGAGTAAGTTCCAAATTCAAATTCTACCTACCTGTGTCAATTTTCTCCCTCGCTCGTGAGTTGCTCATCCCCGCGTATGGAGTATCCCCTTTAGAGAATATCTCCCACATGAGCACCCCATAGCTCCACACGTCGCAGAGAGATGTGTATTTACCTGAATAAAATACAAAAAAAAATAATGAAAATCGGTTCATAAACGACGAAGTTATACGCGAATAAACAAAATATACCTATACGGTCGAATCGAGAACCTCCCCCTTTTTTGAAGTCGGTAAAAAACATTTGTTACGTTTGCGATTTTTTTTACATACATACATACATAAACTCACGCCCGTAATCCCAAATGGGGTGGGCAGAGCCACAAGTAATCAAAGACAACTTGCAGCCACTGTTGATACGAAGTCCTAAGATGCGATTTTTTTTAATATTAAAATTTTCTCTATAATTACATTCCAAATTTGCTCCAAAATGAAAATAAATAAGCAATTAAAACACATAATAACGGGTTCTTACCGCGTTTAAAGTAGGGATATGAGACTCCCGATATACGGATGACCAGTCATCCTGTGATCATGGCACTTGCAACAGTGTCGAAATATCGGGAATCTTATATCCCTACTTTAAACGCGGTAAGAACCCGTTATTACGTGTCTTAATTATGATAATAACCGCGTAAACTTAAAACGATGTATAAATAAGCAATTGTTTGTCTTGTCGATGTAACGTTCCGTGTTACTTTTGAGGAAAAATAGGGTAGTAGTACTGTCATCAGACCAGCTAGTAAGTTGGTACCCAGTTTACTCAACTTCATAAGTAACCGTACCAGGACTCCTGCCTTGGCTTCTGTGTACTTCAGACAGTTACTGTGATCTGTCAGTTTATGAGTTTTATTATACTTTGAAACGCGACAACGCTCAAGCCTGGACACACGCATTTACTCAGTTCGGGCTATTGTCTCGTCTTTGGAAGTCCGTCAGATTACCTTTTTCTCCTCACTAAAAAGTGAATATAATGTGAATTGTACCTGTGTTTCAGTCCTCTGAAACCCAACTCCCATTAAATTCTTCCACGCATCACAAACGTAACAATATCTATGAATTGAAACAGCACTTACCGAAATTAAGTGCTTCAGGCGCAGTCCACTTGATCGGGATCTGCTTCATTCCCCCTGAGACTATATACTCCTCCTCTTCCCTGGACATGCCGAAGTCAGATATCTTGACGATGTTGTCATCACCGATGAGGCAGTTCCGCGCCGCCAGGTCCCGGTGGATGCAGTTCTTGGACTCGAGGTACCTCATGCCGCCGGCAGCGTCGCGACACATAGCCAGCAGTGAGCGGGAGTTGAGGGTTGAGGAGCGCGTGCGGAGGAAAGTTAGGAGGGAACCACCTGTAGACAATTTTACAAAGCAATAGTAACTTGGGACAGAAATCATAACTAACAAAGAAGTGCTAGAAAGATAAGGGAAAAGGACAATGAACAAATTATTGAAGTTAGAAGAAGCAAGCGAATTTGTTAAAAACATCAAAGTTTCCATGGCAACTCCCGATGTCCGGCCCGCAACCTTCGCAGTAATACCCCATTGGTCATAAGGACAATACCTTCACGATACCAAAAACTTACTAGACCATACAAAGTGAAACATTTTATTCGGATATTGTCTCTTCCAAAATGTCGATTACCGAACAATAAAATTCTAAATTTTTGGTATTTGAGTAATAACAATATAATTTTGTTTAACAGCCTCCGTGGTCTAGTGGTTAGAGCGTTAGGCTCACGATCTGGAGGTCCGGGTTCGATTCCCGATGTTTGGTAAGGACTTTTCAGGCTTGAATCACCTGATTGATCATTCCGTGCGTCGGAGGGCCCATTAAGCTGTTGGTCCCGGCTATTAGCCGTAAAAACACCTCCACCAACCCGCATTGGAGCAGCGTTGTGGAGTATGCTCCATACCCCCGGTTCCAATCCGGTTGATTGAGGGGAGGCCTGTGCCCAGCAGTGGGACGTTATGTAATTTTGTTTAACGTACCAAGTGTGCTTCATTTGATATCAAGTTACTCCAAACATCGTGTTGTGATTCATAATAGAATCACGAATATACATAGACTGAAATAACGTCAGTACGAATAACCCAACATTATACCCTCCTACGCATTGTTTCCTAGACACATAAACAAAACTAACGTGTATACCTACATGTTACAATAAGGGACTATCCAGGCTACGTTCACCAAAAACAATATAGATGGCGTTGTTTAAACGTGATAATTACCTATTTTCTCATTACTTTGGTACATAATTAAATTATTCCAAAATACAATACAAATGATATTCGGGTCTTATGTAAGTATAGAATTATGTTGCTACCTATATCGCTTCTCTTTATTTTGATCAGATTAATAATGAGTGGCAGACGTAATTGTGCCTGGGTAATAAAAAGGCTCATCATTTATGCCCAAAAACAAAGATCAAAGATGCATTATATCTGTTATCTATGAAATTAGAAGATTAAAAAAATTGTACAGCGCCATCTATATTGATTTTGAGGAACGTACTAGAAAGTCCCTAGGTGAGAGTGTCCTAGGTCAAGGTAAATTATGAAATTCTGATTACTAAATATAGACTGATCTAAAGGTGACAAAAAAGTTCTCTTTTTTTTTCAAAGGTTTTTTTTCGTACTTATTTATGTAATTATGGAATTTTAATTAATCAAAATAATAAGTGCGATATTTTGTCACATTTTTGGATGACGTCACAGGTTGCTTTTTTATACAAATTCCATAGTAATTTTGTGTTTTGACGTTCAGTAAAAAGTAACTGATTTGACTAGATGGAAACTAGGTACCCTATTAATAAGGTATGGTTCATCTTACATATTTTCACCCTGCAGTCTTTTATCCGAAAACTAACAAAAACAGTAAGAAGGGTCAAGCATAAGAACATACATAAGCTTATGTATGGGATAGTCGGAGGTACATCCATCGTAAGATGAACTAACCCACACCCCGCCGATGACCAAAGCAAAAAAATAATCAGGTCTGGTTTAAAATCGGACACAGACACAGTAGTAAGTAATTATTTATTAGTAAGTACCTAACAATATAACTTGGCCATATAATTTATGATTAGACCAATCGGATTAAGAATGTCAATTTGCTCAGGTTATGGGTAAAAATAATAACGTCCCAAATTTATAATGGTAGAAATAGAAAAAAATGAACACTTTTTTAAGAATTTCGACTTTTGAGTTAAGCTTTTTAATTGTAATTTTTCGGCCAACAAAACGTATTCCCATTTACGGTCCCTCTTGTGTTACGAGAATAAGATGCCGATAGCGATAAATAAAAAGTAAATAGTAACCTGACACCAGCTCCATAACGATCATAATCGGTTGTTTCTGCACGGCTATCCCGATCAGCCGCACGATGTTTGGATGCTGGTACTGTTTGAGTATGCGTCCCTCCTGGAGGAAGGTTCTCTTCTGTTCCTCTGGGAGGGCCACCCGGCATGTCTTCACCGCTACCTCTTGTCCTGTCGTCTTCAGACGTGCTTTGTATACGTCCCCGAAGTTACCCTAAAGAGAAAAAAAACAGTTGTACATATTTAACGGTCCGTTCATATCCTAAAATAATGACATTTGAGGCACATTTTTTTACGAGTAGATACCACGGGTTATTTTTACCTTTACACTTCAAGGAGAAATAAGTACTCCTGTGCTCGATCGATTCAGAGCAAAAACAACATACAACCAAGTTGACAAGTTCTCTTGCAAGTACCAACCTAAAAGGAATTCTGAACACGTTTACCGCTCACATTCTCCCTTATACCTTAACTGCTTCAGATAGTAGATCGAATAAGATGACTTTTAGAAGGTGACCACAGAACTCAAAGACTACTGCCTATTCTATGAAATAGTACACGAAATGCGTCAATACTTTCGTGTGCGACAGCTATCATAATAACATGTTTATCAACCGTATGTTCAACAGAATAGCGCAGGCTTGTAATGAGGCGAGTCCACGAGTTCAAGACAACAGCGCACAGCAGACCTCGACGCTAAACCTCGAGTTGAATACCCGTCCCCCTGCCGCTATTTATTATAATTACCAAAACGGTGTGCTCACGTGCCCTCCCTGTGCGCGGGAGTTCACTGTAAAGACAGGCTACATAAGCCATCTTCGGGCGCATCAGCGTCGTGCCGACTAGGAGTCGAAGTGGTCGCCATGGCCGAAATCGGTCGGAGATCATCATAACCCTTACCCGCCCAATCTTGTCGAGCAGCTGCACGTCGTCGTTGTTGAGCTCCCAGGTCTCCCGCGGCACGGCGCGGCGCAGCAGCGCGCCCGACCGCGCCGTCACCGGCACCCCGCTGGTGCGCTGCCACGCGATCAGCTCCGCCACTGAGGGGAACGCCGCGCCCTCGAAGCGGTAGTGGCCCTGGAATCGTTAAGTTAGCTGTTATAAAGCAAATGAATCCATACATTACAGTACAAATGCTTTTGAGGATTTTGTAATCCTGGAGTCGGGAGTCTCGCGTCTTTTGTTTTCGAGGTTTTTTTATTTATTCACCACCATTGGTCTATGTATTTAGATGATGATCGGAATTATTTATTTAGGTATTTCTAAAAAGGACACACAAAAAATCCATACAGCACCTACCTACTACAACTAACTATGTATAACAAGAAATTTCTTTCACTTGACTTCTATCATTTCTTTTTTCTACTACGACTCTCTTTCAGGCATTATAGTATTTTGTACTTGTATTTTGTATCTTCTAATATCTAAGATGCGTCAAAAATCATGAACTATTCACTGTTTATTCTTTTACAACAAACGAAACAAATAAATAGTAGATCGTAAATTAAAAGTCGGCCACATTTTTTACAGGATTTCAACAAACTTGTCATTATAATTAGGCCAAGGGAAATTCTCCAGGTCGGCATTTCATCAAGTTTACGACATACAACTATTTTCATCGCCGCCCTTTCTATTTAATTTATATAAACGCGCGTTTTCTCTAGATTTAGGTTTTGAACACAGTGTAACAAATATTCCGAATTCGATTAATTCGTTTGACGCCTAATAAAGTTGAAATTACTATGGCCAACGTCAAGACTACTAGTCGGCCGTGCCAAATGGAATTAGATTGCACGTGGTTAGCGGTTCAACCCGGAAAAGAAAGCATCGATTAAAAACATTGGGGACGAGGCCATATGGCAAAAAAGCGACTACCAGAGGAACAGAGTAGGCACCTGCGAAAATGTACACAAAAAAATTCCTTTGTCCAAATGCAAGGATCTAATAAAGTAATTGAAACGATTGACTCACCTCTGGTGTAGTTTGTACAATGAAATGTTTGTGCTGTCCCCAGCATACTGAGAGCACCAGTTGTCTCGCGTGGTTCCTCGTTGTCTCCCGCACCAAGTAGTCGCCGTCAGCTCTCAACAGCCTGACAACTTCTTCTCTAGGCAACACTCCGTGGAACCACTCCTGTTCGACCAGTGATCGCTCTGTCTCACTCACGCTTACCTGGAATACACCAAACAAAAAAGATCTCAGCGTGTCACCGGTGGAAATAAACGTGAAGTGCCTGCGTGGGTGCATCTTTATAAATCTTCAGTAGGTACGTAAGTGCATAAGTGCACAAATGTTAATTTTCACTTTTCACACAGTCGCACAAACTGACAACACCAATAAAAAAAACAGCGTTTATTATATTAGATAGCGATCACACGAAAAGATAATTAAATAAATCTATATTCAATGAACACATCAAAATTCCATGCACACACGTCATAGCATAAGATTAATTATTTTTTAACGACTACGAATACACGAGTGGAAGAAGGGAAGAGAGGCCTTTGCCCTGCAGTGGGACATTGAGGGCTATTAATAATAATAAATAATAATAATAATAACGAATACACGCGTTTGCATGTTTTATGACATACGTCGTCCAGCTCGAGTTCCTTCTGCAGCTCCAACTGCAGCTGTTTGAGGCGCTTCTTGCGGCGCGGCACCACCACCGGCGGCGGCAGCTCCGAGCGCGTTATGTACATCGAAAACGGATCCATTGTATACCCCACACCTCACTACTCCCGGCAAATTATCGATAACATTTTCATCGGCGCACTTGCGAAGGAAACTTGAGAAAAAACAGGATGAACCTGACGCAAGCGCGACCGACGCGTGCGCTGCCACGTAAACAGCTAAACATTTCTGGAACGTCGCAAGCGGCTTCACCTTGATTTTGAAACTGAGTTTTAAAGAGAGCCCGTGCTATTTTAATTTTATTTGAAAACGTATTTCGGACTGAAGTTCGTGCGGAGTGCCAAATTTAGCACCACATCGTTATAGGTTACGCTGAATCCGGAGCGTGTAACCACATTAACTGCGAACTGGTCGCTACAGTGTCACATAAAGTCATTACGTGGTTTGTCGCTTTAGATTGTAGCTATTTCCATTATTTTCTTATTGGCTGCTACACCGATCTCTACTGTAGGTACTGTAAGTAATTGCAACTGTTCCCGCTCCGTCGTAGACGCGTGTCAGGAAGAAGTGACGTGATATGTGCCACGCGGTGACTGTAAAGCATCATGCACCATGCCATGCGCTTAGGCACTCACCACACTGTTAGAATCGACAACACTACTTCGCTTTCTGAACACGTTGTTTCTAACACGACAATGCACATAGACATCCACATGTTTTCTCAAGCGGCGTTTGACTCTGATCCGTGTTTTGCGGAGAGTCGATATGACTTTTACCGAGTCGGCAGGGCCTTCGCTACTGCTGCGATAGGTCTTTGGAGGTAGGGCGGGGCTTGAAGGCACTGACTTGCGTCGGAAAGGCCGCGTGAACAGACGGAAGAACGGCTTCGGAGGTATGATCGAGTGGAGGTGCAACCGCAACACGTCCACTGATGCTTTCGAACTCATCGACGTGCGGTCCTGATGATTGAATGTTTATTGTAACTTGTAACCTATTTTTGTGTCCATAACTTAACATCACGCCTGTGTCTAGTATAGGTATATATACTCACTCCTCGCCAGCATACTGTATTCATCTCTATAAGTATTTGCCTAAACTACTTACTTATTCTGTTTTACCAATATCAGTAATAAACACAGCAATTTGACTACACAGAATCCTTCTGTTACCAAAATCGTCACTCTAGTTTTATTACATTCTGGCAAAGAATACTAAAAGACCGTTTATCGTTAGGAACAAAGTTTTTTTGAGCCATACCCCAAATTCGCTAACTCCAAAAGGCAAACAAAGATCATTGTCATTTTTTCTCTGTTCTGTGAGCAAACTTAATCCTCGTGTACTTTTCTGTTTTACGGTGAATCTATAATAAGTAAGACCAATATCTGTACCTTATGCGAATTGGCGGTCTATCTCCTTAGATGCAACCTCCCAACTCTGGGGTGTTTACTGTCAAAACACCACATCCACACACATCCATCCACATCCTGTACATCCGTACCTGGTGATCAGGCGAGCTGCCATCGAGACTGTCCACCCCAACAGTCTCGGCAGACAGGTCGGGGCAGCCGCTGGGCGCCTCCTCGCAGCCCAGCTCCGCCAGGGCCGCACGAATCATCTCCGCTTGTTTGGCGCACTTGCGCTCCGCTATCCTCAGCTCCAACAGTTTGATCGGCTCCGACGTTGTTACTGGGATCGGCGGCGGTGAATGCCTGGGGAGAAGGGGGAAGTTATTACGATGCAAATGTACACTTGAGCGTTAACTTTGACCATCGAAGTAGTTGTAAAACTCTAGATAATAACAGCGTAACATAAGGTAGTCAGAAGTACATCCATCGTAAGATAAACTAGTATCCACACATCACCGAGCTTTCTGTCAAACCAACGTGATAGGCGGTGAGCCGTATCGCCGTGTATAAAGGCCGAGCCAACTCATTGGTGCAAGTCCGGTACCGGGATTCGAACATTTTTTTTTTTTTGACGTGAGTTATTGTAGATTTGCCGCAGATGGCATTAACTACTTGGCCGGACAAATGGGGAGCGCTGAAGCCTCTCACCCGGTAGATTCGAACCGGCTAGGATAGTTAGTATAATTAAAATGAATCCAACAATTTATCTCATCTTTCTCTCACTACACAGCTTTGAGGGATGATTCAGACCATGATTCTGAGTCGATATCAAGTGGAATTTTCCCTCGGTATTCGTTTCGATATCAGTAACACCTATACCTACTTGTACCTTTACATACTTGTACGGGGTGTAAGTGACATCGTAAGAATACTGAGAGGGATGATTTAGCTCATTATTCTGAGTTAATATCAAGTGGAATTTTCCATTGCAAAAGTATAGATCTAAAAATAATTTTAAAAAACTAAAAAAAAAATATGAAATTTGCGATATGAAAATATGATAGTAACTCAGAATCATGGTCTGAATTATCCACTAACATCTTGTATGCGTGCAGCATACTACGACCACAGGCGTAGTAATGTATACGTAGACATCTCACCTGTCAATCCCATTCACCCCATTCGTGAGTCCAGTATTATTGTTTTTGCAGACGCCATTGCCAATAATCTCAGGCCCCTGCAACGCCGACTGCTTCTCCCGGTTGTCAGCCAACGAAGCCTCCAGCTCAGTCAACTTCTCCTTCAACCACTCGACCGTCAGGTTGTCAACCGTTAGCTGGTTGGGTTGCAGCTTGCCGCTCGTGTCCTCGACGAGGCTCTCGTCGAAGATAAATGACACTGGTGTTGAGGGGGGGGATCTGAAATAATTAACGGATTGTTTTGTTTAATTTGTTTGAAGGTTTTTGCTGGTGGTACTGTGTTTTAGGAATGGGTAAATCCCTTGGTTAATAGGCTAGTTTCCAACTAGTCAAATCAATTACTTTTTACTAAACGTCAAAATACAAAATTACTACGGAATTTGTATGAAAAAGCACGCACTGTGACGTCATAGAAAAACGTGATAAAATGTCGTAAACGACAAAAATAATAATAAAAATATATATTAATTAATTAATTATTAATTTATTAAAATTAATTATTTTTATTGTTTTTTATTAAAATTCATAAATAAGTTAAATAGAAAAAAGATAATATTTTTCGTTAGTTTTAGATCTAAACATTCAGCTACGGTTTCTTATAGAATAATTTCTCTTAAATTCTGAAAGAGAGTCTATGTTTATTCTTATGTTAAGGGCCCATTTCGATAAGCGATTGTAAATTATACTTCAAATGTTGTCTACATTATACTTACTTGTACTTCTCTATAAACTCTTTGTATTCTTCTTGTGGTTTCAAATTCTGCACTGCCGACTCCATTTTGGTCTGTATGTCCTTAAACTTATCCGTACTGTAGTCACATCGCTGCACCACTTCTAGTAGAATCCCCTTCCTGTTAACAATAAACACCAAAATAGGATAAATTTTAATGGAAATATACCTTTATTACCACCAACCCGCAGTGAAGCAGCGTGCTGGAGTATGCTCCGTACCCCCTTCGGTTGATTGAGGGAAGGCCTGTGCCCAGCAGTGGGACGTATATACGCTGTTTATGTTTATGTATAAGTACCTTTATTCAATATACGAAAAACTGTAAATTTTGTCCGAAATTATTCGAATGAGTCACACACGGGATTCTCAGAACCTGTGCGCGTGCATTTAAAATAGTTGTCCCATACTGTCTGTAGAGAAGTTGTTAATTACCTGACTGCGAAGCAAGAGGAGGGTTATTTAGGCTCTTATAATATCATGTCAGAAACTGTTTCGTAAGTGATCTGAGTCATAATTTCTTTACCGCAATGTGTATAGGGGATTTAATAGGTCGGTATTAAAATATAACTATGGATTTTTGTTTTTATAGCACTCACGTGCTTAAGGAATAATCGAAAAAATCTGACTGGCACGGGACTTGAACCCGCAGCCCTTGTCAACCTGGGAGGAGTGTCTTAACCATTACACCACCGGGTCCTCCTCCTGTCCATACGAAATTCTTCGATCTGTATATAACTTTTCTGTACCTATAGTCAACGATAGAAAACAAAACTTCCACCGATTTTGTAGATAGAATCTATTGTCCTTGAGGCTTTTACTTGTACTTCCAAATAATCGATTTTACTACTTACGTATTTTTCACAAAGCGTCAAGTTACTTCGAACGGAAAATGAGTTTCTATTTTTAGTGCTTAGGTAACACAGATTTAATTTCCGTAAAGCGATAGGTAATTGTAACCGTGCCAAATAAGGCTCAAGTAAAGGTAATAAGGTAAATGTTCCTACGCGCCGTGACGTGACCTCTTTAGCCTGCGATAAGCGGTTGTATAACGATTTATTTAGCTTTCTAGACTAGAGACTACATTTGTTTATATACAGGGTGTTAGTGACATTGTAATAAAAACTTTAAGGGATGTTTCAGACCATGATTCTGGCTGGACAGGTACAGTTGTAACACATAGATGTGGTTGCGCGATACCAAAGAAACAATGAATAACGTTGAAAGTTTTGTGCATATTTCGGTCCTACTGGTTATAAGAAGAACTCTCTATAATAAGAACCCTACCTACCTACCAATAAAACTTATATCAGGATGTCTAGTCAACCAACACCTTAGGATCATTTTGAAGAGCAACCTCTTTGCCTTTGTGCTGTTTTGTTTTTGTGTGTGGCGTCTTTTTATTATTATAAATAGAATATAAATTGTTCGTTAACAATTTCTATTATTATGAAACAAATTATAAATTTTGTTATTATAAAACAGTTCCCCGATTAAAAATAATGGTCAAAAATTGTCACCGTAACTTACCAAGAGGTGTGCGTAGCTTCGCCCTGCCGCCTCTGCTGGTCGAACAAAGCGGGCAGCGCCGCTGTCCGCAGCGCCCTCTCGCACTCCGTGGCCTCCGCCAGGAGGAGCACGTACTCATTGTGCGCCCGGTGCAGCCTCCGACACGCCTTGCCATACTTATCACGCGTCTCGTCCAACTTGCGCCCGCCGCGGCCTGTTGGACCTGGAATTACAGGTGTTGAAACCTGAGTATTGCCTTCAAAGTCATCTCTAACACTTTCAGGGACCTAACATAACATAAGCTCACGACATCCTAATCCTAAGAAGGGCTAAGTACCCACACCTCACCGAGCTTTCTATCAAGACCAATAATAGGTAGTGGCGATGGTGACCTTCAGGTACACAGACAACCGAAACCATGGGTTGTTGACCGTTAATTTATAATATCATGACACTTGGAATCGGGACGTGGCCTGTCGAGATTGTGTCCTTAGAAGGCGCGAGTACAGTCGCAGTTAAGATTATAGGGACATTAAGCCAAGTTGCAATCGATTACCAAAACGATAGTGACAGTTTTCTTGAATGTGATAAAAGTATATACGCATAGGATTGGATTGCGTAGAGCAACACGGGCCTCCGAGGTCCACATAAGGTGAAATGTCAATCCCATAATATTCTTATCACTGGTATACAAAGGGTGTTGTGTCAAGTGAGCGTTGCTCTATGCTTGTAAAGGTATCACATAGAGCAACACGGACCTCCGTCTTTGAGGTAAGTATCATGAAAAAATGAGTTCATGCGTCACCGATAAGTTTACCAAATATTTAAACATCATAACTCCGGAACAGACAGAGCAGAGATAACGATAACTTTTTGAATATAAAACTAATATTATTAAGCGGGTCTCGCCCGGTGTTCGTACATGCTTTTTTGGAGTGACTTATTGGCAGGTTTGTCTCAAATGCCATTGACTACTTGGCCGGATCATGCAACAGGTACATGCATGTCATTCCTTACCTATTTCTTATCACTTATCTATACAGGGTGTCAGTGACTTCGTAACGAAAACTTTGAGGGATGATTCTGAGTTGATATCAAGTGGAATGTTCCGTCGCAAAAGTATGGATCGGAAAATAAAATATTTTATTTTTTTATTTTTGTGTTTTTACACAAACATTTTCATGATTTTTTTGACAGGAAATTCCACTTGATATCAACTCAGAATCATGGTCTGAATCATCCCCCTTAGTATTCGTTACGGTGTCACTAACACCCATACCTACTTGTATGGCTACCGTATGTACTTGTACGGGGTGTAAGTGACATCGTAACGAATACTGAGAGGGATGAGAGGAGTTAATATCACGTGGAATTTTTCATCGCAAAAGTATAGAATTGAAAATAATTTTAAAAACTAAAAAAATACATGAATTTTGCGACGGAAAGTTCCACTTGATATTAACCCAGTATCATGGTCTGAATCATCCCCCTGAGTATTCATTAAGATGTCACTAACACCCTGTATAGACAACTCTGCCTACCCCACAAGAAGCACTTAACAACAACAACGTCTACCGCTACTGCTCTACTGGTACCAGGCAAGCATAAAGCAGTAGGAATGAGGTGCCAACTTACACTTACATTTAAGGTAGTTCTCCTCGAACTTGGTCCTCATCTGCTTGTACGACTCCAGGCACTTCTGATACTCGCTCTGCTTCCTCGCCACCTCCTCTGATAACTGTGGACAAGGGAAACATAAATTTATAATCGCTATCATAGAATGAAGAATGAAACTACGTATGGACCGGTAACTAGTGTTTGTGACTTTATAGTGTATGATTATTATGTAATAATTATTTTATTAAAAAGGAAGAAAGGGGCGCGTTACAGGGACTGTAACCTGAAACCTGACAGAGGGCAACAGTAACTGTCAGTACTATTCAGTCCTAGTACGGCTTTGAAATAGACTTCTCTGGGCGCCATCCCACTCGCGTCAGATAGAGTACTGCGGGGCAGAAGGCAAGAGGGAAACCACTGCACTATTTTTCCCTACAAAGTAGCATGGAGAATGCTTCACCGACAAGAGCGTGGCTCTTAAATTAGTGATGATGATTATTTTATTAATCTGTGACATTACATATTGTTATTGCAGTTGTGGCATCAAAGATTTTAATATACTTACTTCTAATTATTATTTGTGTTTCTCTGATTATTAAACACATCTAGAGGGGTAGACTACAGCGGATTTTGTTAATAATTTAAGATCGTATAATTACCTACACTTATTTTATAATATATTTTGACTTTGGCTTTATATTGGACTGATTGTCCGAAAAGTAAGGTGATCCCGTGCTTCGGAAGGCACGCTAAGCCGTTGGTCCCGGGCTACTAGCCCAAACACCTCCACTAACCCGCAGTGGAGCAATGGAGTAGTCTATTTCAAAGCCGTACTAGGACTCCTGTCGTCCGCCTTTGAATAATACTGACAGTCACTGCTGCCCTGTCAGGTTTCAGGTTACAGTCCCTGTAACGCGCCCCCTCCGGTTGATTGAGGGGAGGCCTGTGCCCTGCAGTGGGACGTGTATAGGCTGTTTATGTTATGTATGTTATATTGGGCGCCTACCACACCCCCACTGGGTCTTACTTTAGTGTTAAAGGACCGTAAGGCGGTAAGGAGCTCTTGGCTCTTTCCACCCCATTACGGATTACGGGCGTGAATTCATGTATGTATAAAAACCCCACCACCCACATGCAGCGTAGTGTGGGAGTAAACAAATCATAAGCAAAATGTATTTAAATTTATTCCGTTCGCTTTATTAGATCCGAGCACCACCTAGTATGGGCCCTGCGTCACTAACGCCAGCTGTTTTACCGATGTGTGTGCAATACAGTATATGTAATAGAGTATAATGCTCTGTCTGAGAGTCACAAATACTACATACTTATGAGCTGTAGGTATGTTTTCCATAAATAAATAAAATAAATCATAAAACTCGTACAAAATAATAATAAGTAATAAATAAAATTATATTATTCAGGAAAAAAGGTATATTACAATTTTTTTATGTAAGTTTACAACTTTCTTACACAATATCATGATTCTTACACTAGGCAAAGCCTGTATCGTAAGAATGATGATCATTACGTTTGTATTAACAACAGGTTAGTAGATACTATCTAAGTCTCTGCTCTGGACAAAAATGGAGAACAACTATAGTTAACATAAAAAACAAACTTCAGCATATAAATCATTTCTAACAATGATTTTCTTCATCCGAAAGTTATGGTAAGTATAAGTAGTTAAGATTTATAAATTGAACGATCGACTAAAATAGTTGATATCTCTCTCTCTATTTAAGAGCTGCGCTCTTGTCGGTGGAGTAATCCCGTTGTCAAGAACCATATTACTTATTTTTCCCATTTTCATTACTCCATAGATAGGGCGTGTAGTTGATGTATTCTTAAGAATTTGTATTACGCACTAAAGTATAATAGTTTATGGCGTTATTCGTTTGTGTTCCATCTAAATCAATAACAACCACTTGTATCGGACCACATCGACTTAAGAAAGTTTCCCACGGCCGTCTACGTCTGTTAATTAAATAAATAGTTCACAATACCACTTACAATCTCCCAGAACATTAAGAGGACGATTACAGTTGTAATTCTATATTAATTATAATGTATTACAATTGTAATTTTCCCCATTCGCTAGTTTACGTCTCAATTCCGATGACAGCACAATAAAGTCCGATTGTTATATTAGATGTCTATCATCATTATCTATATCAAATTATCAATGCTATTTAATCTTTATTGCTTATTTAACGGGTTATTTATGTAGGTATAATTAATAAATTCAATGCAAATGGGTATTTGACGCCTACCTTATTCTATTAAAATAAGACTCCTGACAATAAGTGGATAATTAAACATTTTTGTACAAATATGTGACCATATAGTATAGTCAATTTTTATTGATCCCTCTCACGCACTCTACAACCCAAAGGGGTTGCGTAAGGGGGATAGCTTATTTAATAAACAAATAAGTACATAATCTTACCAAAGCCACGGAATACATAACACTATAATTTAAAGCTTAAAATATATGTAGCTATCAAAAACTAGACTATACGGCAAAGATCATCCAAAAAGATAACTATGTACCTACCAAATATTTACTAAAAAGAAAATTTAAAAACATTTGACATTCGATTCGAACAAAGCAATACCGGCAATAGGCAATTAAGTACCTAGAATGGATAGGTAGGTAATGTATGTCATTATCAGATCTTCCTACAACGACACAATGAAACCGCAAGATATTTATGTATGTTAATTAGGCGATGTAAGCTCAGTACCGGTAGGTATACGGTCTTTGACTGCTAGCCTTCGAGCGCCGGAAGCCAGACGCATTGCGATCCCATGTTACATCGACATTTGGCAATCACTGCCTTGACAACTATTTCACTTTACAACTTCTGGTTCATTAACACTAACATTCAACACAAAAGTCAAAAGAACTAAGCAATTGTTTTTCGGGGATTTTATCATCTTTATTCGTAAGAAGTTGTTGATTTATTCTACGTTTTGCTGAACTGCAAAGATGTTCGTTTCAGTTATATTATACGCCTGTTTTACGCTAAATTAGATCTATTTCAGATTTGCTTTGATCAAGCGTTTTTAATCCATGTTAGAACAGTTAGATATGGAACATTAATTAGCAAACGTTATCCTCGTGAGTTCTTTGATTCCTTGCCAACTTTTCTATTGCGTGGCTGCAACATGTGTTCTGTTTTCACAGAACGATTTCTTACTAAATAAAGGTTAGGTACGTCAAGTTAATGGTGAGTAAATATTTTGAAATCAAAGCCAAAACATTGTTTCCAAGTTTTGCAAAGCTATTCAAAGCTCATCAGTGAATCATCTAGTCTTAATCCTAATGGCTTGCGGGAAACATTATATTAGGCACTCGTATACAAAGGTGAATCAAAAATGCCGTTATAATGACAGAGCTTTATCTCTTGAATGATTTCAATTGCCTCACTAATCTATCATTAGTTGCTAATCATGGAAGCACGTGGTCCAACACTTAATCTTTATTTAACACCAGCAACGATGCTATATTTAAAAAAAGACGCAAAACGAAACTAAAACAAAAGCATCCGGTCAAAAAGTGATGCACGTTTGCGAAGGAAGTATTGATAAATAAACTGTAAAAACGCGTACCTACGCCGGATTAAATCTGAGTTTATAATAAACAGTTTTCAGATAAGCCTCATAAAATAAGGCAAACAAGATAATGCACAGAGATAGACAAAGATTGCAGTAAAACGGGACTTAACAATAGCGCGATTAACACGCGCAAATAATGTTAAGTAAGTATTATTATTTTCTATCTCATCTACACTAGGTACTTACTTATTGTTTTCTCTTTTACGCACATTGCCATTTGAAGTAACCTATAATGAAACAGAGCGATAGATTTTTAGCGTAGAATAATTTTCTTATTCATCCAATTTAGGGACGGATCGATGTCCGTTTTAACTTTCCTTTTTATTACGGGATACCATAACATATTAAAAATATATATTATATACAACGCTTTAAATACATTTCCTGTCCAATATTGCATTACTTACTATATTATTTTCTTAATTGATTGAAACTTCAAATGCAAAATGCTTTCACCTCATACAGTGACCTCTTTTAAAATCCATAAATCTTTTTGGTTTTTATTACTCGACATGTAATCGAGATTTCAAATGGCTTTTAGCAGATCATAAAATTCTAATTGCCTGTGCCAAAACTACATCGGAATCAGTAATACAGCAAATTCAAGATGAGTTTTGACCTCCGAACTCGGAACATAAACGGTTTAGTGCGAACAAAACTCATTAAAATATAATGACGTCCTTTAAACGCAGCCGGTTTATTGTACAAGCAATAGCAAAAGCAACGATCGGGACCAGTGATGTACCGTTCCCGAGAATGTTCGCGTTATAAAAACTCTTTAATAGTAAGGATACTGGCTGTTTTTCTTTTTCAAATTGTTCTTTCTTGTACTCTCATCTATTTGCATAAAGGTTAGGTGATAAAGCTCTTTTTACATAACTTTTGCGTCTTTTTAATGCCGGGGACGTTCCCAAAGTGCAAACGTTCTCGGAAACGGCACATCACTGATCAAGACAGTAATAGACCTTGAAAAAATATGAAAAGTACTAATTTATAACATAACAAGCCCCTGCTCGAAAAAATCATTATACTTACGACGAACAAACTCAATATTTCTACTGCGCCTTCATCATCATGATCAGCTACTTCTTTTGCAGATAGACAACATAGTGATAATCTCTATCAATGTATTTATTAACTTGACCGCTATTTGTACCGACAACGGTAAGTAATATGGCGAATCTCGACCATCACGCGACACCCACACCGTTACCGAGACAATGGCCGAGAGTACGGGATCTCCATCATGATTGTCATGCTAATGGTCATCTACCACATCTTGATCACTCTCGCCTATATAAATTGTTGAAAGTGGAAAATTAGTAGGTACTTTATGTATTTTTTTTTTTTTTTGTATCAAAATCAAAGTACGTCATAGTCATATCAGTGATTTTAAAACCAGCAAATCTGTTGTCGAATTGTAAAATATAAAATGCTAAAAAAAATACGATACTCGTGTATAATAATTATTCAACGGAGTTATTACATGTTAAGAAAAATAAACGTATAACGTAGGTGGTAGGTACCTACTAACTTTATTATGTCGTTCCTTTTGAACGCCGATACTTTCAATATCTTGCGCACCGACTTTAAGTATTTATCGTTTCCAGGATTTAATTAAACAATGCAGTAGTAAATGTCAAGTATAAAACTTCATAACGACGTAAAATTGTAAAAAAAGAAAAGCAGAACAAAAGGTCCTAGTGGCGAGCCCTGTGGTAGACCGCTAACGACACGAAGTTCGACGACTCATTCACTCTCGCTCTCACTCGTATTTACTTGTATTTGTAAACTATCGCTATCTCCATCACACTTGACTCCCTTCAGACATGCAAAATAATAATATTTATATGAGGTATCCCATGTTTCACAAAGTCGAAGGCTTTGATTAAAACTACTTGTTCAACTCTGAAGCTCAATTTAATATCTTCCTGACGACAATAAAACGAATCATTGAACAAAGATAAATATGTTGACTGTTAATGATTATTTTATAATAAAACTAAGAAGAAAATTAAGTAAAGATTAATTTATTATAAGGAAACGTTTTCGCGATTTGATTAAATCCAAGATAACCGAGAAGAGAAAGCTTTCGTGCAATCTTATTAATGCATTATGCAAGTCTCAAACCGGTCTAGATGTTGAGTCTACAGTTTATATTAATCAAACACTGTGTATTAGTCAAAGCCCTAAAGCCACGCATATATCAGTTGAGTATCAAAATCACCATTTTGGTATTACAACTAGGAAGACACCGAATATAAAATAAAAAATGCCTGCTGCCTCTAAAAAACTATAAGCAGTATGTATATATCTACATAATTTCATAATAACATATCATCCAAATGAGATAATCAAATAAAAATAAACATTACGTTTATAAGCACACAGACTGATGATAGTAAACAAATACAATAAATCAATGGACAGTTACAATCTAATAGTTCTTAATTGTTCTAGTAGTTATTTCCCCTTTCGTATTGTCATATTCTCAGAAATATAGTATAATAGTTAAATTGTCGCTGGCGATTAGAAACATTCAACATAATATACAACTATTTTATATCGATAGACAAATTATAAATTTCAAGGTTAAGACTAATAATAAAGATTACAATATGTTTTTACGACCTACACCGGCCTTTAGATTAAAGTATCATATTAATAAGACTAATAGAATATGCTTTTAGTAAACATTTGAAAAAGACAAATCTGTATAAAGTTCCTAAGAATCTTGAGATGTTATTCGTTGGAAAGTGTAGGTTGGTTATTTATAAACAGACAATCTATTGTCATCGGTGACCCACATACTGGTAGAAGCGACATCGGTCGCATGCCATACCATACACCACTATGCACTGCCAGGGTTGGCTGAAGTACAAACTTCATTAGACTAATAAAAACGTGTCGTGAAGTGAAGCAAAATTAGATTTAAATACTATCAATTCACGACTTTCGGTGAATAATTCCACGGATCCTAAAATATGTACTCGTACATTGTCGGTAATTTTACCCCATATAGTAAAATGCCAATAAATTGTACTCAACAACGGTTAAACGAGGAAGATTGTTAAAATGTTCATGGCAAAGAATATTGTTATAAAATTTGCATCTCTGGATGCATCAGCCCTATTTCAATATCTTTTAGTTCTCATTGAAACCATATTCGACACGTCACCGGTTGAATCGCAAACTGATGTCATGGAACGAAATCCTAACGACTTTAAACTTGTTTTAGATAATAAAACGAATTGAAAATTACTTTTGGCAGCTCTCGAGGCTTCCACAAAGGTTCACTCATAGTCGACTACTATAAACTCGGCTAGTTAAAAGAACAAAGTAGCTTCAAAATCATTTTATGTCTCCACTTGCTTGTGTCGACCTAGTCATATTCTATTTTCCACGGTTTACATGTACTTACCTACCTACCCATGTGTCACGTCGCGTAATATAATTTATTTCAGAGAAACATTCCCAAAAATGATATCATTTAGTAACAAACTCGATTAAAGGGCACTAACAAATAACGGTATATTACCTATATATGTGCAACTACTTATTAAGACCTAACCGTTTGCAAACATTGGGAACGCCAAGACGTTCTCGCAGAAAAATAAATAAATAATACAGTCAAGAATTTTCAAAGTAGGCCAAGAGCTTAATACATGAATAGATTTCATGACGTGATGCGTTTAATATACAATGCACGACCCAAGATTACGAGATATTCAAAGACTTAAATATCAAATAATATGACTCTTGAGGAGGCAATACGTGTTCTCTTAAATAAAATATAAAGTCAACGAACTGGCGGCGACTGGCGACATAAAATTGATTACTTTTGCAACTGCCTTGATAGACAGGATCTAGCTAACGGTATAATTGTGTAATGTCTAAAGTTGTTTTAGGTATGACTTTTACTTAAAACCAACAAGCAATGCAGCATGTGCAATGAAATATATTTTCAAGTAAACACTTGTATAATGTTAACCCTTGAGTATGTTCTGAATACAAGATGTATTTTTATTTGCGGGTTTTCCTTCCTTTTATATGCTTAAACTCTTGATTTCCTATGTTTAGTTCAAGTACATTATTTGTATGATTCACCTTATTACTTTAGAAGTATAGTCAACAATTGAAAATATTTTGTTTCAAAACAATCTAAGTACAGAAAAATATAATTTATCTTATGTTCCAAGAACTTAAGGATTCATATGACACGCCCCGTGAGAACGTCCTTACAGCAATCCACACAGCTAATTCAGCATTCTTTGATGGACAGTTTAAAGTAACTGCAGGCAACAATAGTGTTTATGAATTGAGTGATGTCGTTAACCTGCGTGGTGGTCTGGCCAGGCGAGTCGAGGCAACTTTGAACAGTGCCGCTACTGCAGAGAAAGCTATTTTCTCGGAAAACGACGGACATTCAGTCCTCTTTGTGACACCGGTTTGTAAATATACTGACATCAATACTCACGCCGACAGATTGAACGTTATTACAAAAGATTTAAATCAACACAATGAACTAAATAACGACTACTCATCTAATTACAAGAAATGTAACTTGTCTGTCTGTTTGTCATAGCATACATACTTATTCCGAATTTAAGGTGTGGTCAACCGTCATTCTTGTCATGTGTGTTTAACCTATTTAAAACAGGAAAATGTTAAATATGATTATGACTATTTATAATACGTAAATAATACACAAAGGATGTTCAGCAGACTAAACGAAGGGTCACAATCACTAGACCAGAAACCTTCACAACGAATAGTTTTGCGTTGTTACCGTTTTTTTTTTTATATATATGTTACCGTTTTCTACATTGTCCCACATTTGGAAACATTTTTATATGTAAATATGACAGAGACTAGTAGGTGATATATAAGTTACAATATTTTACAAAAAAATAAGAATTACCCAACGTAGAATAGCCCGAAAGACTACAGCGACTGTTTAAAGATCATTGTGATTGTCACCAATAGGAATAAGTAAAGATTCATTAATGAAATATCTCCTCCAACAAATGTCATAGCAGGAAAATGCAATAGCAGCTGCTTGTCAACAGGAACGCGAACCTCGGTTCAGAACGAGACCTGCGGGTAACATTTTAATTGGAATGGTGAGTCACCGGGACCGGGACAGGCTGTTGGACGTGTTATGTGTATGTACCCGTCAATGGAATCGCCTGGACGCCTGGAGCGAGTGACGTGGCACCTCACACATTCCACTCACGTACACCCGGCTAGCGAATATTCAACACCATAATCTTGCATATCCTCTGCATTGCTGTACGCTGAAGTAATCATAATTAAGCAACTCTGACGCGTGGATTAAAAAAAAACAATTTTATCCCTTGATTGCACGGCAAGCGAAGCATGGAAAATCAAAACCTTAAGATTGATGAAGTCAATACCATTAATGATACTCTCGGGAGTCACGTCCCAGCCGTTAATTCATTTCCTTATACGAGTTTGCTAATAAGTGTCTCGAGAACTCACGGCCCTTGAAAGCTTTCGTCATCGAGGTCAACCAACTGCAGACAAATTCACAGTTGTGACAGTTTTATCAACGGAGATTGGACGTAACTGAACAACTATTTCAACTATACGGTCCTAGATGATCAATTGACCTCAAACGAAAATCTCAAACGATTGTAGAGCAAGTTCGATTACCTAGCACTTTCACTACATAGAATATTTGCAATAAAACAGATAAACTGGTACTAGTAGCTCAGAATCTGATGTATGCGTTTGAAACAAGCTTTTCACTGCAGCTAGCGGTCGTTACTATGTTGGTCAGGAAAACCTGCATACCGGGTGTGGCCGCGGCTTTCTCCAGCCAGCCGGACGCCGGACACGTGCCCAACCCATGACAACTGTGTAATTCAAAGCCAATTTTCCTCTAAACACTCCACAAACATCAACACTGCTTACATTGTCACAAATATACAACTGGCACGATACAATATGTTTTGCTTGTCTAACTAAATACCGTTTATTACCGCGGAAGACATTGGTGCTGACAAACAACAGAAACGTAAAAATAAAACAAGGCTATAAAGATAACGTTAAGTGGAAAACATCACATGTGCTGAAACACATCCACCCAACCTTAGACACTATGTTGAAATTTACAATGTGTCAAGAATTTCAGATTTCTCTAGCATCTTGTAAACAAATAAAACCATGTGTTTGACCAATTCTAAACAATCAAGAGCCTAGATCAACAATGTTGGCCATGTTTTTCGTATCATTCACGCTCAGTTGATAAACCTTGGCATAGCTGGTTTCCTCGGTGTCCATTCACAGGCGCGCGCGCACCCTCGCCGCCTGAGGCCGGTTCCCACGTTCTGGCTGTACGCCAATTAGATGCACCACGCCTTCAAATCCACTGACAGTGCCAATTTTTAAAAACAACCCATTCGATATTCAACTTGTATTTAATTTGAGATAACATGCACTGAAAATGGAATTCCGAAAGTGTGGCCAGTGCCAATGAAATCAAAGGATAATTGGGTGTCATTGACATTTGTGTTATTAAAAAAATACATTCTAATTTCCATCTGGAAATTTAAAATTTACATATTATATTATTTACATATTATTATATTTGTAAGGAGGTAAGAATCCATGAGTACTAAAGAGGATAAAAGAGTTTCTAATAACAGTACATAAAAAAGAAGTTATAGTTTATACTTATAAAACAAAAGAAGGAACCACTCATCAGTTCAAAGACGTTATCATAATTTTGTAGAGCTTATGCAAATCACATTTAAATAGTGTATAATCATTTAGTTGTTTCAGCAACAATTGAATTGCGTAAATGTATTATGGGTAAATAAAAAGTGATGATACCAATAGTTTGAAAACAGACACCCATAACGCTTGGTAAGCGCACAATATTGATTTAGGTGGAACATAAACAGCAGATTATGCGTAAATTATCTGAAGCGTTACGTCATTTAGTAATTGTTTAGTAAACCGACTACGTCATTATGCACCCGTTGTATCTAAAGTTTAAATAAAGATAAACTCTTATGAAAGAAAGAAAGAAAAAATATTTATTTAATACGTAGAACTCTTGCCCAACGATACGGGCGAAGACTTCAACGGTTGCAGTGGCGGAGATGGAAGCCATTGGTACGGCAATATAGGATGGTAGGGGCAAGTCACGGGGACTGTAACCTGGAATCTAACAGAGGGCAGCAGTAACTGTTAGTAATATTCAGAGGCGGAGGACAGGAGTCCTAGTACGGCTTTGAAATAGACTACTCTGGGCGCCATCCCACTCGCGTCAGACAGAGTACTGCGGGACGCAAGGCAAGAGGGAAATCATGCCCTATTTTTCCCTAAAACGTAGCAAGGAGAATGCTACACCGACAAGAGCGTGGCTCTTAGTAATGTGATAAGAAAAGTAAAACAAAATGTCAATAAACACAATATGTTTCTTTAGGAAAATACACGTCACGATACAGAAAAAAAATACAAATAAATTTTTGTGTTAGGTATAAATTCATAACCGTGACTTTAAAAAAGAGTATTTATACCGACTAAGTATTGCTGACAAAGCCAATAATTACATAAAATAACTGAAAGCAAATTTTGCAGTAACAATAATCTACAACGAAACTATTCAAAACTTTTAGGTCTATATACAAGTATACTATGATAACAATTAATGAACATTAAGATTTCAGTCACATGGTAGCCACAGAGTAGGGGGTTCGTAAACAAACAAAATGTTGGGCCGTTGACACAGCATGCCGACACGTCTAATCCTACTTGCTGTGTTATTGCCCTTTTGTGAGCATCTATGGAATATTACACTGTAGGTCTAACTACTGTACCAGAATCAAAGTCTATGTAAGTATTTTAATCAAAACCTATAAGAGATCTTTACTAAAGTTCGCCAATCACAACATTTTTGACCTTTTCGCATCCGGTCCCCGATATCCCCGAAGGAAACGTAAACATCGACATTACTATATAATTGGAGTACTTACAACAGTAAACTAGAAAGTTCTTGGTAGGGCGCGGCGCGTGGTGCTACCAAACCGACTCTATTTGCACAGCTAAGCAAACTTCACGCGTTTGTTGTTATCGTCGACCAGCCATCGATGACCTCTCCTACCTCCTCTGACACTGCAGTTATCATCAAGAAACCAGGTACTTATCGGAAGCATTATGATGGCTCCGACTACACCAGTTGAATTAAGTATATCGAAATATAATAACGACGTTGCGCCAGGCCAAAGAAAACTGTAAAATAATAGCATCATTGTCGATGCCGATATCGAAGTGGGTCGGGTTATTTACCTTACAATTTTACACTTGTACACATGAAAATGACTGCAGCTTTTGTTCTCCAATATCATTTAACAACAACGTTATCGCAAGACAGCAATAAAACCTGCCCGAGTATAATCCCTCTAAAACACCTCCGAGAAACCTCGCTACCAAATCCAACTCAAAATTGTTTGAACAACTAATTAAACTTTGCAGTATGTCAATTGACGTCTTTATGATATTAATAACGTAATGCGTTATTGTAATGTGTAACGTTTGAATTTTCAACAGCTAATTCTAAATCAAGATTATCGACTAACTTTCTTATATTTTATGTAACTTTGTTTAAAATTCTGCACGTTCAACCCACTTTTGAGGCAACCCGCGTAACATTACGCAAAATGGCGAAGCCACTTGTCAAAATTCAAATACAGCCCAGAGGCGGGACTTTTACTTTTAATCGATCAGTATTCAGAAAGTTTAACTTTCCCTCGCTGAGTACAGTGTTCGGAGCCGGACTATCAGCAACCTATGGTTACCCATTGAACCAGCTTTCTTTTACCTAATCATCAAGAAATTGAAATACTTACATAATAATAAATTGCTTGCATATATATGTCAACGTCAGTTAGCGGCAACTAAATCCATACCGAATTTCAAATGGACAAGAGCAGAGTAACAATTTCTAAATATTGTTAAAACTTGAAAAATTACAAAACTGGTCCACCCAAACTTGGAAAAGAAATGGATAACAACAATAAATATACAATAACAACTGTTAAAGTTAACGAAACATGTTGGAGAGCGGCGCCGAGCTTCTAAACTTACGAGTGTACAACAAATAAGTGTGGGGCACACAGACAGGCGCGCGCGCACACAGGCTCGCGCGGTCGTGCACGCCCGCAGCGCCGCCGCCGCCGACACAGGTTTACTCAATGAACTGTACCAGGGATGCGCTCTTTAACAATTTTTTATCTTATCGATTCTTTTTAAGGATACTTGCAAGTATCAGGTACGCCAAAAAATCAAGCCTTTTCTATCTATTAGATCATAGTCATTAGAAACATTTGAAAATATAACTGGAGTGACATATTGAATAAGGTAGACGTCTATTGCTAGCTTTTATATTTCTGTAGGTGCGTCATCTCGTTATAATGTGGCCACGACTAGACACCAGCAGAAGACTTCTTTATGATCACTCCTAATGTCACTCATTTTTATTTTGTCGCTCCAACGTCCACCGCGTCACGAACCAAAATACCCGCGACGATTTATCAAACTCTCGTATCGGTAGACAAGTCTGCGAATATATTATGTAACGTAAAATAAAACAATGAAGGTCAAACGGTGATGACTGACGATCGATAACAATACTTACTCATATTATTGATGGAGAGGAAACGAGATCCGTAATGTGAAAGGATTGTGTGTTGATTTTGATGGGTTATTTTTTGACCCTTGTTGATAGCAGCAGAGCTGGTGCAAGCGAATCGAGATAAACGCTTGAAACATAGGTCTGAATAATGTTGATGGCAAGCACCTGCGCGGAATGAGGTTTGCCTGCCAGTCTGTTGTCATGAACGTTATTGTAATTAATTGTATCTATATCGAGGAGTTCATCATAACCAATCACATCCCTATTCCTGGAGTATAGCGCTAAGTAGGCGGGATCGTTGCACCGGCTAGCGGTGCAGCCTGATGCCCTCTCCCTCGCACATTGCCCACATTTAGCTAAGCCTTTATCCCAGGAACAGGACATTTCGCTGTAGATGCACAATATGATGCACATAATGGTACAAAGCGATTGATCTTCACCGGTGACGAATGGTGATTCAAGGAAATGCTATACTTTACGAGTAGATCGGCGAGCAGAAATCACAGCGATAATTTACATCGTCGACAAGAGCATCTACAACGGGTGGTCTCGCGATTCCTTCGCCCGAGGACGGTATCGGGCTGGCGTTTCTAGTCATAAATACAGGCGCGATAAGTATCGCCTGTGGTGCGGGGAGCGGCGATGGGTGGTCGACGCGAAATTCGGCAGAGCGCTGCCCGCGGGACCGGTTCCGAGAAGGCGCGGGCGCGGCGGCGGCGGCGGCGGCGGCTATTGTGTCTGGCGGCCCTCCATCCTCCGCCACACGCGCCGCTTCATTACCCTCCCTCCGCTCCGCGCCCCACACGTCCTCACGTGCAAGCGTATCAGCTCGTGATGTGTTTATCCTATTGTAGTTCACAACTTGATCTTAATTGATGTTCGTGCACTTATTTACAATTTCAATCATTTCTGTTTGTGTTTGTTTCATTCCATTCACTTGCAACAGCATTGTGTGTTTCTCCGTGTTCGTGTTTTATTGATGTAGCTAAACCGAATCCAGTCACAAATCATCAATTCTACGTTTTAAAAAATTACGTAACTAAAGTTATATTTATGTTAAACAGAACCAGACATCTTGACATGAATATTAATATAGGTAGCACAACTGATTTATAAATACCAGTCTCTTATCTAATACGAAACTGTGTCATATCCTAAGAAAACATTCAACCTTCGTCACAGCTTAACAGGTGATTTAAAAAATAACATAAAAGCGTTTCAAACGGCAACAGTGCCGCCGCTGCGATAATCACAATAGACGAGAAATAATATCATCCACCTAATCTCTTTTTCGTTAGCGGCGCACCATATTTCATTCTGGCAGCCATTGTCAATAAGAGCCGAGGTCAGAGGCAAATAGGAGAAAAGAACGTCTACTTTTGTTTTCTTTTTCCTGCACTCAAACAAAATAAACTCCGGCACAGTTGCTCGAACGCGCCGCCTTTTTAAAATTCGAATCCTAATATCTTTTTTTACTTCCATCTTTTCATTAATATATTACTGGCTGTCAATTTTAGTTTTTTTATCATCGAGTTTGGAGTTTGGACGTGTACCTGAACAGAGTGATCTACCACTTTACGGTGGGAGGGTATTGTGAAGTTCGTGTGAAACGCCATAAAATATAAATAATCGTTGGGTGTCGGAAACTAATGGTTGATTGTATTTAGCAGCTAACCAAAAACCAATTATAAAATATGTCAAGACATATTAGTTATTATTGATTTGTTACATTACTTAACGTAATTTTTTGACAATTGACATTAACTGATAATCTACTAATGCAATATCTACCAATGTGGAAACGTGGAGGTTCATATTATGTAGAGTGATGGAACAAGTAAGAATCCACCTATTCAACATTGAATTTGAAAAGCTAATGAGACAGCAGCGGAATTGCTCATTGTCGGGTACTGGTCATAAAACAGTAGTGACATTGAAGAGTTGACTTCGACGCTCGAGGTTACCCAACCATGAGGAAACGATAGAAAGTCCTTTGGCCGTGATGACTTTTTTATGACAACCCTGATGACAAGGTTCCCACATTCAACGTTTACGACACCGTCGGCGACGATTTAACTTTAAAATAACCGTAAAACAACATAATTACTCCAATATACACACGTTTTGAGGAAAAACTTTCTCTCGGTTGTTAATTCGGTGGAATGACACAAGAACAAACATCTAACCATTAATGGTTGTTGACGTAGTTTTTTCCTAACAGTACTTTATGGTTTTTGAAGACTTTGTTCTCATGTTGCCTTCACTAGTTTAAGAATATCATCTAACGACGGCTCGAACGATCTGTAGCGAACAATAAACACTAACACACCAGCAATATCTTCCAAGAAACGAATGAATGGTGCCGACAAATGGACAAAAATAAAAATTATTTTCGAGACACCAACAAAAAATGAATATCGGGATCGTTTGTAGGCGCCGCGCTGTTCTCATGCATGAATTATAATGCCCACACTATAATTTGACAAAGCTTCTTACAAATAAATGATAATTAGCAAGCATTTAGCAAGTGATTAACAGGCTTCGTTAACATTAATAAAGATGTTCATTGTGAGATAAATGAACGTATCTTGGTGAAGAAAGTAAAACAAAAAACACTTACAACAAAGTCCTTTTTCCTTGCTACCTCAGATTCTTCCCAATCCAATATAAAAATTCCTAAATAAGTATGTACTTAATAAAATCCACAATACGTCTGAGATTAATTCCCTCCGTTGGTAACATTAATCATGATTTGAGCACGACGACACCAATGCTCTCAACTAAGCAATTAGACAATGCCAATCTCGAAGGAAATTGGCAATTGACCCCCAGTTGACATTTAAATTGACGATGCGCCTGAGCATAGCTTCGTAACAAATAGGTATCAGAAAATAGAGCAGGAATTTCTGAAGGTAATCAAGCTTCGCTACATTATGTAATATTAAATATCTACTATACTAAAAGGTTGTCTGGAAGAGATTGCAACTTAGCAATAAGGCCACCTAATACTCTTTCTATTTCTCCTTTGTTTTGTATTTCTTATTTGTGCAATAAAGTATTTGTTTTGTTATGTTGTGAAAGGAAAAAATCTTCAACATTGATATATCAATTTAGTGGAAGTTAAAATACAAAAGGGAGAGACATGGAAAGAAGCTATTTGTCTACACAAAACTCAAATGTAATAATGGAAGTAATAACGAAATGAATCGTTTCATCAGCAGTCACCACACTTGACTGTGATTCAATTTATCTATACTTATAATAAATCTGTAGAGAGGTCAATTCTGTACATTAAATATTTTTTCAAAATAACTATCAGGGGGTGATAAGTGATCGATACTGATGCCAAAAATGCAATCAGTAAAATTTTTGTCTGTCTGTCTGTCTGTCTGTCTGTCTGTCTGTCTGTCTGTCTGTCTGTCTGTATGTTCCTTATAGAAACAAAAACTACTGGACGGATTTTAATGAAACTTGGTACAATTATTCTTCACACTCCTGGACAGGTCATAGTATACTTTTCATCACGCTACAATCAATAGGAGCAGAGTAGTGAAGGGAAATCCTTTTGTATGAAAAATCTAAACCACTCAAGTTAGACGTTTGAAATTTGGCATGCAGGTACCTTAGATACCGTAGAGGTGCACTAAGAAAGGAATTCCCGAAATTCCTACGGGAACGGGAATTAGCGGGAAAATCCTTTTGTATGAAAAATCTAAACCACTCAAGTTAGACTTTTGAAATTTGGCATGCAGGTACCTTAGATAACGTAGAGGTGCACTAAGAAAGGAATTCCCGAAATTCCCACGGGAACGGGAATTAGCGGAAAAATATTTTTGTATGAAAAATCTAAACCATTCAAGTTAGATGTTTGAAATTTGTCATGCTGGTACCTTAGATACCGTAGAGGTGTACTAAGAAAGGAATTCCCGAAATTCCCACGGGAACGGGAATTAGCGGGAAAATCCTTTTGTATGAAAAATCTAAACCACTCAAGTTAGACGTTTGAAATTTGGCATGCAGGTACCATAGGTACCGTAGAGGTGCACTAAGAAAGGAATTCCCAAAATTCTCACGGGAACGGGAATTAGCGGGAAATACCTTTTGTATGAAAAATCTAAACCACTCAAGTTAGACATTTGAAATTTAGCACGCAGATACCTTAGGTACCGTAGAGGTGCACTAAGAAAGGAATTCCCGAAATTCCCACGGGAACGGGAATTAGCGGAAAAATATTTTTGTATGAAAAATCTAAACCATTCAAGTTAGATGTTTGAAATTTGTCATGCTGGTACCTTAGATACCGTAGAGGTGTACTAAGAAAGGAATTCCCGAAATTCTCACGAGAACGGGAATTAGCGGGAAAATCCTTTTGTATGAAAAATCTAAACCATTCAAGTTAGACGTTTGAAATTTGTCATGCAGGTACCTTAGGTACCGTGGAGGTGCACTAAGAAAGGAATTCCCGAAATTCCCACGGGAACGGGAATTAACGGGAAAATCCTTTTGTATGAAAAATCTAAACCATTCAAGTAAGATGTTTAAAATTTGGCACGCAGGTACCTTAGACACCGTAGAGGTGTACTAAGAAAGGAATTCCCGAAATTCCCACGGGAACGGGAATTAGCGGGAAAATCCTTTTGTATGAAAAATCTAAACCACTCAAGTTAGACGTTTGAAATTTGGCATGCAGGTACTTTAGTAAACTTAAAGCTTAGTTGCAACAGGATATTACAAAATTCCCACGGGAACGGTAGTTAGCGGGAAAAAACATTTGTATGAAAAAATCAAATCTAAATAAAAGGAGAAACTGACTGACTCAGTGACTGACATATCAACGCATAGCCTGAACGGCTAAATGTAGGCATTTGAAATTTGGAAGGGACATAGCTTAGGTACCGTAGAGGTGCACTAAGAAAGGAATTCCCGGAATTCCCACGGGAACGGAAATTAGCGGGAAAATCCTTTTGTATGAAAAATCTAAACCGCTTAAGTTAGACGCTTGAAATTTGGCATGCAGGTACCTTAGTTAACTTAAACCTTAGTTGCAACAGGATATTGCAAAATTCCCACGGAAACGGGAGTTAGCGGGAAAAAAACATTTGTATGAAAAAATCGAAACCGCGTAAGATAGATGTTTTCAATTCAATTCAATTAAATTATTTATTGCATTCCATGTAGTACAATGGGGTGTTACATAGGCATAGGAACTAAAACATGGACCCTGTAGGGCACAGCAACGTTGAAGGGAAGAGAGGAAGTGTGTATTAAAATTAAAACTCAATGAACAATCAATTAAAAAAAAATCAATTCAATCAATTGATTCAATCTAGCATGCATGCATACCTTAGTAAATATAAAGTTTATTTTTGGCTGTATTTTGAAAAATGGGAGTTATTGGGAAAAAAATTGTATGAAAAAATCTAAACTGCATAAGTTAGATGCTTGAAATTTGATATGCACTCCCACACACACAAAGATCTCTCTCTTATATAACACGCCACGCGGACGAAGTCGCGGGCAAAAGCTAGTGAGAAATATAATAACACCCACAAAATGTTGATATTCAAATCAATCATGATTCATTTAACCTACGTAGAAATATGACATGACACAGTTAATGCGGTTTATTGTTTTATATACAATCTTAACCTGAAGTAACAGTTTCGCAGTCTGTCTATTGAAAACGAAACATATACTTCCCACGGCATTTAAACAATGAGTAAAATTTCTTATTATATCATAATCTGTTACGCCAAATTTACAATGTAATCGTTGTATGTAAGTAATGTTTAGTTCAATGTTTGTCATATTAGCGTCTTCCTGATTTAGTTTAGGTTTCCTGATTTTGTGCATGTATGCAGGAATGTGTAGAAGTTTCTCCGAAATAAACGTTTTTAATATTATTTATAATGTTTTTTCCCTATCTCGGGATTATGAAGTCCCGGACTTTTGGAAGGTATGCGTGGAACCGACGCTAACACTTAGAGGCTCTTGAAAACATTTTAATCTAAAAGTGATTTAAAACATAATGAAGGAATATATAATTAACGTTTCTGATACTTTAAATAGAATTAAAGTAGTTATTAAAACAAATTATACAGGAGACTATTTGTTGCCATAAGAGCAATAGGAGCTTTAAATATTGAGGACAGTCAGTCACTGACTTGACACGATGTCAGCTGCTGACACGGCGACATGACACGGGAGTTGCCCACTGGGCACGACAGGCATAGCGGCGGCTTTACACTTCACGCTTGACATGAAATATCTAAGGCATTATAAGAGTATTACAGTGATGATGGCTAAGAAACAACCGAGATTGAACATATTGATAACAAGTACGTATCGAAAATTACTCTTGCTCTTGACTTATGCCGTCGTTGATAAACTTCCATGGAAACATCGCTATAGAAAAGATGTACTTAGTAGTTAGCAAACCGCAATTTTTTAAACGTACTTACCGGACTTTCAGGCATATCTTTTATAATGGAAATTTATGATGACCTAAATTCGTGATACGCCAAACTAATCGTTAAGTAATTACTCTGAATTATAAAACGATAGACAGCGGTTATTAATATCTGTTCCAACAATGGATTGGGTGCTTTACACCGTGCGCTATTGCTCGATATCTCTGCTGACAATAACATGACGCCCATATCAAGTTTCACAATTTGTCTACTAATGTAATCGCAACTTTGCGATGCAGGTAACTTCAAACTTACCATGGACTGAATATACTAAACCCTTAGTTAATTACGTATCATTAGGACTAAGATAATGCGACGCATCCATAATGTAGTTAAGTAAATAGAAGGTAATGTTTTCTTTCCGGAAGATTCTAAATCAAAAAGAGATAATTGATATCTTCCACAAATTCTAGAATCTCATTCCCAAAAGATATTCTTCACAAAATAGGTTACATTGTAACTGTAGTAGTATCAATATCTGCGAAGTCTATTCACTGGAGCGTATAATTTCATCTTTTTCTGCTCCATTGAATGGCAGTGATAAATCGTTTGTCTACAATTATTATGTCGACTTTCTCTGTGGATCCGTTTTTATTTAATTTCAATTATAGGTACACCCTAGGTGCGTTAATATCTTTGAAATTGATAACAGGGTTAATAAAGGTTAGAGAATATTGAATATTATTAGTATTATGAAGCAAAAAATATACGTTTGGTACATGTGAAAACCTAATTCGAGGCACGTCATCTACATAGTGACCAGCAATAAGTACATAGCTAGATATACCTACCTATAATCACACATCTGAAAGGCTTCACCTTGTGCCATTTGAAAGTGCAAATACTGAAGGCAAATATTATAGCGAGACTGCGAAATGACAGCTAGTTTAAAAGTAATAATGTCGGAATAAAGGAGTGGAATTCTCTGCCGTCTTCTGTATTTCCGAATGCATATAATCCGGGTGCTTTCAAGGCCAGAGTGAACAGGCACCTTCTTCATCATATTTCTCGTCAATGCTTTCGGGCAAGTCTGGGGCCAAGAGCAAACCCACCTAAGGTAAAAAAATTAAAAAATAACATAAGCTCATCGGTGTCATGAACACACAACAACAACCTAGACTATTAAATGCGTCGGTCATTTATAGACTTGGTACTATTATACAGGCTATTATAACCATAAACCTTCAAGATGCGGTATGCTACGGTCATCGTGTGGACAGTGCAACGAACTATTTAGGGCGATGCGACATTACACGCGATTCCCAGAAGTCTCGGCGAATCGCCAGCATACTCGAGCTCTGTGATCGCTCATTACCAACGGTACATTTTATTATGTCGTTTAATTAATTTCACGGGTACACGAGCTGACACGATAACATTATAAAATCATGGGAATGTGAACAGAAACAGGCGAGGTCACCTGCGGTTCATCGGCGCTTGGTTCCATAGATTTTTCAGCTTTTTGCTCGCTTATCCTCTACACCGTAACTGTAATATTGCAGCGGTTATTTTGAAGTTGTTTCTATTTAGATGTAACCAAGACGGTGCTTGTATCGTCTATCTGTGAAATATATATTATATAACATTTCCAAAGACTTACTTATTGAACGTTGTACTTTGGAATGTACTGTCGGTCTATCAATGCCGGCAACTTTTATTTTATTCTTCTCCCTAGCAACAAGACGGTTTTAAGGTGTGCTGAGGATATTTCCATACCATGACCCGCCAATATCAGTGTGGGTACTAATTACAATCTCATATATTTATACATATGATACCAGTTCTCTAATCCCGCCGGGCCACCTATTGAATTTTGCTCAAACCGGTCCAATAGTGACGCAACACATTCAGATTCAGAACTCATCGATATCACTAACAATACTACTTACATAATGGAACCATGTCCTAATTTTGTAACGAACCGGGCATTACCTGAAATGAAAAGAAAGGTCGTTATTATAATATTATTTAAACGATTTATACATCTGTCGATCGAGAAAGCAAGGAAAACGAAAACAAGGATAACAAAAAGCAAAATACAACGCAATAACGTTCAACAATTGTAAGGCAATAGAATTTATATCCTAATTTAGAAAATAATGGGTTAATATAGATACTATTCTAATTTTAGATGTGGATGAATTTTAGAATAACTGTAGCTATACGGAAATAGAAGATTTCAACGCATCATATCGCATTATGAAACATAGAGTGAGACAACATAGTATAAAAGGAATAAAAACAAACGGGGTATACTTATTAGAAATCTAAAAGTCTGAAACTCAGTACCCTAAACAGCGCCAAACAACAGACAATAAAAGGCAAAACAAACCTCGACCGCACACAGGAGATAAATCTATTTCTGCAGTGGAATTAATAATGGAAGCCATGCCGCACGCCGCTTGATGCGCACACGCAAGTGTTGTTTTATGAGTTGTGTCTAATGAGACGCGCGTGAGCAATGAGGTGTGAGCTACGTTTGCTTATGGTGAGGTGATAACGGTACTTAGTCGCAATTGGGTATCATATTATTATTATTTTCATGTGATGTTTTAAACGCTGCTTCATCTGTGTTTAAATCTAAGACCACAGTTTTTATGTGTGTTTTTTTATTAAGTACTGCGATCAATAATCTGAAAGTATTGACTTTCCTAAAAGAACGTTTCTTTTCTGCACGGTACAGAAAAGATACAAACCAGCAGATAATAACATTAATTTTCCACCAATCCTCTAATAAGCACGAAGCATTAGTTTACAAAGACCGAAAATTTAGGCAATATATCATCATCCAATTTTGGGCTCATCAGCATTTAATTCGAGTATCGACTCCCATTCATCCGGTCGGCGCGAGCGCAAAGGCACCGAAAGGGTAATTTCACGCAAGACGACTACAGTTACCAGTTACCAATAGTCTGGAGGCGGCCGAACTAAAATAACAGGTCTGAACGCAGAACGACGGTCTAACGAGCGAGGGGCAGGCAGTAAACCACGAGAACCTCTGTACGCTAAAGGCTTGGTTTATAAAGTCAGATTCTCTTTATACTTACCATAGAACAACTTTTTGAAAACACGGGCTTATAGATTTTGACATTGAGAAGTGCGATAAACCTCTATGAATCCGAATTGAACGTCTCTGATTGAAGAGAGTAGCTGCAGCAAATCGCGACTGCTATAAAATCTTTACCAACATCATCTGTCAAAATGTTTTTGCTAATGACGATGATGACTTGAAAAATAAAGTTCTTGAACTTCGATTTCTACTAGCCCTGTAGAAAGTATAAACATAGTCTTAAGAAAAATAATGTTGCAAGTCATTAGAACCTATCATGTTAATAAATTCAGTTCAGTGAGAAAAAAATATGTAATGTAATGAATGAAGACATTAACCATGTCATGTAGTCATCCGATTGTAACAATTAGATGCTAATTACGATGACTGTTAACTACAGCGAAATTAAATAATAACTGTGCCATGCAATTAGTATCGGATGACTAATTACTGCAATTTATAAACAGCAACATTTTCTTGCTTTTTTTTAAATGTACTTAAGTAATCCAATAGGAAGTAGGTGTCAAATACTCTTCTTTTTGAACTTTCAAATCTGACTAAAATAAGTATCCGGATAATAACCGCAACAGAAAACAATTCATCTGAATTTCTGAATACAATCCAATGAAAGTGATAGGTATTCTTCTCTGCCAGTCCGTGTTGCTCTGATGGTTTTCTTTCAAATACCATTCTATACAAAAAGTATAGATACTTGTTTCGAAATCGCTTTTCGCGAAAAAACGCGAATCGTGATATACACTTGTATATCCTATATCTGATACTTATCAGGTATAGGTAAGCGTATCGTACAATTACCAAAAAAATAATAGCATGTCTGAGACAACATTAACGGGCTGTAAACCAACACACGATGATGATATTTTACTATGCAGAGCTTTCGTAACCAATACCAATTTTGAAAAGACTTGACAAAATATTCGATAGCCCATATTTCTCTTCTACTAGTCAATATTATCTCACTGGGCAAAGGCCTCCCTTCATGATCATTAAGCAGAAAAGTCTGCTTTCAAATCAAAGAACAATTTCAAATAAAAATCATGCGGTAATTTACGGCGCACCGCTCGGCTCACTGCATCTTAAACTGATTGAGGTTGCAAAAAAAGCTGTTAAAATATAGTTCGTATTGCACCACTGGCTTTCTTATAACACTTACTTTGATATTGAGTTTTTCATACGGACTACGGATATTAAGGTTATTCTCGTATTTTCTTGTAAAATAAGTACCAGTTTTATCGTATTTTGTTGTAGTTCGAATTAAATTGTGTTTTATGTTAACGTGGAAACTTTTGGCACATATACATATACCTACATTGATTGTAATATTACCTACTTTCGTCAAAGAAAACTCCCATTAAAATCAGATAATTCACTCCTCTCAACCTTCCTTTTATATCATTTTGACCCCAATCGAAATAAAAAGTTCTCCGTTGGTCCTGCGAACTGTATGCAACAATTACATTACGAAATCGGTGATAGAATCAACGAGCTCCATCGGATACAGCCATGACACCTGAGGTCAAACTAAATGCGATATTAATCATTGTCGACGTTTTTGTTTGCTGTTGGTCACCGATGCAGCTGTAATAAGTTCAATTCTACTGTAGACATATCCATTGTCAATTTTAAAGTATCTGTCTTTTAAATATTAAGTCTATTTAATTTTACCGACCACGAAAATATGAATTGTAGCGTTGTTATCTTTTAATTAGCTAGCAAATACGACAGCAACATGTTAGCAACAACTTCAAAAATAACATGCTTACATCAAATAATCTCGAGCACAAAATACACTGCCGTCAATTTCCAAACACAAAACAACATGATCACAATGTCTTTGTAGCTCCAAAAATGTGATATTTACCCACTATCCCAGCAATACCATTGTCTTGAATGCAGCACAACACACATGCCACTAAGTACAAGCAGAATTTTAGGATTTCATACATACATACATAAACTCACGCCTATTTAAACGGAAAATATGGAATTCCATTTGCTTCAATCCTGACACACTACCCTTGCATCCTCCACATTCATTAATCCTTTCATACAAGCCGGTTCATAGTAGATCGTACTTTTCTAAGGACATCTCCAATTTGGTCAATGTACGTCCTTCGAGGTCTTCCTTTCCCAGCCCTACCACCAACCTTTATAATGCTGTCGTACTAACCTCACGTTACAAAATTTCCTAACCATGCCGTGTATACACGTTTTGGGTTTTAATCTAGTTATTACCCACATCTGTAACCTTTTATTTTCGCATGCCATGATTGTTACCTGTTGTGTGTACCTTTTAAATAAATAAATAAATCCTATTATCCTTCATCCGCTCTACGTGTTTATACCAAATTAACATTCCCTTCTCAATCTTAAGATTTGAAATATTGACAAACCAACAAGCAAATAATTCAATATGTAACACGATGCTAAGGCTGAGGGCACGAAGAAAGCGTAACAATGTCGTGAGAACCGTGGGATTAGGTAATTCACCGCGCTATACACACTCCTCGTAAATCGTAATAGTGATGATAGTGCATAATAATCTACCAGGTTTACACTTCCTTAATTAATATTGCTGTTTATTTGCATTCCATGCGACGCAGTGTATGTCTCCAGATGTAAAATCGCTTGCATAACAGTAGCTTTCGATTTATTGTAGATTTTTTCCAATTTGTATCTACGCAAATTACTTACTCGATGTAATTTTTTACCACGTCTAACCATTTACCTATTGAATAGTCCGCACCGCGGGATTCCTTAGGAAGTACCATAGTACATGGAATCAGGAATCTCGATGATACATATTATATCATCGACGTCACCACGTTAGTCCAATCATGACTAAATGCCTCCTCGAATATTAAAATTTGCTTTATACATATAGGTACAGTTACAAAATCTATATATAAGTTACCATTTATCTCTAAACTATTTGGAATTTACAGTTCTTATCAAAAATCAATCATCAATTATAATTTTATTAGGAATAACATTTCATGTAAATTGATAACATTATGAACTTATGTTTTAATTAGAAACATTCATTTATATTGCAGTGGGTTATGTCAACTCGTACCCAATAAGCAACTTAGAATGAGTAACCGTCAGTTTTCATAATCACAATTACGCGAAAGTATAAGTAGTTTGTTAACGATTCAGTTGTAATGATACCGTCATTCACCTTTAGCCTAAAGCAAATGACCGTACTGACTGTACGTAGATACGAAGAAAAACTGGCCATTAGTATATTATGTCGGGGAATCACTACTGAGGAACCGATGCGTGTTATATTACCATCGCTTTGATAAAAACCAAGACACATTCAGTCAAACAGCCACTTCGAAGGCTACTGTGAACTTGTGAACATATCCTGAACAAAAAAATATTTTATGACATACTCAATCATGAAGAAATATTCGTTGATCGGAAACAATTTGAAAATGGAAATGGAGAAGAATGTGAACCGTTTGAAGATAGTTGGAAACAACAACTATATGAAGATTGAGAAGAACGAAGGAGAAGTCGTGATGATTGGCACCAACTGTTGTGTGGAAGTTGCTGATAATAGTGGGAAAGTAGAGTTCGTCGGAAACGGTGGAAATATCAACATCAAAGCTGACGTCATAGGGGTGGATAACTTCGATGTAAATAACAGTGGTAAAGTGGCACACGTTGGTACTGCTGATGATACGTCATCTAAAGACTCAAAAGAAGTGAAAAATAACAAAAGTTACGACAATATAAAGTGCAAAGTGTTTAAAAATGAGAAATTGTTAAACCTAGTTTGGCCTAAGGAACTTTTGCTGAGTAAGTTTTCTAAGAATTATAGAAAATTTTGAAAGTAGGTACGTACTTATTATTTTTATAAATAAGTATGTTGATTTGTGAATCTATAGTAAGTATCAATTAATAGAATGAATAAGTACAAAAGTTACCTTACCAAACTGCCAATGTTGTACATAGACTATTTAATTAAGATTATAAAAACTGTCGTAAAAAATCTACATCATCCGTATTACGTTTGCATCATACCTACAAATAATTTTAGCTCTCTTAATTATTGAAAATCATATATGTACAGTTAAGAGTCAACTTTGAATATACTTTGTTAATATTAAATTGCATTTGTACATAATAACCCACATAATTTAGCTGCGTTGAATACTTTAATTAACTAATTGAAACTATTATAAATATTGGCAACAACTACAACTGCTGTAATGTCACCTTGTACGAGAATAAATACTTTTGTTAAACAAATACGAAAATTCATACGTGATTTAAGTTGTGTTAACAAATGACGTGACCAATTTAAACTGATGTGTCTCGGAACTAAGTCGGTACATGTTGCAGGGGCATCCCATATTTTTTGCCTTCAGTCCAATGCTTTGGCTCACAGCCATCGGCGCTACATCATCCTAATTATTAGAGGTGTATAACGATTATGACACGTATTTATTGAGATTCTAAAATTAGACAAAATACTTAGATTTATTTTTGTTACAATTTATTTATTTTATTCACATTTCAGTGTCTTTTTAAATGATTTTGTAAATGAATAAATAATTTATTTTATATTTTATCCAAGTAGGTTTTGACTTTTACTAAAGTTTCGTAAAAAATATTACAGAATAATATATTATATTTTTAAATTGTACCTTGTAGGTAACATTGCCTTGAAGTTTAGCAATAAATAAAAGTCTCAAATTAAATTAATGAGCTTTTTAAGTACTTGCTCCAATTGAAACAGAAAATAAATAAGAAGTCGGACAGAATTTCGTGATGAACAAATCACAAGAAATAAGTTCTGCTACAAATATCAACCTTCGCAATCGTGTGCTTGAAAATGTCAATGCCAACCGTGGTCTTCCTAACTTCGTCATTTGATGATGCAACGATATTAATAATATACAACCAAATTGATTGTTTGTTAGCCATTATATTAGGGGCAATTTAACAGAATACCACTAGCGGCTGGCCAAATTGGTAACTACTAGACTCAGGCTGAATTTACTCAAGACGTAATAAGTACTGCAGTAATTCTTACGACAACAAAGGAATTAAATTACAAACGAAATTATTAAACTGCGCAAATATGTTTTGTTCTAGACTATGATACGGATTTTCGTAACAGAACCCAATTTTACAAGAAACAGTTTAATCAATTATATTTGCTTTTAAAGAAAATCGTACTTACCAGCCTTGTAGCTAAGGATAAGTTTTTGCCGACTTCAATAAAGGAGGTTATCAATTTGATGTTAGCTTATAAATGTGGCGTGGGCTTCTAAACACGTGTGCCTCACAGGTGTATGTATGTACCTATGTTTGTACACGCATTTATCAGAAACTACAAATCATATTGCTATAATTTCTTTTGTTATTGGATTAATTATTCAACTTTGACCGGAGATCGTGCAAAGTCAAAAATAATGCAAAAATCAAGGGGAGGCCTTTGCCCAGCGCAGTGGGATCGACTAGGCTAGATTAGGTAGTCAACTTAGGGAATAGTTCAAGACATTTGTGTGTTAGTGCTAGGACATTGAAAGAAAGAAAATATTTATTATTAGAGGACGCCACATCTACGATACAATAACATCTAAAATGTAGACTGAATCACCTGGTTGTCAGAAAAAATGAGAAAATTCCGTTCTTCGGAAAGCACGTGAACGGTTGACCCAGAGTTGGGACTAGTAAGTCCAAATGCCTCCAGCAATCCGCAGTGGAGCAGCGTGGTGGAGTATGCTAAACAACCCGTCCGGTTGATTGAGGGGAGGCCTGTGCCCGCCATGAGACAGCATAAGCTGTTTATGTTATGTATTTTAGAAATTAACATGTTCAACGCCACGCAAAACAGTGGATTTTTTCATTCAAGCCATGGGGGACACGGGTGGGTCAAACTGTACTGACCCATTCGGTCGCGGGGGTCACCCGTGAACCCAGAGAGGGTTCCGATTTAAATACGATTTACAGGCTACAAAGCAGCGATTTCATGTAAAACTGTTAGAGGAGTGGGCCACGTGGCTCGTAGAACAGCCAGATTTGGTCCTTGAATGTCGCAAAATACATAAAAAATATTTACGAATTTCTGAAAGTTGTAGGGTTGTTCTGAACTCTACAAAAAATATATTATTCAGGTGATAAATTAAATTTTTAGACACAATAAATCGAATAAGTAAATTATTAACACTTTTATTTAAATAACATTTAATCAATAACAAATAGTATGTTACAACAATACAGTAAAACACGGAAATATTACGGAAAACCCACAAACCTACTGCAATATCGCAAAAGGAAATACGATGCATAGATTCCTGATACCGATGGCCGATGAGACGATGACTCAATGGAGGAATGTCAGTACCTGATTATGATAAATAGTACCCAGTCAGCAGTCGACAAAGTCAGTTATTGTTCACGTAAATAAACTTGTCTTATCAGCCAGGAGTAAGTAAACAATAAGGCATTTAGGGCACTTATACAGGGTGTTAGTGACATCGTAACGAAAACTTTGAAGGGTGATTCAGACCATAATTCTGAGTTAGTAAGAGAAATTTTCCGTCGCAAAAGTATGGAACTGATATTAATTAAAAAGAACACTTAAACTTTCATGAAGAAGAAAGGTAGGAAGGGGGGGGAAGGGGCAGACCTAGGAGAACATTAATGAAACAAATAAAAGAGAAGGTGCAGGTCGTGTCGTATCAGGAGGTGAAGGTTTTGGCGGGAAGAAGAGAGGAATGGCGATTACTCCACCGACAAGAGCGCAGAATGGCGATTATTAACTGACAAGAGCGCAGCTCTTAAATAGAGAGAGAGAGAGAGAGAGAAACTTTCATGAATTTTTCGAGAAGAAATTCCACTTGCTATCAACTCAGGATTATGATCTGAATCTTCTCCCTGAGTATTCATTACGATGTCAATAACACCCCTACCGAATACATTCCGCTTATGGACGGTACTGAAAAGTATCGGCGTCCGAAAGACGTAATATACGATCCCGACGACCCTATTACTCTAGCCATATAGCCATAGAGGCAGCCAATCAGCTCGCGACACCAAACACTTCAGGACCCCGATACCGACCCCGCCGGCGTGGTCGACGATTTCCCTCATTCAGCGCTTATCGCTATCGACCCACTAGGGTCGATTAATTCTTTCAAATATTTTTCCTCTCAGACGACGCCCTGAGCCAAGGTTCGCGCCCAACTGGGCACCCTCAGGCCTGTTGTCTTAAACGTGGTATCGGGTGAGAGCCTTCAGCGCTCCCCATTTGTCCGGCCAAGTAGTTAATGCCATCTGCGACAAATCTACAATAAGTCATGTCAAAAAAAAAAAACTATAACACCCTGTATGTGGAAAGACATAAAAGTAACCAAAGGAGTACCTACTGTGTCGTAAAACCCATAGTAATCCGGAGTATGATCCATATCCAATCTGTTTTAGCAACAGCCTCCGTGGTCCGGTGGTTCATTCCTCGAGGAACCATATCACTTTGTGATCCCCATAGTTTGGTTAGGACGTTCTGCAGGCATTCTGCATTGCAGGGTGAGCTGATTTTCCTATAGTAAGATGACCCAATAGGAAGATGTTTTAGAGGGCACGTTCAGCAGTCAGACCCGACTACTATTATTTACATGAGCATATTACATGAGTTATGTCAGGGGCCTTGGCGGCTCAATCCTTGTCGTGACACCAGAGTTGATAAGGTCGGTCATTGGTCTCACAAACCCCACGAGATACCTGTTTTAGCTAACCAGTTTCCTGTGGAAACTGCCGTAAGTAAATAACAAAACAAAATTAAAATACTTACATATCTTTTTAAAGTTTATTATAAAGTATCTGTTTACCCCGTAGGAAATAGGCGTGAATATATCGATGTATATATATATATGTGGCTCTGTCTACCCCATTAGGGATTACGGGCGTGAGTTTACGTATGTATGTATTCTATGTAACGGATTCCACACGAAATTAGCCCACATTATACGACCGTACAGAGTGATGGCTCATTACCATCGGCTCCATTGGACGTCATAATCTCCGTTTGGTTGGCGTAGGTATCAAAATTATCTAACGGTGCACTTTCACTGATCGCGGCGGGTTTCACTTTCCCCCGCCTAATGAGGCGATTCGACTCTTGCGCAACAATGGCTCCCATCGACTGACATGTATCATTGTAGTTATTGATTTTAGTCTTGTGTGATGTGGTGAAGCTTGTCGTGTTTGTCTTAAACTGACTGTGAGTATAACAGGATCGAAAGATAAGAGTAAGTATGCTACCTTAATCACCTGATTGTCCGAAAAAGTAAGATGATTCCGTGCTTCGAAAGGCACGTCAAGCCGTCAGCTAGCTCAAACTCGTTCAGCAGCCCGCACTGGAGCAGCGTAGTGGAGTATGCCCATACCTCCTCTGGTTGATTGAGAAGTACCAGCAGTACGACGTATACGTATACTAATGCCTAACGCCTTTTGTATGTGTAATGCCTTCGAGCAAGTCTGGGGCCAAGAGCAAACCCATCAAAGGTAAGAAAATAATAATAATACATGCTACTTATTTGTGTCATCGTGTGGCACGCAGGATATGGCTGGATGTCGATAGCCCAAGATCGTCAGAAATGGAAAAACATGGAAGACGTCCAAAATTGGATATGAATTTAGGCTGATATAGATAGATAGATTAGTGTTTAAGTACTGCCTAGAGACATGCCGACCGCATGAAGTTGAACTACAAGTGCATGCAGGGGTCAAAACATCCATGACAAGATGAACTGAGTACCCACGCCTCACCGAGCTTTCTGTGAGACCAATGTTATAGGTGGTGAGCCGTATCGCCGTCCATAATGGTCGAGCCAAACCTCATTGGTGCCAGTCCGATACCGGGGTTGGAAGCGGCGCTCCCCGATTGAGAACCAAACCGGTGTACCACAGCATCACAGTAAATTCCAGGCAGCCTGAATACTTACAGAAAAAAAACAAAATCATCTAAAGAATATGAAAAGGAAAGAGCAATCAGAGCTGAACTTGACACACATAAAGACGTTACAAAACTGAAGGTGACGATTGAAACGAATTATCGGTTACAAAACGAATACGCAACAGAAATAGGGTATTAGACTGGGTCAAAGATAATTTATAAAACGCTAATCTAGAAATAGAAGCCAGTCTAAGATGATCAAAAATCAATCTCATTTTACTTCTCGAATTAGTTCCGAATTGTATTTATGAATTAAGTAACAACGAGTACGACGTTTGACCGCTTTTATTGATGACGTCACAGGACAGTATTTCCATACAAACTCCAAAGTTAACTGTCGTTCAAATAACTACACGTAAGTACTTGGAACGTAGTAATGATACATCTCCCAGACAAAAGAAATGGGTTAACATTTACCATCAAGATCCGAACATCCTGATTTTGAAGAATATCCATACGATGCAGGTATACGATAACAAGATGAAAACGAAACAAGCAATTCTCTCCTTATAATGAAATCCACACAAGCGCCTTTTTGATAAATCACATTCGGTTACTTAGCTAGTTTGAAACGAGGTAAAACCTTGTGGTCTCCATTTTTACCCGAATTGAAATTAATTGAAAGACGTTGAGGTTTTGTAGAAGGAAATCACAACACATTAGACAATACTCAACAACGATCTCTTTGATGTTTTCAATGAGGTCAACCAATCTATGTTCTAACTATACAGCAAAATCAAAGCTAATAATTTCGATGAAATCCAACAGCTGTTTAGCGGATGCAGTTCTACAGATTCTAAAATGTATCGTGACAACATTCCGTACAGAAATCAGAGTACAATTGTATATTGGCACTAATTCAAATATTTCATTAAAAAAAAACGAACGCACGCCAATCGTACGCCTTCCGACAGAGACAAATACTTGATAATTTGACTAAACCTATTTTATTGATGATAAAATATTTTACATACTTATTTACTTTTATTTATTTTAATTATAGTATTTTATTATTATAGATATATTAGGATCTCATGAGACAAACAAAAAATCTACTTAAATAAACTAATGGCTCTTAGGACAACAACACGACACTGATAGACAAGACACATGTAATAAACACAAAAAAAAAACCTCAATAAAAATGTAATTCAAATACATTGTAACAAACTTCATAAATATTTTGAGCCCGAAATTTACGGTTCATAATCTTAATAGCGAATCTGGCCGTAAAATACATTACTAACGTTTATCTGAATAATTCTCGCCGCTTTTGCTCAACTATTTTGAGTTAACACGCTGTAAATTTTACTCATTTGACCTAATTACCAGTGAGCTAACATGTTATAGTGGTTAGTTAACCACTACAATAGCATAGGTAGCTATAGTTAGCCCCTATATCGCAAAGTCGGAGGCCCTGGAATTGATTCCATGTTAATTTAGGAAGCTCATTCTTAGAAAAATGTATTTTTGATTTAAGTAAGTACAGCTAAAATCTGGTAGCGAGACTAAAACGCATATGTTTGTGTGTAGGTATCTCTGGAAAAATAAATAAAAATGCTCAAAACTTAAAGGTTTATATAAGCAATCTATTTTCTATTTCTAAACCTTCAGGAAACATATTATAAACCAACAAACAACGGTTCTAGTGCAAATATTTTTTGAACTGGGTCAGGCAAAGACGTCTGCGCGAGTCTTTCGTCCTACTTACAACTTTTTGCTACACGCACGCTAACCCGCTTAGCAACTGCGAGTTGTAAGCGACAAGTGACAAGTCACAGTGAGCAGTCACTTGACCACTGTAACCGTACAATGAGCTCAGACTACAGACATACGCACATTCAATTAGTCTTGGATTCCGCGAAGACGAGACAGACAGAGCAAGCACTAGAAATAGATCCTGCTAAATTGTACCTCCGAAATTACTCACATGAAAATTATTCAACACTTGACTGAATTTAATCGTGTAGATACTTAAAATATTAAACATAGCATAACATAAACTCACGACTATACCCCAATTGGGATAGTCGGGTACATCTAACGCAAGATGATGATCGAACGCATGTAGACCAACGTGGCAGGAGAGCCGTATCGCCGTAACAGTGTTAGCGAAAACTGCACTTAAGATAAATAAAAAAATATATAAAGTACTTATATTAAAAAATATGATCATTTTTAACTCTACTAAAGTCCCGCACTGAATCCCGTACAACTTGAAAATATGGATAGTTTAAAACAATACCTACTTACTCCCTCTCAAGCATGCGTTGATAAATACAAAATATAACTCGACATATTACCTCAATAAGCAAAAAATCTGAGGAAAACATGTATTGACTATGACAAGTCAGTTTGTTTGCCAACAAGGTTCTTATATCCGGGCCACATCCGGTGCGCGGATACGAGTGTCGATTGACACATCGCCATCGGAGATGAGGGTAGGGCAGTCAATAATGAAATGTGTAATTGAGCAATGTAGATGACTAACAACATGAACAAGGCCATTCTGTGTCCTGCTGTTGAAGAAACTGGAGAACAAACAATTTGAGTAACTTAGTGACAAAGAAATGTTTCAAATTCTAGTCTAAACTTAGTCTCGTCTCGTCTTAATCGTTAAAACTTGTGGAAATAATGGCAATAAAATTAAACAACCGAGAAGAAATCAGTGTTGCACGCGCCGCAACTCCGGCGCAGGCCAATGAACGGTGACAGGTGCCGCCAACCAATCCTGTGTGGACCGTCACAATACGCGGCGCAGTTAGAAATCACTAAATTACACTTTACATCCTTCTCTGCACCGCGGTGGCGCAGTTACGTCAGAGCGAGACCCAGGACGCGGCTCCTCTCACTTTGAACGTGATCCGGTCATCTTTCCACAGCCTTTGTTTACCGGCGATCAATCTGAACATTTTCCTTTTTTGTTATTCCGGACGTCAACTCGCAAATGGAAATAAATTGCCTTCTTCTTTCGATTCTGCGTTCGCGACGCAGTCTAATTGGTCCGTAGACCTGCTCTACTTTCGATCTACGATTACTCGATATTTCTTTGTCCGCTGCGTTTTGTCACGGTACATTTTTATCTGTAAGTAGACAATGACCTGGCACCTATTGTAATTCCGTGGAGATGGGCCCACGCATTCCAGGAGGTCGTTACCGAGTGTAATGTCAGTCATTCATTAGGCGAGTGCATTCCCTTGCATACAAATGTCCTTCCTGCCGGTGACTTTCCGCTTACAAGACTTGCCAGGATACTTTCTAAAGGCAGAGCTTAACCGTAGAATACGAACCAAATAAAGACCTACATTTATGGGCATACCATAAACTTGTTTTAAATGAAACCACCTTAAATCTTTCAAAACGCGCAAAAAACATTAGCCATAGGTTAAAACAGTGGTTATAAATCTAACAGATGTTTGTCTTAGTTGTGCCGAGCGGCGCCAATCTCCCATGTTTTATTTACATCATGGAAAAAATTGGCACCGAGCCCAATGTATGGCCCGCGTACGCAATGATATCTGGATGTTCTGAACTCCTAATGCAGACAAATAAGATTACAAGAGCGAAATACGAGCCATTGAACCTTGGTTAAAAGTGCAGCTCGGCCATAAATCGATCGAGTGAACGTTTTCCAATTGAGCGTTGTATCTTATTGGCGGCAAGTAATTATGCGTTCACAATAACATTTACAGTAAGTGGCTACGTAAAGTAAGTCTGACGAATTAATGACTCTTATTTACCAGAATGGTATTCAACATGTTGATTGCTGTTGATGTACATCAATCGTTTCCAACATCCAGTCATGTAGTACCATTACCCCACATATATGCTGAGATTAGCGACGGGAATATTGGAAATCTGACGGGTTAACAGCTGTTTGAGTCGGCCTCGACACAGTTCTTTCATTTGCACCGTTCTCTGGACCTAATTATGTAGCAAGATCGACGATAGGAAGCTAGGAGCACTAGCCGGCGGACCGGTTGGTAACGGGGCAGACTTTACCGCCGCCGCGAGAAGGAAATATCAGTTTCCTTGAAGTACAAATTGAGGTGTTTAACTCGAGCAAAGTGAAGTGTGTTTCTCAGAAGGGAGCATGCTGTTTTACTGGTTATTTTGCATCGATATTTGAACCGAAACTTGATTCATTTGAAAGCAAACAGAATTACATGTTTGCTAACGTTATTTTCAAACTGCTGACGATTCTAAACGATGATGCCAGCCCGTGTCATAGTGAAACAAATGTAACATTGCAATTTTTTTTGGATATCGATGTAATATGCAAGGCAAGGATTGTGACTCACTGTTGTTATCGACGTTAGACGTGATCGGTCACGCTCACGTACTAACAGTTGATAAAGGTAACCGTAAAATAGTGTTGTCATAGTCATACCTACGTTGAGAAGCAGAAAATGGTAGGTGCAAAGAACCGTCATGTCGTCAGAATTACACATTGATTGTTTTGGAAAACATCGTTATGGATTTCATGATCAACAACAACAATGCATTTTGTTACAACATGACCAACATGTAATCATTGGTCTTATAGTAAACATTGCTTTGGCTTACCAAAATACTAACAAGGGTTCTGAAAATCTTAAGATTGCAAAATATTGTCTATCTATTGTCAACGACATCTCTATGGACCTACTTTACGGCTAATACCTACAAAACAAAGGACCTAAACGAACACGTACCTGGGTAAACTGCGAAGAGATCTTGGTGTGGTCTTCTTGGTACATCTTCCGTGCCTTCCTCCGCTCCGTCATGAGCGAGGTAAGGCGGTCCAGCGCTCGAGACTCCAACGCTTCAGCGTTCGCACGGATCAGGCGAGCGGTGTTCTCCCATTCCTCAGTCATCGTGCGCCAAGCTGATGCTATCACCGAGCCTGAGGATGATGAACAAAGACAAATTAAATACCCAGGCGAAATAACAGGTAGATATCTCGCTTTGAAGGTTGCATTTGGAAAAGTCTATGATTCGGGAGTTATAAACGCAGTCCTATTATTGATTGTGGCAGATAGAACCAACTTGTGCAGTGGATTCAAATTGCAATCAGTTTTCGTCTAAGTATTTTATGATAGTAAGAAACAGTTACGATACCAAAGGCGACCTCAGTGGGTATTTTTTAGATAGGCATAAAAGTTAACAGAGAAGAATATGGGAACACTTTGCAATATGTCAAGTACGGTTGGTAAACCACCACACCACAAATTCTAAACTTTACATAAATCTCAGAGTTTGCATGGCATAGTAATTGAATCTTCCTTCTTAGATCTAGGTCACTAACCACCTCTATGTCATCCTCATCACTAATTTAAGAGCCACGCTCTTGTCGGTGTAGCATTCTCCATTCTTGTCTATCAAATACCAATTCCTTCACTTCCTTATAAGACACGACGTTCACCTTCTCTTTAATCTGTTCCATGTAAGCTCTTCTTGGTCTTCCCCTTCCTCTCCTTCCTTGTAGCTTCCCTTCCATGATGTTTTTAATAAATTCGAAAGAATAAGGAATGAATGAATTCGTAAGAGTAAGGGAAAAGAGGCAAATATTGAGGGTTATTGAGGACAGAAGAGGCAAGACACTTAATAAGACACATCTATGTAACAGGCTAGAAATAGGTACTTTTTTATGTTTTTTTTATTATAGATTACAAAAGACATTGCTGAACTCATACAGTTATCTTACTACTAAGCCTCTTAATCGATCTGATCTGAAACTGCTTATAAATCCTTTGTATTAGTCTGTGTTAATCGTGTTCCATTTTTACCAATGTTAGTGATCTGATAATTTCACGCACGTGTATTGGAGAACAATGGTTCTAAACGCAGACTCGTTGCAACTAACTTTTACATTCGCAAAATTTGGGGCAGAATGTACCTACCTCATAGGTAGCCGCATAGGTACCTACATACCTACCTCTTAAAACAAATTTGCAGAAACCAACAGAATATCAAATGTGTTGCATAATTAACAAATTTTATCTTCCGTTATCTTATCCTTATCATAATCAATTCGGTTGATGTCGTTACCCGATAAACCATTTCCTTGATTTCCGCTTGTCTATCGTAAGTAGGTACACCTATTTCAAATCAGAAGTCATTATTGATACACTACCTATTTGCTGTGGAATATTTTGATACAATCTAACCCTGTTGCATTTCAAACTAAGTAGATAAACCTACTCGAAACTAAATATAAACTAGATCGTAATTTTATACAACTTATGGATATCGTTCATCGGAGGTAAACAAATATTAGGTACAATCTACCCACAATAATGTTGCTCCCATCTTTCCTTTGTTTAACATTTGAATGTAACGGCACATAGGTAGGTTGTATCATTAAGACTACTAAGGAGTGCTTTGATAAGCTACCTTTGTCTGATCTCGAAAACAGACAATACTCATGCCTACTCGTAATCTAGCGATACGTGGAGCGGTTCTGTAAGGGGTAGGCAGAGCCACAAAGTAACCAGAGATCTTGCACATACACCAATTCTTAAGACCTTTTCTGACTGGAATCTCAATAGGATCGTCTAAGGAGACTGACCATTAAGTTCCTCGCACTTGTCCATCTTCTGACCCTGCGTTGCGGCCGCGGACAGCGCTAGCGCGTACTCGCGGTCGCTCTTCATCTTGGCTTGAAGACTTCGCTTCATGGTCTCCATGAGACGTAGCTCGGCGTCCTGGCGCGCCAGCAGGGCCTCGTGCGCCGCCCTCCCGGCGCCCCCGCCCGCGAACCCCATCACCTCTCACTAGCCCAAACACATCGCGTAAACACAACACTGTTCACATCACACGGATTACACCCCGTTATCACCGGCACCGTGTTTTACGTCACTGAGAAATTCTATTTTATTTTACCACTGGATATTTCTTATAATAAAATAAAGTACCTAAATATTTGAAAAATCTGAGGTAAGTTTTTTTGGCTAGCCGAGCGATCGTCTAAATAAAACACATCGAGACAAAAAATGGTATCGATAAAAATGTTTTAACGGCTGCGCGTCGAAGCGATGTGCGCGCGTCCGTACGGCAACGGTGCGCGACCTGAATGCCATCTAGCGAGGTGGTGGTGCGCCTGCGCCACGCCGCAGCCACTCGCCGCCCGCGCCGACGACTCCGTTGCATGCTGAACTACAAGGAGACAGACTCCTAATCCAGTTTTTACCCGATGCTTTGTCTCAGAGTCGTGATTGCGAAATCTTACGAAATACGCTCTCTGTCTACCCTACCCAGCTACTTATACGCTTTTTGGACATGAAGAACCTATTTAACTCTGTCTGTATATTTATTGAAAACAGATTAGGGTGATGATCATCTATCTACCTATCTAGGTAGATATCTAGATATAAGAGAGTATTATATATTATATATATGTCCATAATCTTACTATTTATTCTACTTATTAGGTACCATACCACCGGCCTCCGAGGTCTAGTGGTTGAGCGTTGGACTCACGATCCGGAGGTCCCGGGTTCGAATCCCGGTGGGGACATATCACAAAAATTACTTTGTGATCCCTAGTTTGATTAGGACACCTGACCTTACAGGCTGATCACCTGATCGTCCAAAAAGTAAGATGATCCGTACTTCGGAAGGCACGTTAAGCCGTTGGTCCCGGTTACTACTTACTGATGTACGTAAATAAGTAGTCGTTACATGAGCCATGTCAGGGGCCTTTGGCGGCTCAATAATATTAACTCTGACACCAAGGTTGATGAGGTTGGTAATTCAACTCACAACCCACACGATAGAAGAAGACTTATTAGGTACCTACCTAAAAATAATAAATCTATGTCACTACCAACCCCCGATAGGTAGAACAGCGTGCTGAAATTTGCTCCAATCCATATCCAATCCCATAGAGTGGATTATGGAACGTATAGGTACTTCCGATGTTCATTAATCGAATACAATACAACACAATACTCTTTGTGCTTTAATGCATACAACATACAGTACAAAATATAGTTTATTAAAATTGAACTGTGAGACGCGGCATTATTGCCAAGTAGTATTATTAGGCAGGCAACGAGTTATGTATAATATAACCTAAATTATTCTATGGAGATTACGTTATATTAACTTCATTATCCATAAAGTCATCATAATACTACTCTGATTATTTTCTGTAATCGTTAAAAATATAACTTTCTTTTTAGTTCTTCTATCCATTGTTACAGTCCTATAATTCAATTCTCTTATCGTACGTACGTACGAACCCATAGCACGGCACTCGCATATTCATCAGCTACCTAGCCAATAGATGGAGTTGTCGTTTGCCGTGAACAAAGGGAGGGTTCATACTTAGTGTTCATATGACTCAATATAGCAATAAATAAAACATAATCCTCTGTTTTGTTCTGCCGCAATTGGGTAAAAGAAAAATATATATTTACTAAAAGAACCGGTTATACAAAAACCGGTATTTACCGAAAAAGTAGACCACCTTACTTTTTCTTAATGTTGCTAGTACAAAAAAACTTTAATCAGGGTATTTTTTTTTCAGGGTAAAATTTGGGTAAAATTTATTGTTTAGTTTGTTGAGCCTTTTCATATTAAGTTTTTTATTTGTTATATTTTTTTCATAAAGGTATGATATGAATGAAATGTAACTGTTTTACAACAGTAAGTCTGCTAATGTTCTGTTTAGTTAATAGTTATTACTATCGTATATTGCAAGGATTGTGTATGGACTACTATGGACCAAATTATCAACTACGACAATAGACTTTACTTTATTTATCCATTTATCCCAACTGTTCTTGACTTCAAAGTCGGCCTAAGGCGAGGAGGCCACTTTAAAATAAACCACAAAACTATAATAATATAATCCAGTGTACCTATGAATGTTCTTTTACGTATCCACAAATATATTTCATAACATTAAATAACTTTTAACACCACGTGTGATTTTTATGACCATAGCGGTATTTTGAGGATTTCCCATCCCGTTATTCCACTCATCTTTATACTTAGGGTAGTTGATTTTGGTCAGTGGCAACACTGGCCCCAGCCTTGTAATATGGCCGCTACAGGTTAGTTCCATTAATTTTGTCACGTGAATTTTTCCTAATTTTTGCCTCATATCTCTGTTTATTTTCATTTATTTATAGTTTCGTAAGTTTGCATGTGATATATCTACCAAATAAAGCCATTCAAGAAGCTATTTGATGTTATCTAATAATGCTAACGTGTCATCATTTCACCTTTGCGGACGTTTGGATTTACCGCGTGGCCACATTTCTTAACTTTTTGAACACTTTATTTTCATTATTATGTGATATATTAAGCGAATGATTAGTTTCTTTCATTTCCACTGAGGTAAGGAAAACTTATCTTTACCAGATGTTTCGTAAATGAAAAGTGTCCTTTCATATGTCCGCGAATAACCGCTTTCCAAAATCGGAGTAGGTCGTTCACTGTTAACTAGCTATGCGTCATCATTACATTGGCCTCCACTTAGAGTTTCATGTGTATACGCAGTCGGTAATATGTGATCTGCATTCGCGTCATCCTGTTGCAGGCAAGAAATCAAAGAAGGCAAAATGGATCCCGGCCAGCATCACAGACATTATTGCGGAACCCACAACTATTCCTACCATAAACAACTGGGCCGACTCCGTAGATGAGGAATGTAAGTAGTTTATTTTGTTATTTATTGTAATTTTAATGTTATAGCTAACCCTATGATGATGAGAAGAGGGTAATGGCAGGCCAATGTTAATCTCGTACTTGGGGCTCACACGCAGAGTGCATGTTACTCCTTCCGCCCCGGGAAGGTCTGAGGTCAGGTCTTGTGTGAAAATCACATTCTAGGCGGATGCTTCTCTCAAAGGGAAGGTGGGGGAACCAGAAAAGACGGTGCCATGTGGAGCTGGGGATGCCAGGCCAGTGGGGCTCGGTGGAGGTGCAAACATGGTCACTGTTGGAAACCCCTATGGCCAGCACTTTTAGCACAATCTACGAGATGGCCGTGGCTACAACTCAATTCAGACTAGTCTTTCATTGGCCTGCTCCCTTACATAACTGAGGGTTTTTTTTATGCATCTGGGAAACTTTACTAACAAAAATGTATATCACTTTGCATTACTGTAACATAAACAGACATTTCATCATAACTTACTCAACCTAATTATTATTGTTTGCAAATGATTACATAAACAGATAATTTGCTTAGTAATTATTTTGCCTATTAAGAATTGTGCACTAATGCTTTTTAGATAGGTAGGTACCTACATAACATTGCAATTCTTAAAAATATTACTTCTGACTTAAATATTCTGAAATCTTACTCAGTTCAAACAACACATTCCTTAGATAAAGAAGCTAATGATTGAGTAATTGTTTCTATTCAACTTATCTGTGTTTAGACATGAACTAATATTAACACTCAAATTTATTTTCATCATATAATTGTATATATTTTAATGACAAAAAGACATTCATAATATCAAGACAGATAGTTTTAGTACATTATTTACAGTTTAGTAATCCATTAGCCAATCAGGTTTAGCCACAGAATAGGTCCACTCTTTCTAGTTCTAACCACATTTCCTAATGCAGTCAACTACACTATTAATTTCCAATACCTAGATCCTAGACATTTTATATCTCTTTACATGTTAAGTAAAACAAATAAAATATGCAGGTGGGACACTTTGTCCAAGCTAGTTTGCTAGTTTCCTTCAAGCATAATATGGAGTTCCCACTATAACAAGTATGTTTGTATGGTACAGCGACAGAGAATTATGGGTACTCGTCGCGGCCGCGGCAGCCCGTGGTGTTGCCGTCGGCTTCGCGCGCGGCCCGCGGCGGGCTGGCTGTCGACGACGAGTCCATCCCGCGGCGCCCGCCCTTCATCGCACACATCTCCAACTTGCCCTATGATGTGGATGAAAGCGCCATTACTGAGCTCTTTGCGGGCATCAAGGTACGATTAAGGACTTCGTAGATTAGTGCAACATTGTGGTCACAAATGAACACATTTTGGAACATATACCACAGATGACTGCTTTCATTCATGTAATAGCATACTATATAACTCTTGGATTTGAAAGATTGTCTTTAGACATTCTGTCCCAAAGTATTGAATACACTGTCATGAGAGAGCCTTCTGACACTATTACACCACCACCACTGTATCTAGAGAGAAAACATGTGATGAAGATTGCTGAATATTAACCAAGGCAGACTAAAGTCTTCAATTAATTAATATCAATAACTATATGTATCTACCTACTTCCATAGAATCGAATTTATGTATATAGAACACATTCAAAATCATTTCATCATCATGATAATTATTAAAGACAAACTTGATAAACATCAACTTTACAATGTTTTTTTAAAATTCTACATAATTACAACAGGTTATATGTTTGAGGAGTAAAAATTACATCAAACACATTTTATAAGAAATGTATTTGGAATACAACTTAAACTTTTTTTAACAGATCACCAGCTTGAGGCTGCCACGGGAGGGCGACCGCCTCAAAGGATATGGCTATGTAGACTTTGAAGACCGGGAGAGTCTGATCAATGCTATGAACATACCAGACCTAGTAAGTAACATTTATTTATATATGTATACATAATTATAATAACATAAACAAGAGTTTCCATACTTAATATTATTAATGTGAAAGTAACTGTCTGTTTGCTACCTTTCCACACCTAAACCACGCCAGCGATTTGGTTGAAAATATGCACAGATATTGAGCAAAACCTAGGGATGCACAGGTACTGGTGCTATCCAGGGTAGGACTTAATGTAGGTACTTGCCGCGGTATACGAAACCAGGATGACGAAGTCGTGGGCGGAAACACAGTGTTTGATCATATAATAGATAGAAAGACAAAGTTATGCCTCTACAATAGAAATTACCATGCTATTATTGTTCCATTCTATCAAGTTACGAGATCCAGTAATAATAATAAATTCCTTGTGCTAAAATTTAAATAACAAACTGTATGATAAGCAGTCGCGAGAATTTTGTTGCTTACATTGTGAAATTGGGGTTATGATAAACCTTCAATATAAATTCGCAAACCTGTTAGTTTACAAATTATTTGCATTACCCTGGGACTAAAGACACCCTAACATTGTTAGAAGGTTGCAAATAGGGAGTAGTCCTTTCTTTACTCGACTGAGGCGTAAAAAAAGTTATTGTTAAACTTGTTTTTTTTTGTCGTTATACAGACAATAGGCGGCAGAAGGATCAGAATAGATGTCTCTACACAGGACAACGACAGACGAAGGATGGGTGGTCGCAACGATCGCGACAGGTAATATTCGCAAATACCATTTTGTTCATCGCCATATGCGCCATTGTTTGTAAGGCCCTTTGTTACGAAATGTACAAAGGAGCTTTTGTTTCATTTATCAAGTTCATGGAAGGTCTGAAAAGAGAGCTTAGTTAATAACTTTTGGGTGCATCTTTCGATTTATTCTGGTTGTAGGTTGAACAAAATATTTTTCTAAAGAAAAACTATGACTAAAGCTTTATTTATTTGCATGAGTAATTGAACTAGTTGAGTATGTGTAATGTAATAGTAGCACAATCATTATTTACAGTCTGGAATGTCATACAAGCAATCTACCAAAGACGGCAAACCTATTTATTATTTAGCCTATTCTGTCCCTAGGCAAAGACTTCGCTTTGATCCATCCACTCCTTAACCATTCTCGATTCTGCTCGGGATACCGGCCTCTTCGACGTCTGTGCCCGTCTGAAACCCATCAAACCTATTAAATTTATAATGACGCCTAACAAAAATGTTGTTCCTGCAGGGAATACGACCCGGAGCGCACGATGGGCGACTGGCGGTCCGGTCCACGCGCCGTGCCGGACTCTCAGCGCAGCGGCGGCGGTGGGGGCGGCGGGGGACGCACCATGGATCGCGAGCGCGGCGGGGACCGCGAGCGCGATCGGGACCGAGACCGGGAGCGTGATTGTAAGTTCTATCCATCTATCTATAACCCGGTGGACACCACAAGAAAAGCCTCTGGCATGGCTCATGTGACATACTTAAATAAATAGGGCAAACAGAATTTGTGTAGTATCTGGATTTTCATGTTAAGGTTTGGTGCTCGCAAAGTATCAACTTGTTATGAACTTTAAAAGTCCCAATCACAATGATGATTGGTAACCGCAGCAGAGTAAGCTTTAATGTCACACTTGGGACGCACATACAGAGCACAGGTAAACCTTAGATCTTGCATACAATGTCTGAATTATAACAAAGATAACTGTTAAATGTCACTGGTCTATAGACCACTTCACTGAAAAGGTGTAGAAGTGGCCTAAAGAACACGTAGATATGACGTTTTTCGTCGCTTGGAAATCGTACGCAACATTTCAGCAAAAGTATATGAAATTCAAGGTCTACAGTTGCTCACTTCGTCTCGGGAAGGTCTGAGTAAAGGTCAAAATTGTGGTCATTTCACCCTCTAGAGGGGGGCGTTGCCTAGAGCGACGGCAGGGGCACCAGAAACGCAGGCCTTAGGGCTCCGTCAGGGACTCCGTGCGGATGAGACTCTGCCCTCTGTGTCTTTGGAAGCCCCCTGTGGCCGGCAGTTTTAGTATAATCTGTGACACGGCGGCAAGTCGTAACTCAATTCAGACTAGTCTTTAGCTTGCTCTCACTGTGGTTACTACTGAGTGATTATTTTCCGTCGTACTAGTGCCTGATAGCAGAACAACTAATATCTGCTGGCTAAGTAAGAGGTAATGAGGAGTAAACTAGACCCTTTGACTAGTAATATAAAATAACAATTTTGCTCAAAGTGACGTCATTATTCTGCACATGATAGTAGTTCATATAATGCGTCCTCCACCATTTAAGGGTTTTATTACCTTACGATGATCATTTATGGGTACTGTTTTTTACTGTAGCTTAATATAAATATAGTAACAGTCACATTGTTTTCACTAACACAGTTGGCTCGGTCCTTACGTTGATCTAACAAAAAGCTCGATGAGGTCTGGGTACTTAGTTCATCTTGCGATGGATTTACCTGTGACTACCCCAATATGTGATATAGTCGTGACGTTATGTTATTTTCTTGTCCAGCGAGCGCGGACAACCGTCCGGGCGGGTGGCGCGACGGGGACAGGCCGGCGGCCGCCGAGCCTGCCAGGACGCCCTACGGCGGCCGAGACTCCTTCGGCAGGGACCGCTTTGGAGAAGACCGGTAATTAAACATTTATTTGCGCTTCCAGGTATAGGCACTCCAGACACTTTATACAATACACCTATTACTAACTACTATTTGTTTATATTTATGAAATTAAAACATCATTTATATAGCTTAACCGTAATATAGTAATAGTATTTTATGCAACAGTTGTATAAGAAGGGTCAAAAAATGCGAGTGGCGTGAGTTGCGATGTGAGCCTTGGCGAACATCGCAATAAGAGACGCCACGAGCATTTTTTGACCTAGTTATACAACGTTGCATACAATACTTTTTCTACGACGACGTAATTTTAAACGAAACACAAAAATTTTCCAATTTATTTTCCAACGCGCGGGAAAATGGCGGCAAATGTATACTTTTTTTTTATAGTATATCTATGGCACCAAACAAAGTAAAGGTGCCAGTTTCCAGGTCAAAAAAAAAAAAAAACAACAACAATGCTTTTTTGGCGACATTATAGTACAGTTACACTTTGTAAACAATGCTTTTATAGGCCATAGAGCGTACACTTTTTCAAAGAGTTTAATTATGTATGTACTTATATTAGACTTTTTGGTTATTTAAATGCCAGATTAAAGTAGAGGAGTAGAAAAAGTATTTTACTTGTATCTTGGCTCGCCCCCTATTACATAAACACAGCTGGAGAGGAATGGGTGTGTATACTATACACCTCTGCCTACCCCTTCGGGGGTATAGGCGTGTTGCTATGTGTTATCATGTAAATTAATCAAAAAATGGTATACTACTTTGAGAGATATGCAATTGAAAATAAATTTTAAATTTCTCCATAGCCCGCGAGGTGGTGGTTTCGGCGGACGCGACGGCGAGCGCAGTGGCTACGGCGGGCGCGACGGCTTCCGCACCGCGGACCGCGAGGGCGGTGGTGGATATGGGTATGTATTGTTATGTAACATACATACATACATTTGAGCTTGAAAGGGGTCGAACTGATGCAACCCGAATGGCCACTGCGACCTAGCAAGATCTATTGTGACTAAATAAATCTACATTTCAAAATCCTCTAGACCGATCCATTCGATTAGATCCAGCGCCATTTTGGAAGGAAGCACCATGACCTCTTAGGAATCCATCATGTGGCCCCCCCAGTGCTCGGCTTCTACTGTGTATGGGAGCCTCACAGCTGCATAAAGGGCACTCGGTCAGCTCTATTCTATGTAGGTGCTTGTTAAGTCTGCAATGCCCGGTCAGGGCCCTTATTAAAACATACATACATAAGATCACACCTATTTCCTGTTGGGGTAAGCAGGGACCACGAAATTCCACTTACTACGATCATAAATACAAACAGAGTCGGTTCCACAACTAGGCACAGGGCTCTTAAAAACCAGAGATTACTCAATCACACAACTTCATTGGGAGTTGGTGATCATGTTTGGACTAGTAACCGACCTATTGTCAAATTTCAAACTTCAAGGTTACAGATATTCAACAGCAAAATTAAAATTACTTCAACCACTGGAACATAAATTCAGACGTATCTTACATGCCCTCCACCTACTCCCAATATAATGTCGACGCTAGTCGATAGACAGAGATAACTTTTCCTTGGTCTGCGTCACATTATACATATGTTATTTACCATGTCTGTTAAATATACTTTTTTTTTATCTTATCATGTTTTCTTTCCAGTCGTGACCGTGAAAGCAGAGGGTTTGGAGGAAGGGGATTCGGCGACCGCGACCGTGAACGTGACCCGCCTAGAGAAGGTAAAATGAATTAAGATAGTCTTTGAAAATTATTGATGTATAAGCGTTTAGTCCCGCTGCACGGGACGGAACTTTCATGCGACTTCTGCGCGGCTTAGTCGCGAATGTGGCGCTAGCGGTTGTCACATAGCAGCGCTACTCTCGCGGAACTTAAATTTGTTTAGATACCTAGCCGTGACACAGCGACGCGAACGACTTAGAAGCGTTACAGTCGTACAACTAAAACACCTAAAGTTGGTTGGGAAATTGCACTTGAAACAAAAGTCAAGGTTTTAATATCTTGAGTTTTGTAACACTTTGTTATTGTGCTAAATTAAAATGGGTCAACTAGACACCGTGTCACGCCTTTGTGTGGCTCGGTCGCTTTATACCAACATGTTTTCTTTTTAATTTTTTAATCAAAGAGTTTTCAGAGGTTTTATACTTATGGATTGGGAAACTCGCTGAATTTTTGACTCAAATAAAATCATTCAATTGGAATCCACTGATGGATATAGGCTTCTTCATGGCACCTCTTTCCATACATTTGTCTTGGAACAGTCATGGTACATCATCTGACCGTTTGTTTATGAACTATTTTCATACCGCGTCACTTCAAGAAACTAATTTTAGGAGAAATGCCTCCACTTTATCTCTCCCAGTTCCCTCGAAGTTACACTGATATAATGTGTGTTGTACAGATTCGAAGCCCCGCGAGCGTCCGAAGCTGAACCTGCTGCCACGCACGGTGCCGCGCGAGGCGGAGGTGCCCACGAAGCCCGCGGACGGCGCCGTGGACGACAAGCCGGCGGAGAAGGCTGCGCCCAAGCCCGTGGCCGCCGAGAAGGTGTTCGGCGCAGCAAAGCCCGTCGACACTGCTGCCAAGTACGTCCTAGTCTCTCTCTCTCACACCCACAACATGTATGCGGCGTGTGTCCTCGCACAAAAACTGCGCATCATTATACCTCGAGCATGCTAGAGTATGTACCCAAAATTTCAGGATTTCCTGGTTCCTTAGTGATCTTGTCCCGGGTTCGTCGGAACCGGGAAATTCCGAAACTTCCCTAGAGCACACCAGAGAGCAAACTTCCCAAGCTAAATTATCACCCTCGTTGAGTCCATCAGTTGCTGTCGTGAAGACTTCAGATCTCAGATGTTCTGCTCGTCTTGTTATCGGGCTTGCTCATCCTCTGCTCTTGACCCGGGAATCTTGCAACTTAGTCCTCTGTAATTCATAATTAGAGAAATAGATATAACTAGACGATTAGAAGAAGTTAATAATAAGAATTGCACAAGAAACAAAAGTCAAGATATCATAAGATCTTGAAATTTGTAACTCTTAGAGTTGTTGTGCTAGATAAAAGGGTCAACTAGACACCGTGCTACGCCTTTGTGTGACTCGGTCGCTTTATACCGACATTATATATTTTAATCCAATTATTATATGTTGTGTTGTAAATACATAAATTGAATGTTATTATAAAAGTAAATAATTACAGGGAACGGGAAATAGAAGAACGTCTTCGCAAACAAGAAGAGGAAGCCAGGCGTGGAACTGAGGAGAAAGAACGCTGGGGTCGCAGGGTAAACTATACTTCAATAACAGTTGCATGTTGTTACGGCTTGTTTTTTATAGTACTGAATTAACTATATCGTATCTTGTTACAGAACGACCATTCTGGAGATCGTCGTGGTGGTGCGAGACGTGGTTAGTATACTATCTCGCTACAAATAATTAGTTTAATAAATATGTTTAGTTTCCAAGTAGTACTGACATTTCGTCCCTTAGCTTACAACACCGCTCAAGTCGAAAATTGGCGGTTTTTACATATTAATGCCATTGGATGAAGAAAATAAAGGTTAAAATAAAATAAATCGTCAAAATAAGTATAAATAATTATTTATTAACCGCTAACTAGAGTATGTATTAAGTAGCAATAAAAAAATCTACAGATATTTTAAATAAGACATTTTATTTCGTCTCCTGTAAAGTTGGTAAAAATGACTTAAGCGGTGTTGTAAGCTAAGGGACGATTTGCATTGTAAATTCACAGATGATAGGCGAGAGGACCGCGGCAGGGACTCGCGTAGCTTCAACAGAGATCGTCGCGACTACTCCAAAGACGACAACAGGGAGCGCCGCGACTACTCGAAAGACGACAATGAGAGACGTGACTACTCTAGGGACGACCGAGACAGACGCGACTACAGAGAGGATAGAGACCGGAGAGACGACAGGGACCGCCGGGACGACAGGGACCGTCGGGACGATAAAGAGCCGCGTCGCGACTACAGAGACGACCGCGACAAAGAGAGAGACACCCGCGACCGACGCGACTACTCTGGCGAGAGGCGCGCCTCGCGCTCGCGGGACGCGTCGGGCGAGCGCCGCGCCGCCGCCAGCCCGCGCCGCGGCGCTAGCCCGCCCGGCGCCGAGCGCAACGGCCGCGCCCGCCAGAGCCGCAGCCGCGACCGCCACGACAGCGACGAGCAAGAGCGGCCTCTGCCCAAGTTGAAGGAACAAGAAAAACCGGTACGTCCGCTTGATGCAAGCTACACAGTCCGAACGTGAAATTTAATGTCACTCACGACCGACATTCCTTACACTTGGTCAGCGTGAATACTAAACTCAGATTATGTTTTCGTTACAGAATTTTGTAGCATCGAACAAATTCAGTTTCCTAGAGGACGCCGACGACGGCGCGTCCGACTAACGCTCGAGGAGGCCGACGCGTGCACCAATATTACAGTGTCCGTTCTACAGAGACTCGAGTGTAAAGTGTAAATTTACGAGTATCAAGTGTTAACGTGTAGGACTCGAGCACTGAAGACGATCTTAAATTGTGCTATGTAATAGGACTCGATTAGTCATTAGTGCGGTGTGGATATATACGTGTATATTAGGATTACTATATGCTCACACTGCTCCGAGGCCCGCCCCAGCCTTTGCTGTTGCTTCTGTTTAGTTGCTAGTAGCGGCGTTTATTATAGTATTTTATTGTTTCCATTCCAAGCCTGCACACTCAATTTTCATGTCGCAAGCTAAGAAGTCATAGCAGAGGCTGGGGCGTCGATTTGTGACCATATTGTACTGATTGGTGTAAATTTTTCTATGGGTTTGTTACATATAGTGTCGAGGTTACAAAACAGGCTGAGAGCATTTAAATACGAATACAAATTTCGAAATCTGAGGAACTGGTATTTGATACAGGTGCTGCTCTCCTATTTTAGTTTTTATGTAATCATCTTCCCTAATATTTGAATTCCCTGTAATGTGATACAACATTCTTGAGGATTCAGTGCATACCTTTGCAATGCCAACATAGGAAGTCTTGTCTTTATTTTAGTATATGTCTTTATGTTAAATATTTAGTCGATTTAGATTATTATGAATGTTAATTGTATTATTTATCTTTACACTCAAAATTTGTTAATTAATCAAGTTCTACGATATTGAGGCGCTAAACGTATAATTTTAAAAGTATCAGTGTATACTAGTGTGCCTACAGAATCGTAATGAAATCTTAGTTAACAGAAATTAAAATGCGTACCTAATTGCTAAATGTAAGGGGCCTGGTCACAATGTTAATTTACCGGCTACTCGCGTTTGATAGACGCGCTACTGAATACAAGATTTAATTGTAATATCTCCTGATTCTTGTTTGGTACATTTTGTTCTAATTGTGAATTATAAATAAATTACACTTTTTACAGCCACATTTAGTGTATTATTTAAAACTATATTCTCTGTTTCATTGCGTTATTTCGTCACGTAAAACTATTACAAATAATATAAATAGTATTAAATATATTCTGAAAAAGCGAGTTACTAATTATTAGAACGATTTCACATCTAAAGGGCTTATTACACTAGTACGGTCTCGAACCGCACAGAATTTACCTACGTCATGCACAACCTACATTCAGGCTGCGTGACTATTTCACTTAGTAATAATCTTTAGTGTAATAACTAATCTCAACGTAAGCGATACTCTACCTTAATTCTATCTAATAAACTAAATAACTGAATAATTATCGTCTTATATTGCACTCGCATCTTTCATTAACTTACCTTATCAACTATATTAAGAGAAGTGGGTGTTCAGTCTTAAACTAAGAACGGGCTCCTACATCTTTTTGGTCCTTCGACCTACTTTTATGCTCACCGGCGGGTGACCTAAACCTAGCTCAGACGCTGATAAGGAGCGGAGTGGCTATTCCACATGCAGTATTATTCTATACCGCAAGCCAAGTCACATCGAAATCGAAGCACTACGGCTACACGGGGATATTCACAATGCGTTGGACCCTGGGTAGTGTAATAAGACCAGCGAATGTGATACGCTCAGAAAAATATCTATGGTAGTACAGATTGCAATTTACAGAATATGAAGTCAACCTGTAGAAGTCTCCGTACCACATACAACAATAACATGGAACTGCTTTTGTTCCGCTTGTGCTCAGCATAATATAAGACTAAAGTAAGACCTAGAAGGTCGACGCCCCATACAAATATTGGTGTGGGACAGAAATTTATTATTATTTATTAACTCTTAATACCTACTAAATATACAATTTACCAATGCCCTGCAAAACTGTTTATCTGCAGGAAAGAGTATAGTTATTATTTATTCGTAGCATGTATATCTAATAGTAATTTGCAAGTATATCACAATAAGTATCACATAAATTAATGCCCTATACTTATGTAGTAATTCTATGATTTCGGATCGGATATAATGCGCTGTTAGCACAGCGCCATTATGGGTAGTGTAGTATAATAGTATTTTATGCAACAGTTGTATAAGAAGGGTCAAAAAATGCGAGTGGCGTGAGTTGCGATGTGAGCCTTGGCGAACATCGCAATAAGAGACGCCACGAGCATTTTTTGACCTAGTTATACAACGTTGCATACAATACTTTTTCTACGACGACGTAATTTTAAATGAAACAAAAATTTTCCAATTTATTTTCCAACGCGCGGGAAAATGGCGGCAAATGTATACTTTTTTTTTATAGTATATCTATGGCACCAAACAAAGTAAAGGTGCCAGTTTCCAGGTCAAAAAAAAAAAAAAAACAACAACAATGCTTTTTTGGCGACATTATAGTACAGTTACACTTTGTAAACAATGCTTTTATAGGCCATAGAGCATACACTTTTTCAAAGAGTTTAATTATGTATGTACTTATATTAGACTTTTTGGTTATTTAAATGCCAGATTAAAGTAGAGGAGTAGAAAAAAAATATAATTCTATACGGACAACACCACAACTACTAATTTCCGGTAATACTAAGAACCTTCATATTTTAAAATTAACAGTTATGCGAGAAATATCAAACATTACGGTATCAAAAACAAAAGCTCAATTTTGTTTTCATTATCCTAGATTTTTATAACAGATTTCTTATTATTTTAAATAATAATTTCTAAAAGTAGGGAATCTACCGGAAGTTAGTATACAACAAACAAACAAGTCGTTTTTTATTTTACCCACCGAAGGTTTTTGTTTTTATAAGTGAAAAGTAAAATACTACGAGGAAAACCATTTAACTGGTTTTAAAAAAGTGTCTTGGGAAGTACCTACCTGGCCTGGTAGTAGTGTAGTGCAAACCGTGCTCAATAAAAAAAGTGCAGTGGCAGAAATAAAAAGGAAATTATTGTTACTATTATAAGTTTTTAATCAGTCTCCATCAAGTTTTCCGTGTCTTGCGATTCCAAAAACACTGAAAAAACATTCGATTTTTAAAAACAAATTCGTAGCTAGGCTGTTATTCATTTGTATCCCCTTAGTTGAGATCCTTTGCGCAACAAACAAGTGCTAAACGTGCACTAGGTATCTGAGAGCTCTATCAATTAATGAAAATCAGTGATCAACTGATTATTTCCATTAGTTGTCCGATTCTTCTAAATATTCTGCTTCCATATACTCGTCTTCAGAACAATAATCAAATACACGACGATCCACTTTCAATGTTTCGGTGTTTTCGTCATCCTTCAGATTGCTCTCTAACTCCAAGTAAAGTTCCTCATGGGTTTCTTGCTTATCATTTACTTCGGAGTCTGTTTGTAAGACTATATCATCATCTGTAAAATACACTTTAAGACTTAAAAACAAATTACCTATAAACAATTAACTTCAAAAACATCACATATAAACCCTGCTATTATTTGTTCAAATAAACTTTAGCCCTGAAGTATTCAGTAATATCTCCTTATTTAGCTAAAATGTCCCACTGCTGGGCAAAGGCCTCTTTCCATTTGTACCAAAATGCCAGTGTTCTTTTCTGCTGTTGCTAATGAAAATCCATCTTCAACTCCTCCAGATTTGTCGCACCCACATCTGTCTATTTGTTGCTTGGAAACCACTTGGTGGTAATCTTACTTAATATCGCTTGATATTATGGCAGTCATTAAACATAACTAAGTACTTTATTGTTTGTTATTGTTATTAACCAATTTCCAATGTAGAAATTATTATTTAAATTATCCTACAAAATAGAATAAAAATAACTCACCAGAGCTACTGAAATTCATTTTATTTTTCTCTGGATATTCACACAATGTGACTAGAATCTTGCCGGGCTGCTTTTTCCATCGGAACCCCATGTCCCAGATGATCCTTCTCAAAGTTGCAAGACTCCCACGATAGTTCATATCATTTCTTACCATATTCACAAGAGTTTTAAACTTGAAATCTTGTTTTCCCTCTATGTAATTAAGCCTCAGAATATTTCTTAATTCTCTGATTTTTGAATCACTGAAAAACTTTTTCTTTCCTCTGGGCTTTTTCACTGGAGTTATTAGACTTGTGTTATTAGCTTTACCTTCTTTCTTAATTTTTGTAAGGGAATTTTTATTTATTTGTGTAGCCGCAATAACTCGCTTAGCCACTTGACAGGTAGACTTAAAATAAGTAAGTATATTTTTAAATAACTCTAAAGGCACTTTCACGTCATTTACGTGCGTCTCTAATGCTATTAATCTTTGTAGCATTAGTTTACAGTTGTCTCTCTCATCTTCAAAATATTTATGTACTTTTAAAACTATATCTCTGCCGCGGCCATCAATAATGATACCCTTTCCACTTGTATTCATTTGCTTATATTTTTTTTTTACTTTTAGCAAAAATAACCTAAATGTACCGGTGCGGTCAATCAATAGGATTAAAATGGCGCGGCTCGGCGCTCTCTAGTATATGGCAACTGGCAACACAACAACAGCAAGGTGAACAAATAGGTCGTAAAAAAATTAAAACTACCTACTTACCTATGTATTTACAATTATTTACAATAGATAAAAATGATCGCTCTCATTAATAAATAGGTACCTACCTATATAAGAAAATTCATTCATGTGGTTCATTTTATAGACAGTCAACAAAATGAAATTAAAGGAAACGAATGTGTGGGTAAGTAATTTTCCTTTTATTTACATGTTTGTTCCCTCCGTCCGTGTTTTCATTAGATTTGTTTAATTTGTTTTGATATTGTTTAAAGGCAGGAATTTAGAACGCCCTGGCGCCGCGCATCGGCTTGGAGGAATTAATAATCCTTTCTCTAAGCACCATAAAGAGAAAGCGCTTAATTCTGTTGGTTTATATATCGCAATACGCGCGATATGCGTGCAACTTGTACGGGGGTAGAAATGAATTTAAACTGTGTCAATCCTATTCTATAACGATTTTAAGGTCAAATCCACACCTGTCAGCGCCTCATCTCACTTTCCTATGCTTCCATCAATTCTATCCTTTTCTGTACACGGAAACGACATTTGCTAGAGCGAGATAGAGCGATTGCGTGCGGCAGAATCGTCGAGACGATATCTAGCATATGGCTATAGCCTGCTTATGAATTATGGGTACTGCCAGTTGTGGTTTGTTTGACCCTAATTGTGTCAGAAAATTGTGATTTAAAAGATAAAATAACTAGCTGAAAATTTGTATTCGTAGAACTTAGGATATTGACCAAAATGACCTAAAACTCTCTGTCGGTACCTCCAACACTTGCGTCTTGCTTGAGGTACATACAGCCCCTCAAAAACGTGTCCGTACCTAGCGAATGATTATATCCTATAGGGTAGCGTATGCTCTAGATATTTAGTTCTGAATTTATTCTACCGAAATACACATACATAAACTGCCTATATACGTCCCACTGCTGGGCACAGGCCTCCCCTCAATCAACCGGAGGGGGTACCGAAATACACACACAATTGGAATTCATTTCGCTTTTTTAAAACTGGTTTCAACCGTATATATTCGTTAGCCAGTAACTAGGGATGGACTTTTACGTCTGGGTACACAAAAGCAGTCTTGATCTAAGTATGTATGTACCTACTTATATCTGGTTTGAGTCCTAAGAAATGTTAAATACAAATAACATTTTTTAACTTGAAATCAGTTGACCATTGACCTTAACCTCTCATCTGCCGAGATACCAGACACAATAGATTTTACATTGTGTCTGGTCGAGATCCGCGTTCCGGCAGATGAGAGGTTAACCCGCATCTCACCCACTAGCCTAACAATTGGTAGGTAAATAGGTAAAACTTTTTCTTTTGTGTACTGGGTTTTTCTCTCACGCAAATTTACTGTGTAATGGGAATTAACCTAGGAAAAAAAATTCGTTGACACATTACTATTAATTTAACCTAGTCATAATTCTTGAAGGAAGGAAAAATAATATAAATCTTCATTTACCTATTCTAGAAGTCTATTATTTATTATTGAAAGTCTGGTGAATAATATGAAAAATAAACAAAATATTGTGGTACTGTAATTATTTTATTGTAGTAGTAATTATTTATTTCATAATAGAAGAAAGAATATACCAATAAAAACCTTTTTAATAGCATGCATTACATGTTTCCAATTTTTGTAATCTTAGCTAGAACTCTTAAACTACATCAGATTAGTACTTTTTATATAAGTATTACTAGTACATTACGTACCTACGTAACATTGTCTAAGATTAACAATAATACATCAATTAACTAGTATGGATGTAGCACAAACTACCAATAATAGTAATAAAAAAACATATTCAAGATATAACACACATCAATTTTAAATAACTTATTAATTTCTTAAATTCTATATTTATTTATCAGTAGGTATATTCTGTTTTTTTTTACATTTATTTAGTAATTTTTTTACAATAAAATTAGCCTTAAATGCATTGCTATTTTATAACTACTGTAATCTACCCATAATCTTCGAAAACATCGCAAACTACTTATATTCGTGATACATTCAGGAAACAAATATAGGCACCACGAATGTACTTTTTTACAAGTAAGTAATTACAACATTATCTCAGTGATAGATGTCCCAAGAACGACCAGGAAACTCAAAGTTTCAACTTTTGTACAATTTAGTGACCAAATATACTGTACCTATTTATTTTTGCAATATTGCTGTCATTAATGCATCTTTCAATCTTTTTGTCATATCTTCTAGTATGTCGGCTTTAACTTTCAATTTTTTATTTCTTTCTTCTAGCTCTATTGCTAACTGTTCCGTTTGGAGTTCTTTGAGTTTCCTGTTCATTCGCGATCTTTTAGATGCTTCATTATTTTTATCTCTTTGTCTCCTATATACTAATTCATGTGTAGACGCGGTCGATGTGTTGTCATCCATACTGCACACTGACGAAACTGTGCTTTCTCTTCTTTTCGGAGGGCGACCTCGCTTCGCCTTCCGCAGCTGCTGTGACTCTTCCAGAGCTAGTATCATATCTTTTATCGGTATGGAAGGCTTTCTTCTCTTATACTTGCGAGGTGTGTATTCTGTGTAAGGCGTATAAGTTTCATCTGAATCTTCACTGTTGCGACGCTTTCTTGAGCTGGAGCAGGATTTCGCGTCTTCTACGTCGGATTCCAGATGAGATTCGCTCTTAGGAGTGTTGGGCTCGTAGTCTGATGGTGGAATTGATGTAATCTCCGAGCTTGTAACAGTGGACACATATCCCATGTCCTGCAATGGCCATGGCTGAGTTGGTCTCTGTAATGATAGAAATAAACAGTCAATTAGTTTTGGTTTTTCAACTTACAAATGTCGAATTTATTCGCTTTCCTATGAACCTTACTGGATATATTTGTACTAGAATTACTTACCGCTATTGGTATAGGTCCTTTCTCCTTTTCCAATTGCTCGACGTAACTGAGGACTTCAGGTGTACTGATAGTCCCTGCCGCCCACGGCGCGGCTGGCGGCACCTCGAGAGTGAGTCCGGCACCGCGCCGATCTGGGCGACGCCTCTCCAAAACTCCTTTATCGCCGATGATGCATTCCGTGACCACAATGTTGTTGTTCTCGACCTCACTTGGTATTACTGCATTCAGTTTCAGGTCGACGGAATCCTCTTCGTCCATGAGTAACATTTTCTGTGTGTTCATTGCTGGAGTGTATTCTGTGTCGTGTAACTCGAAAGTGTGATTGTAGAAGCCGACTTCCCCCGTTATGGGGTTCGGGTTAAAATCGGCCATCTCCTCAGACGCTAAGTCCCCTAACACCACAGGCAGGTTTGGTATATCCCACATTTGTTCTTTGTATTGTAAGTTTTTCGTGTCTTCCTCGTCAGTTTTAAAGGAGAATTTGCTATCAAATGTGGGCAATCCGCTCATAGTAGGTGACAGTGGGTCATTAGGTGTAGTGTTGTAATACCCTGCCTGGACTGGAGAGTTAACGTCCAATACATCCCAGCCTTGCGGCGAGAATGTTGTGTGTAGTGTGTCAGTGTTGTGTGAGCTTTCTTCACGTTGTTTTAGGGAATCTGTAAAAAAAATAACTTATTAGTACATCTTTAGATTTAACAGTTAAAATAGTCCCATAATTGCATTTTGGTGGTGAATACTTACCAGTCTCGACCAGTTCTTCCTTCGCGGGATCTGAGCACCACTTTACCAGATCTTGGAAGAATTCGCAATCGGTTTCGTTGAACATTGTGCTCTCGAATTGGGGCTCCGGTTTCAAAAATACCTGAAAATTTAAAATGTCACGTGAGCGTGTATTTACGAGTGTGAAGGAAACTAAAGATAACCTAATAGTAATTACATGGTAGCTATAGTTAGGGTACTCACGTCCGACGAACTCCTTACCTCTGAAAAGCTGGTGGTGGGCGCAGGCTGAGGTTCCGCTGGTTGAGTATTTCCGCCGGTAATCACTCCGGTTGTGCCGTTCACCTTCTCTGGCTTTAAACGATTTAGCTCTACCACTTTCAAATGACTGTGAGTATTGAGACTCGTTTGCGAAAAAACCATATCTTTTGGTGTTTGTGTCGTACTGACTTCCGATATCGTCGCTCGGACACGGACAGGTGATCTTTTGAGCAACCATTTTGTATAGAACTACAAACAGAAATGATACGACGTAACATAATGTGCATATTTTTATGAAGCAGGGTGGAGAGAAAGAAAAGTGAAGGGAAAATATCATATTGTTTTTGTATTACGAAAGAGGAAATTTCATTTTTGGTGCTAGTAGTATGAATGACATTTGTTAAGGATAAGCCAGATGATCTGAGATTATGACCGGGATGTGTCCCGATATGGACTACCCCCATATATTTTATAAATATACATACATGCAGATACAAGTTCTAATATAGAGATCGATATTTGAAAGATAATATTTAGTTGTTGTTAATGTGTTTTATAAGATACTATATTTTCAAGCATGATATAAACTTGACATAATGACTGCATAAATATTAAAACAAAATATTTTTATATAGTATAGTAATAGCAGTAGTTCGTCTATCCAATGGTAATGTTCGTGTAAGTAACGCAATCAACACCTCAGTAGCATTCCCACCGTTCAGAATATGGTTTTTGTGGCGCCAATCAAAATCATTTACCTAATTAGGTCGAAGTAATTAGGAAACTTTTATTCTAGTAAAGCTATATTTTGTAAACTATAATCTAAAGTCTAATATTAGTAGCTTTCTAAACTTAAGAGTTTTAAATCTAATTATAATATATATAGTTATTAAGTATAAAGACGGACAGTACGGCTCAAATACCCCTTATGAAAAAGGGAGGCCATTATTGCGTCCTGCTGCAATCAAGTAAAATACTTAAGGAGTACTAGGTAGTATAATTAATAACTATAACTAGAGTATATTGAAATAAAATGGACAAAGTAATGATAATGCGTTTGATATGGTCGCATACTTAATTTTTCCATTACGTACTGTGTAAATTGAAGTATCATTAGTGGACCTGTTATCTGATGAGTTCGCGCAATTCCGTTATCGTGCGATAGGCTAGAGGCGCAATCGATTTACAAGTACGACGCAATAGGAACTAACTTCAGATTTTGATATAGGCACCATGAAATGATAAGTTGTGTAAATGAATGCGATTAAATGGAAATGTGGATTGGATGATTCGACGAACTGGGATGTCATGCAAGATATTATATTTTTTTACTAATAACAACTATGGAGATAGAATTTTTATAATATAACACTTTCTAATATATTTGATGATTCTAACTTCTTTGAATTCAGTTAAAGTGAAAATATGAATAATAAGATTGAATCAGCTTTTGTAGTTTTAAGAATTTGATACTCTTTGGCAAGAACTACTATGCTTTTGTAGATTTGGTTTTCTTTAAGCTTGACATCTTGAATGTTCATTTCTATCTGCATCTGCAAGCTGAAAACAGACAAATATTGGGAAAAACCCACTGAAGTGGGAGTACTTACTTGTTCGAACTCGTCGTGAGCTCCTAATGAAATTGTAGCTCTTTAGGCTCCCACCCAAGTAACTGTAACGACTGTAGGCCTGGAACAAACAAAAACAGAAATTAATGAAACATGTTTGAATTTCATAAGTAATTAAGATATATAAAGGTATCCTTAAGCTCAAGTATGTCATCAACGATAAACAAATAAAATTTCAAAGTAAAAAACAAAGTAAGTAATAGATGTGACCAATTTGATAAGTGGTTATCGAATCCTCATGTAGGTATCTAGTAAGTACCTACTCAAAGCCTTGGTGACTAATGTTTCGTCGCCTACACAGTATTATCGATCTGGCTAGTGGGCTGGGGGAAACGACACGATGTAAGAAACTCTGCAGTCTCCTAAAATTGTGACTCATCCGTACCTTGGCAGAATGCCTAATCTGAAAATCGAATATCTTCGAATTTTGTACATTCCTGCCTTTCATGTAAACAAGATATTTACATACGAAGTAAACTTTTCTTGAAATAGTTTCAAGTTTTAGAATACTAAGATCGAGTAAGACCTATCAACTAAACTTAATAATGACTAGACCTCATCCTTCCCAAATTTTATGAAAAAAGGGTCTTTTCATAAAATTGCTGCGCATAACAATCGCAACTAGCATGATACAAATAGTATAGAGTAGTCGCGCATTCGTGTGCAGCAATTTAAAGGCACCAGTCATCCTTTATAGTAGCCCAAATGCCCTTTACTAAACCCGGCTACGCATTCAATTCAACCAACTAATAATAACCTATGAACCCCACTTCTGATACCTGCGGTGGTGCCATTCCAGCACAAGTACCTATCACACTATAAAAAAGAGAAGTTACATACGTCTCACAAACCAATAAGTGTACCTATTTAGAAAAAATGCAATGATCAAACTTCATGTAGTGAGTGATTTTTGTTTATATCTAGGTTGTTCGAGCATGTTCGGGAAGAACGGACTTATTATTATAAGTGTCTTCTACCTAATAACTACGACGCAAGTCGAAACGTGATCGCAACATGTTCAAACTTGTCTGAATCCACAAATAGGTCAGTGTGATCCAACTTTCTTATTTGAAAAAGTACTTTCGAGAATAGGTGCGTGTTGTTAAATGTTGTGCAATACTCAACATATAATTATAATGGTTTAATGACATTGGATATTTTGATAAGTTATTAAAAGTAGATAAACATACCTTGTTACGAACAAATACTGTAACGCCAGCAGTCCTTTTAAAAGAATGCACTAGAGTTGTAGAAACTTTTAAAAACAACGCGCAGTAGCCGAAACTCGCTAGTGCGCGTAATAACTTTGCTTTGCTTTACTTTTAGAGCGCAAAAGAGATTTTAAACCGCGAAGCGCGCGTGTTCTCTCCCCGAACTCGGAAAATATTGTGCAATATTCGCGCGGCGGCGTTGGAAGCTTGTACAGTTTTCCTCATTCCCCACCATTCAACTTTGCGTTCTAAAAATATCCTTACGTGGCCTTCTATTGGTCCACAGAAATGACGTCAACTAACCAAGCCAATGGGAGGCGTTGAATAACATGGGTCACGAGACCTTTCCGTGGGTTCCCCACACGGCATACAATAATACAAACTGAACTAAAGTACTGCGTTGATATAGATAGATGTATAAGTTGATAAAATGTGTGTATATGTATGTCGAAACTTGCTATCGGGGATTTACGCGGCATGAAAACGCCGATAACATTTTTGCTGTTTTTGGATGACTTGTATATTTTAGTACTATAAAATGTATTTGTTATATAATTCTCTTAACAATATTTGTTATTTTTCTGCCATGGACATATTGAAGACAGATATTCCGACAAACTTCTCTGGATACAAAGACCTCGGCCGATAAAACAAATAGGTATCTACCAAAAAATAACGTAGGGCGCACAACATAGGACGCATCTGGATGAAATAATATATTCATAAACCTAACTATTTTTGCTCCATAATACCTTCCCTGTCCCTAAAATATAGCTTCAAGCCGAAATCCAGAGTACTCTAGAGATAGAGCACTCAAAAACGCCTCAATGTGCGTTCAGCTTTCTTGCTAATTAGGTATTTTACCTATTTTACTTTGTAGCAATTCCTTAGCAAGTGGCCTACTAGCTTTAGTTAAAAAAGTAGCAGAATGTGAAAGTTCAAAGTGAAAATGTTTACTATTGTTATTATAATATTATAATTTATATAATTTTGCCCACTTGATGAGACTTAAATGTTATGATGCTGTTGTAATTTTGTAATCCCTGAAATAATAATCTAGAAACATTAAGTACCATAAACAGGTCCCAACATGTTTCGATCATAGAACATTAATAGATCATCATCAGCAGGTATTACTCATATACCTACTTCCGACATTGAACCAAGTTCAACGATCTCAAGTGCGCAATGCCAAATAAATTACAAAAAATAAACAAAAGTTCTATTTGCATCAGTCGCAGTATTTTTAAGTTTTGTAAATTATTCATATGCATAGAGAATTTACAGACAAATAGACGTAGGAAATACATGGATATTCCTAAAATAATGCAAAAGATAAAAGAAATCATTTATTCGCATTTGGTGAAGGGAAGTAAATGTACAAAATAGGCTACCTACTGTAGTAGCCTGCTGCTATAATAAAATGTTTTATTTAATTTTTAGTACATATTTTAAATACAATTGCTATTTATTAGACATCCATTAAATACATTTCATCATCAATTCATTATAATAATATACCTCGGCAAGAGATCCATCATTAAGACATTACCATATCGCGACGCGGGTGATTGTTGTACCGTGTACGACTCGATCACGGTGCGTTCGGTCAATACTGAGAGAAAAAATAAATTGAACTCGCTTTTATTTGTATCGACCCTTCCTATGTTATCTTGTCTTCATGGTTAGCTTGGCAAACAATACAAGAACAGGTCACAACATGATAGTTTCCATACTACAACGTTATAGATCATCAGTAAATAGGTACTTATTTGTCATTGACTTGCGGCATTGAACCAAGTTCAAGGAACTCTAAATAATGACAAATAAATAAATGTCTATCTTACAGATAGACATCACAAGGGAAATTGAGCGATTTAGTTGAGACATTTTAAATGATTCTTTCTTCTCAATTAAATAAAAAAAAATGTTGGTTATTCCTGCAATTGTGCGCATTTAGAAGAATGGAAATGATTCGCGTTTTATGGAGTTAGCTACAGAATCAGGCATTCAATGAGGAAATAAAATGCAGAATTTTATTTTAAGTTGGTACCTATTTTATAAAAATAAAGATTTATTTTAATGTTTTATTTTATGACATAGTTTAAAAACGTTGCATCATTAATTCATTATAATAAAATACCTCAGTAAGAGATCCATCATTAGGACATATTATATTCGCGACGCGGTTGAGAGCCGTGTCGTGTACGGCTTGCTTGACCACGACGCTGCGCTAGGGCAATACTGAGAGAAAAAGTAAATTGCACCTGCTTTTATTTGGATCCACCCTTTCCCCTTTTTGCCATGTCTTTGTCTTATCTTTGCAAACGAACAAGTACATCGAAAGTCATAATATTTAGCTCGTAAATAGTGAATTTATTAAACAGTGATTTAAAACAATTTCATATTTTTATCGCGATTACGTCATGTTCGTATGAATCAGTTATGTTTTGTAATTAAAATATTGGACTTGGTTGGGGAATCAACATAATGATAGGTGGGTACCGACATACTACACTTGCAGATCTGACTCAACCAGCACGCAATTACAAATTATACACCTCTCATTCAAGTGAAGTTTGTCCACCCATTGTGGCCTCCAGTTTGTCGGCGCCAGATACCGGCGGCATTTGCCACGTCACAATCACAAATTGCTTATATCTACAATTTGTTTAAGATTATATGAATATCCTTGACGTCAACCGTGACTTGCAGATTGCGAGCAACTTCGAAGGTTAAGTACTGCGATGAGACCCACGTATTCTACATCTATTTATGGTAGTATACATATGACTTGTAGAAGTTGTAGATAATGTTTTGTAGAGTCCAAAGATACCTATGATTTGGAATGACAATGATTTCGATTAAGTAATTCATCATAAAATACAGTAGAATCGAAGTGAACAGATTTTAGCCCGAAACCATCGAAACAAAACAATCCAACCTATTTAGACCTACAGTAGGAAGTGATATAATCCGTGATATCGTTTCATATTAAGAAATGCGATTACAGCTATATCACGACCTGTTCAAACATGTTTCGCATTGGAAATACCATCGGACAGGAAAATTAACAAAATTCGTGTCCTCTGCGCACTTTCTCTGAACTCTTTAACTTTGAATACTTTAATATGTACAACTGTTCCTTGGATTTCCCCAATTGCCGCTTAAAACAAGAAGCATTTTATAAAAAAAATTTCAAGTTGGTACGTAACTTGATGTTATTGAAACTGTGACGATGTAGCTTATGAAGTTTGCTGAACTATGAATCCGGTGGTCAGGAGTTTGATTTCCATGCAGATATTTTAACTATTAAGCCACCCTAACCCTCTCTATTTGGAAAGGCACACAATATATCGCCTGTCATCTTATAATGAAAACCACGTACCCACTAGCTAACTAAGCGCCTTTTTCAAAAATCACAATGGGATATCTTTTTTGTTAGCAAACCCTTGCAATAGACACGATAGTTTTTGGTAGTCTCAATTTGTACCCAGATTGAAATTAAGTAATTGAAAAAATCGAGGTTTTTGTTGAAGTGATTTTCTTCAGGATGTGATTTTTCAAAAAACGCTTAGGAAGGTACATGGTTTTCACTATAAGGCGACGATATGTAAAAAGAGAGAAAGATAACATATGAATTATGGTGAACTATAGGTACCTTTGGGCCTTTGGCAGCTCAATAATAACCTTACCGGGGTTGATGAGGTTGCTTATTCACCTAACTCACAACCCACACAATAGAAAACGAAGATGTAAATACATAGCCCAAAGCGACACACTTGTTGTGAGAGATTTCTGTGATATGTTACAATGTTCGTACCCACCTACCTAGGTAGGTTCTTCTCATCCATGACCACGCAAGAAACATAACGTTGCATCGCACGTGATTTTACATGGAATCACACTTTTTTGTAAAGCAGGTTTTGTAGAGTTACAAACCACTATACCTATCTAGCAAATATAGAAAGGTATATTTTATTCATATGACATAGTGATCTAAAGATTGGAAACCAGTTTCAAAGTATACTCAAAATGATTTTAACTACTGTGTATAAAACAACGATGAATTGATACAGTGGCGGCCTTGGCAAAATATTTAGATTTAGACCTTAAAGTAGCACCCCTCAGCTCCTTAAAAAAAATGTTGTTTACGATCTAACCCTTGTTGATTGAGAGGAGGCCTGTGCCCAGCAGTGGGACGTATATAGGCTATTTATGTATGTACGATCTAACCCGATGAAGTTAGTTTGTGGCCAGGGTGAACCAGACTTAGTTGATTTTGGCGCCTCCCCTAGTTCGGCGCCCGGTGCGGTGGCACACCTCACACCGCCTTAGGGCCGCCACTGAATTGATGACAAAAAGCTCAATAACTCAAATATATCTACATAGATAAGACGCAGAAAGCCTTAATCGCAAAAGGGCTTCCAAATCTGGAAATTCCAACAAAAGGACGAATCGAAGATCGAAATTTCTAGAGTTGGGACTTTGGGAGACCTCTGATCACTTAGGATAAGATCATAGGATGGAATAGCAGATACCACATACCTTGATTTGGCTAAGTGTATTTTGTCAGGCATTTGCTTGGAAGCCAGATTATTGAAAATGTACTAGGTTGAACATCCAAATTTGACCTACCTGTATGAGTATAATTCATCCAAATTGAGGGCCTTATACCTATTTTGCGACGACAAAGAGGTCTTAGCAAACTCCAAGCAAAGGCATTGTTAGACGTGAATACCTATATGCGTAGGTAAATAAGTGATTTTAAATACTTACATCTTGATATGTCGTCTAAAAACTGTTGTCTTAAATTTCTTAATCTTGTCCTTTCGCATAGACCACAACTTCATTCGATGCAAAATCTGCTGACAATACGGCGAGGTCTGCAATGACTCGCAATAATTCGTGTACTGGTTTTGGGATGGTTTGGTGTACACACAGCTCATGTTATACAGTTCTAAAACCACCACTCTGGATATTTCCTTGACTTCTGTAATTTTCTCCAAGAATTCCCACTGTCGGAGGTCTTATAACTCAATAAGACCAAATATAAACACGGTGAAAATATGTTCCCACCCAGAGTTACAGACTGGTAACAACTAATATACCTAATAGATAGAATATTCAATAATTATCCCAATTCACACTACACAAACTTTAAAATCAATTAAACACCCTAAATTCTGTGATCACGTATAGACTTCCAGGAAAAACAGAAATCCTTAGAAATAATATTACAGCAAACTTTCAACCCGTTTCAAATGTGCGCATATGACTAACTCGTGACCCGCGGAAATTGGAAGGATGTTTTCATTCGCACGGCGGCGGCTGATGCAACATTACGTTTCGTTACTCGCAATGTTCTGATAACTACTAACAATAAATAAATTAAAAATAAACTAAAATTCAACAATTTATATGAATAATTTATTTCAATTGTTTATCGTTTTCCTTTTTATTACTTTACAAACAACAGTAACATAACAATTTCAATTAAAAAATCATGGAGTTGAGTCAAAATTTTTGCGTAAAATGAAAAATTCTCTTAAGTGACGTGTTAAAGGTCGTACGTATTTTCTGTCCTTATTTTTCTAATGATTTTTATGCTATTTCTGTCTCTGTCGGTTTTTATTGAATGGTAAATAATTTCTAAGCATTTCCTTGATTTTCACGATCGCTATTCGTATAAAAAAATATATAGCAAGGCGTTCATGTTTGTACAAGATTATCCTTTAAATTGTAAATAAAGATATATTAAATTATACTCCAATTGCCTTTGATTCATGGAGGTTACAAAACAAGATGATGCAACTTCTACTGAGATGAAACGAGATTCGGATTCGTTTCGGTATTTTTTTAGCTACCGAACCGTTGTGCTTAGGTTTACTTTTTTACCTTACTTATACATAGTGTAAGTTAGGTACCTACAACATTCTCATACGGATAGGATTATACATACAATTAGTTGTAAGAGAGTTAATTTGTTCTTGTACCTACCTACTTACGTTGTCGGGATTTCTATCTTTATACACACTCAATCCCCAATAGGATAGACAGAGCCACAAGTTGTCTGAACATGGCATGCAGCCACTCTTGATACAAAGTTTCAAGATAGGTAGATATGATTAAGAGCCCATATCATGAAATAAATCCGAATTTTCTTAAGTCATGCATGCATGTTCGTAAAATTTCGGCATTATCGTGTCTTCATTGTTGAGTTAGTAAATATGTATTGCACTGATATATTTTTTCTAGATATATAAAATTAAGCTTTACGATTTTTTCCTGTTTGTTTTTGAAAACATTTGCATCACTCGATTCGATTGCCGTTTTCCCGGAACTATGAGCAGTGTATGGAATTTCTACACTATATTTAGCTCCAAACTCCAAACAACAGATTATGTATTGTAGGTATCCTTTCGAAGTAGAGGTGATGGCATTGTTTTGTTTAATTACCATTGTAGCAACAGCAACCCTCCGCGGTTACGTAATAGGTACATTTAACTAATTAAAATGCGGGCGTGCAATAATTTCTCGTATCTACTAGCTCAAACACTTCCTAACTCCATTTAGAGCTGCGTTGGAGTAAGTGTCGGTTGCTGAAAAGAGGCTTGTATCTAAGTATTCTTGATAAAACCAATTTTTATTTTAAGGTACGCTTACAAGGGTGTCTGACGCTAATAAAATAAAATATACAATTCAAATAATATGTACGTATTCTTTATATCTTCATCGACCTCTAATCGTGTGGATTGTGAGATTAATAATTGAACTCATCACAGTAAGTTGCCGAACACCTAATTACCTACATACCCGCAAGCAATAGCTTGTATAACATGCCTTCCGAAGCACACCATCATTTTACTGTAGATCAAGCAAGTGATTACTTCAGCAGCCTGGAATGTTCTCAATAAAAATAAATCATTTATATCTAGTACTTGTGAGACTATAGTTTTTAATATAATAGTTCATTAGTTTATCCCGAAGGGTAGATAAAGCTGGCCTTCGTTTGGCCTTTATTTTATAGGGTTCAATGGCTTTCTATGTTACTTCCTGCGGTATAAAGAGCACCAACGACACGTGGACTTTTCCACGTTTCGAGTCCCACGTCACGAAAATCAACAACATCGGACGAGGCTGTATAGGATAAAAGTCTTTGCTATGTAGAAAAGTAGAAAAACAAAAGCAGCGCCCTCTTGCTTTGACAACCGTTAACTTAAAAAAAAAAAAAAAAAAAAAAAAAAAAAAAAAAAGGCTTTTCGGCGGGAGACGGGAATGGGACAGTTGCTTTCTTCATTGAGTAATCTAAATAATTAATACGAAGTGGTGTTTTGTGGTTAATGATCGCATTAAGTTAGTCAGAAGACATTCGCGAGTGTTATTATATTGGAGTATTCAATAAACAAAGTGTATCTGCCTATTTTCGCTTCGTGCCGGGAAGCCGCTTCATAACTCAAAAGTTTATGCGGACTTTTGAGTTAATTCGTTTGGGGTTCGGAGTAGGAGTCTACTCCGAGGGTGGGGGCTTAGGTTTCATCATCATCATTCATCACCTTTCATCATTTCATTAATCATCAAGAAAAAAAAATACGTAAGACATGGCTGTATGGGCATAGTTCCCTTTGCCTTACCCTTCGGGGAAAACCAAAACAAAAAAAAAAAAAAATTAAAAAAAAAAAAACTTAACTAATTTGACATTTGTCTGTCGTCAACTGTCGTGCGGCTTTTTGGCGGGAGGCGGGAACGGGACAGTTGCTTTCTTCATTGAATAATCTAAATAATTAATACGAAGTGGTGTTTTGTGGTTAATGATCGCATTAAGTTAGTCGGAAGACATTCGCGAGTGTTATTATATTGGAGTATTCAATAAACAAAGTGTATCTGCCTATTTTCGCTTCGTGTCAGGAAGCCGCTTCATAACTCAAAAGTTTATGCGGACTTTTGAGTTAATTCGTTTGGGGTTCGGAGTAGGAGTCTACTCCGAGGGTGGGGGCTTAGGTTTCATCATCATCACCTTTCATCATTTCATTAATCATCAAGAAAAAAAATACGTCAGACATGGCTGTATGGGCATAGTTCCCTTTGCCTTACCCTTCGGGGAAAACCAAACCAAAAAAAAAAAAAAAAATCAACTGTCGTGCATCTTATCGTGTTTTCTAATGAAATACGTTTATTATTTTCGCAATTACATAGTAAATATCGATCTTGTCATTATTTTAATGTGGGATACTTAGTATTTGTCTATTACATGTGCGTTAAAGTGCGACAGTGTGCCGTGTTTTTATGTGCTACGTTTGACTGGAATCGCGAGATGTCGTTTCACTTTGAGGACTTATTATCGCATTTTTTGTAAACACCTGGCATAATCTGTATAGGTACGTTTTAGAAATAGAGTGTGGTAAGTTTTGTTGTTGCACTTCGAGCCACCTGTACGTCCTTGGGCTTGTGGACAGTCTGCGCGCGGTAGATTTGCAATATCAGTAAACCTTGAATTATTAGCTATTACGTTCATAACGCAGATGTTAGACTAAACCATGCAATAGAATTTAATCTGCATATTTGTATTCAGTGGTATCTTGCTAGAGGATAATAAAATAACATTGTGTTTAAATGCTTGCTGAACGTGGTAGGTTTATGATGATGATCAGTCTATGAACATAATAAGTTGAACCCATTAGAACTTCCGCACAATTAATAAGGAAATAAATTCTTAGTCATATAATAGGTGTTGTCCATCATGCTATGATCAACAACAATAAAAGAAAATAAAAAAATATTGCAAAGTAATTTATTTTGTTTCAAAACATTAAAATAATTTCAGGGTGGAAGAGTTAAAAATGACACTAATAGAAGGTGTGGGTGATGAAGTGGTGCAGTTTATGGTGGCGGTGGTGGTAATACTGGTGGGCACCCTGGCATGGTTGTCTACCAATGCTCGGCCAGACCGATACCGCACTGTATTGGTCATGAGATCACGACCTCACCACCCGGTGACTGTTAGCATACGTACTAGTGAGTACTCTATATCTACCAATTTATTAACTAGTAACTGATGAAATCTCTTCAGGTGTTTGAACAAATATGCAATAAGTACCCTAACTATTCTAATAAGCAGTGGTGGACTTCCATTAAGGCCTAATAGGCTAATATTTGGTATTTCTTTTTAGGGCCAAGCTTGATGACATCAAGTACTCAGGTCACCAGTGTAAATACGACTACTGCCACTGATCCACCTGGTAAGTTTATTTAGCCTTATTTACATGTTCATTTCTTTATAGGGTATATATAGCAATAAACTATAGTAATATTGGTTAGAGACGATCAAATTGGTGCTTACCACACCACAAACCCGGTTTAGTATCGCACCATTTTGATCATGTAGATTAGCCGTGTGCCACAGATTATTATTATTATTATTACCCGGTTTGGTCACCTTGCGCATCGAACCCCTCCATTAGGACTCTTTTCTTTTTACTTGTGTTGTAGCAAGCTGCAAATAATGCGATTTTAGCTTGTTTTTTTTAACGGAGGCATGTCGTATGACGTCATCACACCTCTAGCTCGGAAACGACTGGACAGTTCGTTGTCCGGTGCGATCGTATGGCGCGAACGGCTGGACCGCACAGGTCCGATCATCTATTTGTGCCTTAAAAAGCACATCACATTTTCAGTTTGTTATGTGTCACTCTGGGCAAGTAGGTGTGTGGGTAGAAGTACAGGTGGATGACGATTCCGTGCTGTCTCAGGTCTTAAATTCTTAATTGGTCCAAGTAGTAAATGCTGTCCATGATAAAAATATAAATACATAAACAGCCTAACTCAGCAGTTAGGCTGTAACTGTAACTGTCAAAGTAGACCGCTTGGTCTACCATGCAATTTCAAGGGCGACACTGTCGGGTGTTATTATTACACAACGATGTCGTGTAACTAACAATGCCCCTTTAAAATCGATGGTATCCGTGCGTCACTTCAAATCAATATTAATTTTCTAAACTAGACTACATTTACTCTTATTGAAAACCACAAAGATTGATCCTTTTGATAGAGGGTCTGAATAATGGTCAAGAAACTCTGACAGGAAGTCGTCGTTTTGAGCAGTTTGCTCGCTCTGCTGCTGTCATTTGTTGCATCAATAATGAGAGATGTACTCTTTGCTCGACTGCACCACACACGTCGCACAGACGCTACTACTTTTTACATACATCCATACATACGTAACATATACAGGGTGTTAGTGACATCGTAACGAATACTGAGGGGGATGATTCAGACCATGATTCTGAGTTAAAATCAAGTGGAATTTTCCGACGCAAAATTAATGATTTTTTTTAGTTGTTTAACATTATTTTCAATGCTATACTTTTGCGATTGAAAATTCCACCTGATAGTAATTCAGAATAATGAGCTGAATCATCCCTCTCAGTATTCGTTACGATAACACTTACACCCATACAAGTACATACAGGTAGCCATACAAGTAAGTATGGGTGTCAGTGACACCGTAACGAATACTGAGGGGGATGGTTGAGACCATGATTCTGAGTTAACAAGTGGAAATTTCCGTCGCAAAATTTATGATTTTTTATGTTTTTTTTTATTATTTTTAGTTCCATACTTTTCCGACGGAAAATTCCACTTGATATCAAGTCAGAGCATGGTCTGAATCATCCCCCAAAGTCGTTGCGATGTCACTAACACTCTGTATATACCTACCCATTTGTACACAAGATCACGTCATTGCCATTGGGGACTCAGAAACCACGGAATTTCACTTGCTACATACCACCAGCTTGACATACCACTTTCACCTATACCTACTCTCATCAAAATCTGCCATTGAAACGAAGGTTAATAAATAACTAATTAAAACACGATTGTTTTATAAAACAGAAGAAATACGTAATTATGTTAAACAGCTTTTGTTAATTGTATTGTAACAAATGTCCTTCTTTCTGTTCGTGTGTTTTTTTTTTGGGTCTAGTGTAGTTTCCGTGTTAATCAATTACATAAAACACAAATAGCCTATATACGTGTCACTGATGGGCACAGGTTTCCTCTCAATTAACCAGAGTGGGTATGGAGTGGAGTATGCTCCATACGCACTGCTTCAGTGCGGGTTGGTGGAGGCGTCCCCGGGACCAACGGCTTAATGTGTCACTTTTTCGGACAATCAGATATCATAACGGAACAAAAGCCTGTCTCATAAAGTGATGTTCGACAGTGTCCCCACAGGGAATCGAACCCGGAGTGCCAGATCCAGAGCCAGGATGCCAGAGCCCAATGCTCTAACCTCTACGCCATGGAGGCAGTTGTTATTCAATTAAATGTTAAATAATTCATGTTTCTAAATAATTTCAGTTAGTAATCGTACTAGTTCGCATTGTTCCAATTTCGTCTGCCTGCGTCATCCCCGATCCCTAGAGCATTGTCGCCTGAGGCGCCGCGGGAATCCTCCATGCAGGATCGTTACAGTGACCTACAAATTTTATAGTCGAATACCGCTAGTCAAACATTCTATATATTATGTTCCTTACCTGATGATTAACGAAATCCGTGGTCCAGTGGTTCAGCGTTGGGGTCACGATCCGGAGGTCTTGGGTTCGATTCCCGGTGGGGACATATCACAAAAATGACTCTGTGGTCCCTAGTTTGGTTAGGACATTACAGGCTGATCAGCTGATTGTCCGAAAGTAAGATGATCCGTGCTTTGGAAGTCCTGGTTACTAGTTACTGATGTAAGTAAGTAGTCGTTACATGAGCCCTGTCAGGGGCCTTTGGCGGCTCAATAGTAACACTGACACCAGGGTTAATGGGGTTGGTACTCCACCTCACACGATAGAAGACCTGATGACTAACTAAAGGTATGACCAGCCAACGTTAGATACCGATTCCGTGTTGGTAAGAAATTAAGACTATGCGCTTACTAAATTCTTCGTTTCGTTAACGTGATTCCGTTCACTGGCCGTTTTACGAAATGACAACAGCTCCACAAAAAAATAAATTAAATTGTCCTTTTAGGTCAGGCCGACGCTCCTCTTTAGTTTTGATGCTCTTTCAGGATTACTTCACCGAGGGACCTTCGTATAGAAACTCTGAGGCAAGTTTCTTGTAAAACAAAATACGGCCCCATTCAATGACAGATAGGTTCTTCTGATTATTCTTTGTGTTGTTTTGCTTTTCTTTAAAAAGCAAACAGTTTGAATGACGATACTAACGCATGAGGAGCTCGGTGGCGCAGCGGTAAACGCGCTCGGTCTGCGATTGTTGAAGTTAAGCATCTTTCGCAAAGGCCGGTCATAGGATGGGTGACCACAAAAAAAAAAATCATCTCGAGCTCCTCCGTGCTTCGGAAGGCACGTTAAGCCGTTGGTCCCGGCTGCATTAGCAGTCTAATAACCATCAATCTGCAATGGGCCCGCGTGATGGTTTAAGGCCCGATCTCCCATCCATAGGGAAGGCCCGTGCCCCAGCAGCGGGGACGTTAATGGGCTGATGATGATGACTAACACATATTGCGAGAAGAGGACGTATGCTATCAATTCTACCGCGAAAGCAGAAAATTAAAGTGGTATACTCTCAAACTAGCATATGTAGGGTGACCTTAGATTTATCAGAGGTGACACGGCATTGTCGGCAGCGTCGGTACTATTATGCTGGACTAAATGGACGACATTGCCAGATTAATCAATGGACTAACTGCGACAAAGGACTGTGTGACATAATCGAGGAAAGCGGCGTGAGAGGCTCATGTGATCATGTTTCTTGGTTGAAACAAACCGATCATGAAATGAACTGAAGTGAAAAAATAACATTTATTTAGGAATTAATAACCTAAATATTTTTACCCTTCGCGGGTAAAACGGGTTTACTGAATGCTCGTCTCTTGCTACAGCGACTGGACAGTACCTTAACACTTTCAAGGACATTGTCTACAGGTGATGTCCCCATTCCAAGTGTCGTATAATGAAGGAAAGGTCTACATCCCGTGGCCTGTGCCCTGTACGTGGCTAATGTGACCCACTTGCCCACAGCACCGAGCGCAGCGGGTACTTCAGCCCCCGAGGAACCCAGGGAACCCCAAGTGATACCGCTTCAGGAGATGGACAGCATCGTCGACGCGGATGTCGCCATGTTGGATAATAACAGGCTTCACTTCTACAGAAGGATCGATTGTGAGTACTTGGGCCCTTTTTATTGAATATCTGCTTACGCCGCATTGTCTTCTACTCTACAAAAATAACTTTTCTTGGTTAGCTAGATAACCTGAATAACTTGATTGACAGGATATTGGTAGCTCAATCAGCTGATCGTCTCGGAACTATGAGTGTCAAAATCCAGATGGCACGTTAACCCGTTGGTCCCGACAACTATTTACTTAACCTCCTGAGGCCCAGGTTTCCAGACACAATAGTTATACAATGGGACCTGGATTTTAAAAGGACTTAGAGCCTTGAGACCTTAAGTACGTAGTCACTTCAGGGACATTTGGCGGTTCAATAAACGCTCTAGGGAGAGTGAGGTCGGTCGTCGACCTCATAACATAACTCACCTAAGCCGAGTTCTGTGAAACGATGACGAAGATGGCGTGTTGTTTGTGAAAGCTCAATTACTTACAAAGTTTGTAACATACAGACAGTTAGATGGCGGAGGATAGGGGGAGATATGATTCATAATAAGTGAAATATTTTTGGCAAGTGTCCCAACTTGCCAAGAGATGTCGATGGGAAGCCAACTATTCCCTATAAAACTTCGCCAAGGAGTCTTTAAGATTTGTGGTAAAGGACGTGAAGGAAACACTCTTGATGAACGAACGTCTGCTGGCTATCAGAGCAGTGCATACATAGTTCCAAGACAAATTTTATTGGTTTGATAAAAAACTATACATGTATGGACAATATAATTTGTTTATTACGGTTTTTAGAGCTTGATCACATTAAAGTGGAGCCCTTATAAAAATGGTTAAAACTCACATGTCCACCACGAAGCATACACCTTTTGTGAAACTTTATATGGTTTCGACCCGGCTTAATTAATAATGGATGATAGAGCACCTGTTAGATCGCCCAGGCGACTTCTTTCTCAGAACATTTTCACACATACCTATCATCGATTCCTGCCACGGTGATGTCAGGCACCTAGTTATAATTTGTCGTCATTAAATGCTACCGTTAGTATGGCTTTGTAATAGACTACTCTGGGCGCCATCCCACTTGCGTCAGACAGAGTACTGCGGGGCGGAAGGCAAGAGGGAAACCTCTGCCCTATTTTTCTCTAAAAAGGAAACATGGAGAGTATTTTAAATGCTACACCGACAAGAGCGTGGCTCTTAAATAGATGATGATGAAATGCTACCGCACGCCGCTTGTCACTTACTAAATTCTTCCAACGCTTGGGAAACCGTAACCGCCTCTGTAATACCAAGCTGTGGAAAGATAACATAGGTAATTTCTTTTTATAATTTTATTAACAATTCGTGAAGCCTAATATCCTATATCCCTGACGTGTCAACGACTGAATATCTTATCAACCAATAGGGTAGTTTCCAACTAGTCTAATCAGTTACTTTTTACTAAACGTCGTCACGAAATTACTATGGAATTTGTATGAAAAAGCAACCTGTGACGTCATAGAAAAACGTGACATAATGTCGCACTTATTATTACATATTTATTTATTAAAATTCATAAATAACTTAAATAGAAAAAAAAAACATTTCTGTCACCTGTAGTCGTGTCTATTATTTCTTTAGTCGATGATATTTAGTAATCAGTATTTCATAATTTATCTTTCACCTAGGAAACTACCCAATTGCAATATAAACTCCGTTATTACACTGTAGATCAACGAAGGATCTTTATCTAAATATAATCCAATTGTTGACATAGTTCATCCTGATTTTTCTGAGTCACCAGGAGACTTAATATAGTGGCAATAATACATAGATAGATACTTTATTGAGCACAATGGACATAAGATACAGAAATATGGACAATAGATACACAAAGGTACAACAGGCGGCCTTATTGCTCATGCAGCAGTTTCTTCCAGGAAACTTTTGGCAATAAGAAATACGAAGCCATTTCCAGACTGATTTTATGAATTTTGTAATTTATATTTCACGACATCACAGTGCAGAAGCGCCAATGCGCAGTGAGACTTTAATATATAAGTACGGAGACACAAATTAGGTAACTTAACAACAAATAAAGAGTAAACATTTCACACATCATTCATCACCTCGCAGAACCTCAGACACTGACGACACACATACGTCCACTCACTCACAAACAATAGTTGGCGAATTATATCGAGGGTTTCGGCCAATAGCCGTACGACGTCTATTTACATAGATAGCATTGTATGCGTCCGCGGCACGGTTCGGGTGCAGATCCTGCTGGTCCTAGTGGAAGTCACGAAGAAGTGGCGAGTGTCTGTGCGACACAGTGCTCGCCAACGAGACGGCCAGCAACAAATATCATATCCGATTTTATAGTTACAAGAGAAGTCGACTAAACGAGTCACGTGTTGGCTAACGTGATTCATTATTTGTAGGCGATGATCTAGTAACATTTCACTGTCACATTGTGTGTTTTAGTTCAGTTACAATGCAACATAATATAGAACTGTACATCAGTACTATTAAGAATTACCAAGATTAGTTGTACAGTCATGAGCAATATAATGTACCCACTTTAGAACCCTGCCGCACTAACATATTTGACATTTAGTGAGACTTACAGTTCAATTTGTCAAAAAAGTTAATGTGACATGGTACCAAAGTGTATACATATTAATGCTCGTGACCGTACTCTATCGTGTATTCAAACATTTATGTATATTGTATAACTTAATACTTCCAGCTGTTTTAATATCGTATATATCAAAACATATAATACGATAAGTGTATAATCTTTCATCAAATAGTTTCCTTTGTCGCGTTCCACAGAATATTACGAACATATTGTAATCAGTTTGTATTTCATTGGATACGATAACACATCCGTCGAAAATCGTGTTCGTCATTTTGTTAAATTGCTTTGAATATTCTAAACTAATTTATATTCGAGTAATCGAATGTTTTTTATAGTACTCTCTAGTCTTTAGCAATAAAATTGTGCTTAGCTCTAAGGTTATTAAGGAAATTACTTATGAAATAGTTTTAATGATCGAATTCTCACAGATGGACAAGTTTTCTGCTGCCAGACGTACCTATCGATCGTGTGATTTACTCCGGTCGTTCTATTGTTAGCGTCTATCCAAAAGGTGTAGTTTAAAATCAGGTCGAATTGTCAAACCATCATTGTGAACGAAGAAATTTATACGCGTGAGCTTTTTCGTAAAGATGTCAGCAACTTTAAAACAAGTTCATTGTGTAAAAAAACGTAACATCACGCATGTCTTATGAATTTGTTCTGTTGAATTTTCTTATATTATAATAAACATATTTTTCCTTATCAATTGTCTCCAGCGCCTAACCCAACACAGAACACAGATTCTACGAGCGACGAGAGTGAACCGGCTGATGACCTGGATCTTTCCAGCAACGCACAAATTGAAGAAATGAACAGGATCGTCAGCGCAATGGAGGCAGACGTGAACACCAGCAGGGACTGGTACTCGCAAGGTAGGATACACATTTGTAACTCACACTGATTGGGATCGCGCTTGAACCCGATTGGGAGCGCTCTTGAAGCCGACTAGGATAACTCTTTATCCTGACTGTGATCGCTCTTGAACCCGATTAGGATAACTCTTTATCTCGATTGTGATCGCTCTTGAACCCGATTGGTATTACTCTTGAACCCGATTGGGATAGTCCTTGAACCAGATTAGTATAGCACTTTATCCCAATTGGGATCGCTTTTAGATCTGATTGGCATTGCTCTTGAACCTGATTCGGATAACTCTTGATCCCGATTAGGATCGCTCTTGATTCTGATTGGGATAGCTCTTGATCCCAATTGGAATTGCTTTTGTGAGTACAATTACAAGTATAATTGTGACAGACACACAAACAAATATAACTCTCTCCCAAAATCCTAATATTTGTGGCTAGAGACCTAATTTCACCAAAATTCATTCGCAGAACCCAATACCGCATCAAATGCCGTCAGCTCGCCTGTCAAAAGCGAAGATAATAGTGTGAAACCGGACGCAGCCACTCCTGACGTCACAGGCGACCCTGGTGAACCTAGCGGGGAGGATACTAGGAAGATACTGATAAGGTTGAAATACCTGAACGACACGCTTAAAGAAGTTGAAGGCAGTTTGGATGAACTACTTAAGGATTTTAAAACGTAAGTACATAACAGATGGAGGCCTTCGGGTGGCTTCAAAACTCGACAGGTTCGGGTTTTTACAGAAGCAACTGCCTGTCTGACTTTCTTCACCGCTGAGCACGTGATAATCATTTACGATCCAAATCCAAACATGAATTCCAATCCCAGTACGGGCTGGGATTTGAACCTGTGACCATAGAATAAGGAATAATAATACTAAAGAAAAAAGAAAGAAAGAAACATTTATTACTTCCGGACACCACAGACACAGACAGACAGGTACATTACATTTAACACAGGACAGAAACCACACGGAAATCAATAAGTACATAGACAAAAAAAATATATACCAAAACAAAAAGAAAAACAAACCAAAATCATAAAAACAATAATAATATAACTAAGTATTCTAAATGCAACGCACTGACGGCCCGATCATCTGCGGTGGAGTCCGGAATAAAAGGACCTCGCTCAGCATAAGTCGCGAACAGTCAATACTACGTATTGAACGGTGAACATCACTACTCATACTCAAATAAAACTCTCCGCTCCCTACCAGCGGCTAAGCTAGGTTTACCTCACCCCCTTCGGTCTTACTTTAGTCTTCAATCATATTGACGTCAGACGACACACACACAGATGCGCGGCGTGTACTATAACGTCAATGTGTAAAACGAGGTGTTTTGTATAAATTGTCCGGGGTGTGCTGCGACCTCACAATCAGAGTCAAGCGTTCAATAAATATGTACATAACATAACATAAACAGCCTATATGTATACGTTCCACTGCTGGGCACAGGCCTCCCCTTAATCAACCGGAGGGGGTATGGAGCATACTCCACCACGCTGCTCCACTGCGGGTTGGTGGAGGTGCTTTTACGGCTAATAGCTGGGACCAACGGCTTAACGTGCCCTCCGAAGCACGGAATCATCTTACTTTTTCGGAAAATCAGGTGATTCAAGCCTGAAAAGTCCTTACCAAACAAAGGACAGTCTCACAAAGTGATTTTGACAATGTCCCCATCGGGAATCGAACCCGGATCTCCAGATTGTGAGTCTAATGCTCTAACCACTAGACCACGGAGGCTGTTGGATAACTTAACTACATATAAACAAAGAGTAAAAAATATCAATACTCATTTCACACATCATTCATCACCTCGCAGAACCTCAGTCACTGATGACACACATACGTCCACTCACTCACAAACAATAGTTGGCGAATTATATCGAGGGTTTCGGCCAATAGCCGTACGACGTCTATTTACATAGACAGCATTGTCTGCGTCCGCGACTAATAGCCGGGACCAACGGCCCTCAGAAGCACGGAATCATCTTACTTTCTCGGACAATCAGGTGATTCAAGCCTGAAAAGTCCTTACCAAACAAAGGACAGTCTCACAAAGTGATTTCGACAATATCCCCAATAAATAAAATAAATATGTAATCCTAAAAATTTCAGGCGTCACTTCTCCACGGAGCTGTCGTCGGAGTGCCGCGTGCGGTTGATATTCAACGGGCGCGTGTTGCTGGACGACGCGGCCACGCTGCGCGCCTGCGGCCTGCACGACCGCGCAGTTGTGCACTGCCTCGTGCATCCTATAAGGACTGCCAATCAGGTGAACATCACTACTCATACTCAAATAAAACTCTGGAGTCTTACACATACTCAAATGAAATAAAAATCTATTTCAAGTCAGTCCCTCATGTCTAAGGGTCGTAATCAGCATCAGAGTTGCATCTGGGTCTTAAGACTGACCCTAGGATAAGGAATAATGCTACGTATAGAACGGCCAGTCGTACGACGCTCAGTGGGTAGGCCCGCTACAAGGTGGACCGACGATCTGGTGAAGGTCGCGGGAAGCCGCTGGATGCGGGCAGCGCAGTACCGATCGTCGTGGAGATCCTTGGGGGAGGCCTATGCCCAGCTGTGGGCGTCGTACGGCTGATATTGATGATGATAGAACGGCAACTCTCCGCTCCCCAGCATCTGAGCTAAGTTTACCTCACCCCTTTCGAACATTTTACTTTCGAACAAGTTTAGACTTGAATCGTATGGTGTCAAACGTCACGCACACATATACGCGTGTACGATAATGTCAATGTGTAGTGTCTGTGTTGATTGTATGAAGTGTCCGGGGTGTGACTGCACTGTGCATAAATAATAGACTCCAGCCCGTAAACCCTACTAGAGTGGGAAAGCACAAGTAATAGGAAAAGCTGCAGCCACTTTCGAAATTCCGAGATGGACATGATGAACTATATGATGACGTGAAATCAGCCCATCACCTAATATAATGGTTGATATTTTATAAAGGACACAATCCTCTTGTCGGTTTCTACGACATGCCTAAGGAGTAAGTTGCGGGACGTGTTTGTGATTTTATACACTCACAAGCCCCAATCCATCGTAGAAGTGTAGTAAGAGTTCTTTACAATTATTCCTTGTTACCATGAGGGTACATGGTTTGTGGGTACAAAGGGCTTTTAAATGCAGTATTAATATTATTATATTATATTCCTCGCTCATAACAATTATGTTCATAGTAAAAAAATTCTAATTGCAGATATAGCAATCATTAGTAATAAAAAAAACTATAAAACACACATAAAAAACATAAATAGCCTATATACGTCCCACTGCTGGGCACAGGCCTCTCCTCAATCGACCGGAGGGGGTATGGCGCACACTCCACCACGCTGCTCCACTGCAATAAAAAAAAATGCAATAATGTTTCGTTATGGTTATACTTCAGCCGCGCGCTACGCAAGAGGAGGGGCAGAATACGACTCACGAGCTGATTACGGAAGGGCATCACCCCGAACGCGCTTGGGACCTGGAGAACATACTCATGACACTCGTCTCCGTCGCGCTAACCGTCGTCTGGTTCTTCAGGTATTTATAATGGTTCATAGTTAATTACATCTCCACACCGTAGAAGTTTGAACTTAAATCTTTAGTTGTGTATGGTTGTGCATGGCTTTTTGCATGTTGTTTATAGCTCTCGTCACATCCATGGCGTGACGGGGCGTTACCGCGACCCTAGTAGTTATAACGTACTGAAATATAGAAGAGGCGCAACACAGCGAGTGCTTGCCACATCCCTGGTGTGACGTCTCTCGTACAATTGTTGATCGGCGTGGGTTGAAAATCAGTGTTGCCCTCTGGGTAAATTTTCACTGAACTCTGGCCTTTTTTGTTGAGCTGCGGAACCTTTATGTTTTAATTAAAACACGTAATAACGGGTTCTTACCGCGTTTAAATGGGGATATGAGACTCCCGATATTTCGACACTGTTGCAAGTGCCATGATCACGTTATTATGTGTTTTAATTATGATAATAGCCGCGTAAACTTAAAACCTTTATGTTTTCCAACTAAATATTAATGTGTGTATATTTTAATGTTGTAAATGTATAATATGTGTGTCGTAAACTTTTTTATTATTATTATTTGTGCCCCGTCACGCCGGTAATGTGACGAGAGCTGATAAGTCGAGGCAAGCCTGCCGACTCATTACTTTCCTAATTAACTAGTACTAGAATTTGATGATGTGAATGGGGAGGCGAAGGCAAGGTTATACTATAGACGGCGCTATAATCGTTGCTGGTACCTACCTAACTTATCCACTTGCATTCACTATCATTTTCTTTGTTAACTGTAGTTTTGGGTGAAGAATCATGTATTCGCTCTTAACAGTGGCACAATTATTTAAAGTCATAAAACAGAATGTCCTTTTAAAATCAAAAAGAAAGAGAAAAAGGAAAAAGTAATATTGGTTAAAGTTACATTACTCAGATATTTTCTTGTGGTGGGAAACTGGTTTGACATCTCCATGTTTAGATTGAAAAGCACTACAAAGTAGCATATGTTCTTTTACAACATTCTGTCATTGATCTTCCCTCAGCCCATTTGCCTCCCCGTAACTTTCCTACTATATGATCTCCCCATATATTACGATCCCATTGTATTGTATACGGAGTTATTTTTTATTCTTCCTAATTTTTTCAACGATCAATGTGTGACTGCACAAAATTTCCAATTGGGCAAATAAAAAATAACCCTTTTTCCTTTATTGGTTACCCCAGCTGGTCATTCGATCCTTTACACCATACCCTGTTTTGAGATACTTAGATTGTTCTAGAATTTGAAGACTGATAAAATATACGTACGCTTTGTGGACGTGGAATTGTGTACAATTAATTTCGACCATAAAATTTCACTATTTATTGTTTGTATAAAATATATTCTTTCAAGTTTTAGCCCTATTATTCAAAGTAAATACACTGAAATGACGTTACTGTTTTTCTAGTTTCTTATATCATTGTTTGAAGCATCTTATCCAGTTTAATTTTGATACCAAATGTGAACTCTACGCATGAATTTAGATATTTTTCTTACTTGTATACTGTAAATGTTTGCACGTGGGTTTAGATTTTAGTCCTGGTATACTGGCATGGTTGTCGGAGTTAGTGACGTAAGTTGATGGCCAACTGGGGTATGTTACAGATGCGAGTATTCGAACATGTTCACGGCGAGCGCGAGTGTGGCGTTGTTCGGGCTGACTGTGTTCTACAGCGTGGCGATTTTCGGCTTGTATCTCTCCGATACGTTTCACTTCGACCGTCGACAGGCGCCCGTCAACGCGCCGCCGCCGATGCCTAACTAAACCGAAGCACAGTATCCGGCAGAATATAATGCGTTTCAAGCTTAAGAAAGAGACAACCGGATAGTGTCGGCTTCGTAGAGCGTTCATCTCTGTCGGTCGCTAACAGTCCCGTGTATGACGCTGTTAGTACAATTAAGATCTTTTATAATTAAATAATAGTCAAAATCTTGCAAATGCATTTTCGGTTTCGTCTTTTTCGGAGATGTTAAATGATGAACGTGTTTCAGTTCCGACTTTGTTTTTTTTAAGTTCTTGAATTTTCTGTAGCATTTGCTACTCGCTTGTGAACCTATTAAATCTCTATTCGACTAGAAGCGTACTCTATCGAACTCGTATAATGACTGACGGTTCACTGACAAAACGTCACATGTCAGATAAAGCTTGAAGGAGCCGAAATTAACCGATTGTCTCTTTCTCAAACTCGATGTGTATTATTTTCTGCCGGATACTGTACGGAGATTCGTGCTACAGATTTTTAGTCGGAATGATAAGAGAACAGTAGGACAATCTTCATGTAAGTGCATTGGATAGAGCGGGATGACATCAAGAGCTAAGTTAATTTAGCTTAGCTGGGATAGCTGACGCAGTTTTGAATATAATTTGCAGTCTGCACACAATTTTATAAAACTGCGTCAGCTACCTAAGATATACTAACGTAGCTTAGTTCCTGGTCTGCAACCCGCTTTAGGCGAGCAATATCTGAATTGCTTTACTAAATAAATTGTTGAAATATGATGAGAGAATCTATGTACGTTGTAGAGCGCTCGTGTTTAACCAGGCTTATGTCTAGATGACCACTGTTCTCTTTACACTTTGACTAAAGTACGACTCATGTAAAGGTCTATTTTTGATCGGACCGGGATGACGAAACCCCAATGGAATTTAGTCGACCTAACGTGTCCTTAAAAATTGGATTCGCCTTAAATTATGTTTGTATCAAAGTAATTATTGTTTGCACAAACAATATATTTAATATCCGGGGAGTCCGGGGCCTTATTTTTGAATCGCTCGCTTTCAACTCACGTTCGAAAATATATTATCTATTTCACGTAGCACATAAGAACTTGTCATTTGCAAGATGAGACGAGGTACATATTTTAGCACGCGAGTTGCCGAGTCGAGCGATTAAAAAAAATATACATATAACCTTTATGAAGTTTTTATAAGGTCCCAGATGCAATTTTAATGCCGTATAAAGCTAGTTTTAAGTATTTATGACTTGTGTCTGATTTTTTTTCAAAAGGAAGTCTGTTTTGTTGACGTTTTCATTAGTCTTAATGTTTCGTATTAGATGCGCTTACGCCATCCCGGTCGGTTTCACGGGTATGTCTGTTATACTAACAAAGATTGTTGTATTCGATCCCGGTGGGGGTATTCAAGTATAGTATTGTACGTACAATACAAACCACCCATGCAAAACAGTTTGATAAATACTCGCGTCCAGATTCATTGGTTTCGTGGTAATTTATGTTTCGGGCATTCATTCTTATATGTGAAGCATTCAAAACAATTCTCCACGTCATCGAATACAACAACACTAATGTGTAATGAAGTGTCGATTTCGAGCAACATCTGTAGTTGTGAAGTGAACGTTGAAGACTACTTCAATGGTGTAATGCAAACACTTGAGTGTTCTTAGATTTTTGGTCTTGTGTAGAGGCAGTGAAAGTATATATAGGCCCTTTTTATAGTACATATCGGCTGATGTCGTAGGAAGCCAATATGTACGAGTATTTGGAGAATAGTCTGATTGTAAAGTAGAAAATGTGAAGGCTAGGCGTGGAGTGGTGTTAGCTGGATATGTTTTACAGCTTATTATTTATAATATGTATGTTTTATAGCTTGCACAAAGTGTATAGTACTGTGAGACCCGTGTATAAATCATTGCATTACCGTCCTTTGGCACACTAGTTATGGAATGTTTATTTCATATTATCCGAAATCAGTGTTGTATATGGTCTCAGCAAAAATGTAAATAAATTAGGTTATGTATTGTTTATATTTATTTAGATGTAAGTGCGGATAATTCGAGTTCATACCAATAAGTTAAGATCTGTAATTTCAAGTTTGTCAAATGTATAGGCTTTCCAAATTTTAGTGATCAATCATACATAATATCTACATACTTGATGATTTTCTATGCTACTGAATATTTTTATTGTTATTTACTTTTTAAGGTCATAGAATTATTAAAATTTTAACTGAACTATGTAGTTTTACTAAGGTCAGCCATTGTTCTTAGTTTTGATCTATATTGACATTCCTAATAGTTTTTTTTACGGGTTTGACACGTCACATTATACTCGTCAACAAGCGGGCATAGCGAAGTCTCAATCGCGTGAAAAATAAAATAATTTATATGAATGAAAATCAATTTATTATGAGTTCACAAGAAATAAACATTAATCTCAAAGTGCTGGATTACGGAAGTATCAAATGCTGTCTTGCATGCTACCTGTAAATAAAAAGATAACCATTACAAATGTGATAATTTTTATAAACAAGTAAGGACAAATAAGTATTCAAATGTTTCTTGCCGGATTGAGGATAATTGAAAATTTATGTAACAAAAACCTCACCTAGACAAGATTTTCTATTTCCAAATCTAGTATCCTCGTTAAATATGATAAACATAACAAGTAAGCAAAACTACATTTGGACATCTGGATTGAAGTAGGTATTTAATTTTAATCACCTTTTTATTACAACTGCAGAGATGTGCAGGCCAGCAGACAATGATATTGCATCTGTGGAAGATAGAAAAAATATTTAACACCTTATTCTAAAAAATAAATCCACAATTTAATGCTCAGATTGGGTCAGCCATCCAAGGAAGTTTTAAATGCGTGGTAATCAGGGTTGCGCATATCATTAGGCATTATATCATCATATTAAATATTGTTGAGTCTAAATTGCAATTTAATAAATAAAAAAGAAAATTACCTAAATATTTCTGAAAACAGGAAATCACAACTTTCAGCTCAGTCACCTGGTAAGAAATTAGATATGAATTAGATGAAAGAAATAACAAATAATTTATTTCAGAAGTTCTATGATACTTACATGTCCAACCTATTCAGAAAATAGGTTTATTAAAATGAGAAGCAAATATGTAGGTCATTTTTTATTATCCACTGGCTTTCCATCTGAATTTCAAGCAACACAAATAGAAAGTCACTGGCTTGGTAATGTAAATGTTTATCGTTTGCGGTGGAGCTGCAGTGTGTTGCGGCGGATCCAGGCTGCGCGGCGAGAGCCTCCCTTGGTTTGCGAGAAGCGGTGACCCTTGCCGAGACCTCTGGAGCTACGGCCAGCAGATGTCAGACCACGCATCTCACGGTGCTTGTGCACCGCATTCACTATCCAGTTGATCTTGGGATCCCTGCGGATGGCCTGTTGAACAAAAGTTTAGTTAGAAACTGGTAATGAAAAGTAGTAGGTTGAGGGAGTTATAGCTTAGTGTCAGATAAAATGGTAGGTGAGTATTCAGCACAAACACTCAGATTGGTGCATGACATAAGAGTTCATCATTTAGAAATGTAAACTTATTTTTTAATTTAATTGTTGAACCACAAGTTACCCAAAAAGAAAAATGATTAGAGTATAAATGACATCAATAATTACCTTGTGGGAAGGATCAACTAGGATAACTTCAAAGTATTTGTAGGAAGAGTCCTGGGCCACCCAGTAGGAGTTCAGCACTCTGAGACCACCACAGCGGCGACCGACACGCTCCTGAAAATTATTGTAACATATCAATCAATAAAGTTCTGAACTTAACCATGCATTGGAAAACTAGTTTCATAACCTGTGTTGCACCAGGTGTTAATTAGGAAAGTATTTGAATAATTTCTTACCTCAGCGATGGACTGCAGGTTACGTGTGGGCTTCAGTTGGTTGACACCATGGCTCTTGGGCTTGCCATAGGTGGCTCCCTTGGCAACCGGGCGCTTGCGGCCACCACGGCGCACGCGGATTCTGAAGATAACGTAGCCTGGACAGAAATAGAAGTCGTTATAAGGATGAACGTTTATCAAAATGAGGATTAAGAACACTCGTGACAGTTGAGAGGTTAGGTTAGTTTCACAACATGTGTTTTTAAGTGATGAGTAAACGCATTTTACCTTGCTTGGCGCGGTATCCCAGTCTTCTAGCCTTGTCGGGCCTGGTAGGCCTAGGAGAACGGTGCATACGGGTCAACTGGCGGTACTGCCATACCCTCACACGCAACAGAAATCGCATAACATCACTCAGCTTTTTGCGGTACAACTCTTGAATGTATCTGTACGCGCCCATCTTGGGAAGCCTGTGGCAGACCTAGCAACAAAATCAATGATCATTGATCAGAAGTCACATCATCGGTCTGGCCACAAATAAAGGAACTTGAGACCCGTCACGATAAACATGTCTCTGTAATCAAAACTCGTTTTCAAAAACTGAAATAAACGTACGGATAACAATTACACTATAAATATTCACAAATTTATTAAAAACTACACACTAATATCACAGATTGTATAGATATTTCAAGATGTAAAATCAACATACGTCTCGCGTACTCCACAGGTAAACCGGAAAAGAACAACTGACAGCCGAAAATGAAGGCCGGAAAACAGACAGAATGTCAATGTATCAGTGTAGCCATTAAAAATTCTAGAATAACTACTAAAAAAGGAAATATAACTACAGAATATAATATATTTATGATATTCAAAAATTTTACTATTTTAGTGACGATTAATATGCTATGCAAGTTTTATAAATTCAGTATAATCGAAGAATGTCATTGCAATATGTGTTGTTTTAATGCAACGTGGTAGTAAGTTACTACAAGTAACTATAACCTAATCTGTGACTTAGTGCTATGTGCATGTACAATAATGTACATAGAGAAATACGAACCTCATGCGCTTGTAATTATGTACCTATGTGTGTTTTCTCTCACATAAAAGCAGTTAAGGAAAACTACTAATTTCATAGAAATATTTATTGATGGCAACCTTATGGGCCTTCGTTTAAAAACTAATCCTCTAATAATTATTATTCGTTTAAAAATATTTTTCTTTAATACACCAGCGCTTTAAGATTGCGTGAAATTAAAGTAGTTACATATGAGGGTGGAAGTGTAAAATTAACTGTTTCATAAAAACCGGTAATTCGTTCAAAATAATATCGGTTTTGTTAATAAACATCCTTACAACGACTATTTCTCGCCGCCATCTTGAAAACGAATTGTTGTCATGTTTACGTTGTGTGTGAAAGGTGAAATTTCTATTTTGTGATTAATTTAATCAGGTAATTTGACATAAAATGTTAAAAACGTATACATTATGTATTTATTAGCTACGCTGTACAATTTTGCTGCGTTAATATTACTGTATTAGTCAGTATATTGTCTTAGTAGATTAGGCGCCAAATTACTCATTGTCGTTACGGATTATTGTAATGAGAAATAATGTTTAGGGACATGCTATTGCTGTTGTAATTATCCGTTCATTAGTTAGTAACTGTGATATAGTGTACCGTATTTATTAGTAAAACAATTGTCTTTCAGAACATTTTTGATGTAACTGCTGGTCGGGTTTGAAGAAACACTATGTTTTACGCACATTTTGTGCTAGCCAAGAAGGGCCCGCTAGCCAAGATTTGGCTGGCGGCCCACTGGGACAAGAAGCTGACGAAGGCTCATGTGTTTGAGACCAATATTGAGCAGTCAGTAGATGGCATCCTGAAGCCGAAGGTGAAAATGGCCCTGCGTACTTCTGGCCATCTATTGCTTGGTGTTGTAAGAATCTACTCTAGAAAGGCCAAATACTTGCTCCAGGATTGTAATGAAGCCTTTGTCAAGATCAAGGTATGAGTATAAAATGTTTCTTTTCTTATTTACATAGATACTTACAGAGACATCTGTTATTCAGGTTATTACCTATTACTATAACAAGTCTTGTTTTTGTCTATAACAGAAAACTCAATTTACACAATCTTTCTTTTTGAATGAATGTTATAGCTATGCTGGTCCTGTGCCCATCAGTGGGACATGTATAGGTTGTTTATATTATGAATTGTATAGACCTGTAACTTACAATATAGACTACAATCCCTACTTATATATTTCTCTTCCTTTGTAGATGGCCTTCAGACCAGGCATGGTGGATTTGCCTGAGGAGCACAGAGAGGCTGCCATGAATGCTATCACCCTGCCAGAAGTGTTCCATGACTTTGATACCGCTATGCCTGAGTTAAATGAGGTGGACATTGAAGCCCAGTTCTCATTAAACCAGTCAAGGGCAGAGGAAATCACCATGCGTGAAGATTATGGCTCTTTGAACCTTGTAACTCATGATGATGGATTTGGAGACATGGGTTTTGATACTGATAACCCTGATATTATGAGAGAAGCTATTGGAAACGAAGGGGCCTTAGAACAGGTAAAGAATTATTTTGTTGTTGTTTGAAATCTCTTTTCTTGGTTGGAATACAATGTGAAAAAGTTTTGCCTCAATTAAATCAGTCTTGAATAATTCCATAGAAGTAAACTGCAATCTGAGAATTTTTAATTTATGGACAAACAGTCCACTTACCACTATTATATATATTAAAGGCGGCCCTGCACCCAACAGTGGGACTTAGGTACCTATAATGGCTGTTTATATTATTAGTAGGTACCACTGCTATTATGCATTATCCATCATTTATGTACTTCTATTGGTTTAAACTAGCTCACAACAGATTAAAATTCATAATTTTATCTTCTATTTCCATACTTATTGACATTCGGTTTCTTAACCTATGAATATCTTAGTGTCTTAGTGGTAAATAAGTATGTTAAATATGTTCTACTGCTGTTATAAATCTGTTGCCAAAGGTATTGGCTTTTCAACCAGTACAGGTCTAGACCAAATATTTTAGAGATTTTTTCGAATTCATGTTTGAATCATAAATGATTGTCATAAAATATGCTCATTGGCGATGGATGAATTTGTGGGGAAACTCACATTCCTGGGAAATTCATTTTGGTGGTTTGTCACCTAACCTGTATTGGACTGGTTTTCCCTTCATGTGTTGGAAGGTGAGACAGGCAGATGCTTCTGTAAAAAACTGGACCTGCCAATCGTCAGGTTAGGCAAGGGAACTCTGTGAAAATGGTCTATACCATATTCACAGCCAGAGGCTTCATATCACCCATTAAGCCGTATAAGGCCTTACGCTAGTCTCTCCACTCAGGTTCACATTATAAAATAAAATAATGCTGTTAACACAGCCTCTTAGGGCAACAGCTTTGGTGTTGGTGTTTAGGTACTTTCATTTATAAGCTGTAATACAAACTAAACTTTTGTGAGCAAGAAACAAAAGTATATAAAAAAAAAACTTACATAACATAAACAGCCTATATACGTCCCACTGCTGGGCACAGGCCTCCCCTCAATCAACCAGAGGGGGTATGGAATATACTCCACCACGCTGCTCCAATGCGGGTTGGTGGAAAAAAAAACTTAATCTTATTTTTATCAAGGCTTGAGCTACTGTTACTGGTTAAGCCAGTCTTATAGTTTATAGCATTTAATGATAACCAAATCACCTTACAATAGATCAATACTACAGCACTACACCAAGTTGCTCCTTAGTGCTCCATAATGAAGTATAACAGTCAATCTACCTGCTTGTGTCACACACAAAATATTTGGTGAAGTTCAATCTGTATATACATTTATTTAAGTTACCACACTACAAAGACACCTAAAATGTTTATACCTTTCAGAGTAATCTGTTGTTTGCGGATGGGTCATCCTTAGAGCTGGGGGGCAAAGGCCCGGGTGTGGCCAGTACGAGCGCGGAGGGCGTGCCGACGCTGGCGACTCCTGCGCACGAACGACGGATGGAGGCTGCGCCCCACGGACCCATGGATGATGGCTTCGGAGGCACCATCACTGATGTCGCAGATTTTAGTCGTGAGTTGGCTATTGTATTGATATTTTTATTATCTATATATATGTGTCATACTTTGTGTGGATTTTAGTTTCACATTTCTGTGTCTTGCAAAAAATAGGTAAGTGAAAGACAACACTATTATTAGGGCTGTTGCTTAAATTAAAATTAAGCTTTGTCTGCCAGAAACAGCATTATTGTTTATATTTTCTGTGTATGATGTTATATGGGAATACACATACATATATGGGAATAAAAAAAAATGCTCTGGACAATATGAAGACACTAAAAAACCATACAGACCTGATATTTAAGGAAAGTGTCTTGGTATACTTAGATGGTTAAATGTATTTACATAACTATTTCTTTTATGTTAACCTTGTTTACCCTTCTGCTGTACAAATCATGTACAATTGGGTCTGTACTAGGTTGAGATAAATTATGAAATTCTGATTACTATGTAAACACAGATCCAAAACTAAAGAAAAACATTTTCCTTTTACTATTTATGAATTTTAATCAAGAAAGACGTAATAATAAGTCCGACATTTTATGACGTTTTTCTATGACGTCACAGTGTGCTTTTTCATGCAGATTCCATAGTAATTTCGTGTTTTGACGTTTAGTAAAAAGTAACTGATTGGATTAGTTGGAAACCAATCTATTATTGTGTGTCTGCGCAGACGCGGGCGGTCTGTTCGAGGGCGATTTGTTCGGCGACGTGTCCACGGGCGCGGCGGGCGGCGGCACGCTTCCTGGTGCCGCCGCGCAGCCGCAGTCACTGCAGGTACGTGTCACGACACCATACAGTACACAACCATACTGCATAATACAGGACTACGTTCCTCAAAAACAATACAGATGGCGCTGTATAGATTTTCCTTCGTAAAACCTTCTAATTTCATGGATAACAGACAAATTATTTGGTTTTGGATATATTATTACACCCAAACACAATTACATCCATTATTATTCAAAATTAATAGAAGCAATACATAACGTTATTTAAATATCAAGTAACGTTATTTTTATAATATATGTTTCTACCATTACGTGCCAAATCCCCTCTAGTTATAAGGTACTAACATAAGTTAGTTGAATTGTACTAACAAATAAATGGATCTGTGTTGTCTTTAATAAATAAATTATTATTATTACATTGTATTTTTGAATAATTATGTACCCAAGTAATGAGAAAATAGGTAATTATCTCGACAGCGCTATCTACATTATTTTTGGGAAACGTAGAAAGTCCTCAGCCCCCATTAGTGTCGTATAACTCGTGTCGGGCGCTGAGCTAGATTTACAGCATATCCTCTGGGTCTTACTTTAGTCTAAATGGCCGTAAGCTGCTAAGAAGTAAGGAGGACCGCACGGACTCTGTCTCGCTCACACTTACGCGGGAAGGCGGCACGGCACACGGTAACAATGATATATTTGTATGGAGTGTCTGAACTGTGACTACACACTCAATAGCATACTCTTTACATTGTAATAACCGACGTCCAACCTTGTTGTCAGAGTTCGCTCAATTAGAACACAATGAACTCTAAGCAATAACTAATACATAATAGCAGCCAGGACCAACGACTCAACGCTCTAAGCATAGAACCCTTATATCAGAGTTGCTGAGGTAGGTAATCCTCTTACAAGCCACATGGTAGAATGGTAGTGTTTAATGTAGTGTTGTGTGTCTCAGGCGGAGATCGAGGCGGCGGGCGTGGCGGGAGGTGCGGGGGACGCGGCGCCTGAGCCGCCGGACTCCGACGATGACATGGCCGACCACTATGACGCCGGGACCTCGCCAGCACATAGGTAATATAACCCTAGCCGTGTAGTCAGAAAGCCCAATATTCTTTTAAATCTAAACCGAAATCAGTGTACGGTCGCGAGCATTAATATGTATACACTTTGGTACCATGTCACATTAACTTTTTTGACAAATTGAACTGTAAGTCTCACTAAATGTCAAATAATGTTAGTGCGACAGAGTCCTAAAGTGGGAACATTATATTGCTCATGACTGTACACGAGGATACTTTCGTAAGATTCTAGTAGTTTTATAAGGGATAGGGTAAGAGATGACGAGTATGTGTTCTTCGTGAGATGTTTGAGCGCCCCTGAAGTCAATAGGTATCCTAAAAAGATGGTACAACGCTCATCAGGGACTCTCACTTCCCTAAGTATACATTTATGTTACAGTAACATTGTGGATTCAGTTAGTTTATAATAAATCGAATTGGATTATGAATGCAGCCAAGTAAGGATTACTAACGATTATAATTGGTGATAGATTATAAATAAATGAAATTAATTTAAATATATTTTATTATATATTTTTTTTGGTGAATTTTGATTGCATTTATTTTACTTGTACACAACTTTTCGGCAGTTTATAATCTTTCTCTCTCTGACTCAGAATCATGGACTGAATCATCCCCCTTAGTATGTGTTACGATGTCACTAACATCCTGTAGACTGCAGCGTAATTTTGCTGTACATTTTCCGCGCGGGGCTTTAAGAATTTTGCAGGAATCTTCTTTTTTAAAACTCGTTGATCTACAGAAGTAGATGATAATTATATTTTTTTTTAGTATTTCCCATTAAATTTGCATAGCATTAAATTTCTTTTCTTGTGTTAGCGACTTCTAATTTATCGCTACAATACCTAACACTTAAAAACATATACATACATACATAAACAGCCTATACGTCCCACTGCTGGGCACAGGCCTCCCCTCAATCAACCGGAGGGGGTATGGAGCAAACTCAACCACGCTGCTCCACTGCGTGTTGGTGGAGGTGATTTTTACGGCTAATAGCCGGGACCAACGGCACAAAAAAACAACATAAAAAAACATATATGATTACAAAATGACGTGTTGCAGCTGGGGCGGGTCCCCGCCACACTCGGCGGCTGCTCTGGACGACCCGGCTAACCTAATGCCGCCGCCCGCCGTGCCGCGTCCGCCCTCCGTCAGGCCCATGGTAAGATAGCACATATACTACCTTCTATACTTTCACCATAGACTCTGCTTAGTGTGAGGCGACATTAAGGAAACACTGGGTTGCCCAAGACCAGTGTTACCCTCTCGGTCTTCCTGGCTGGGCCCACAGGAATGACAAGTCGTTACGGGCGAAGTCACGTCGGTTGCAGGAGCCTGCCGCATATTCGGGTTAGAACCTATTCACGTCTAACGGGAGCTCCACACCGGGTTCGAATCGGAATTTCCTTCTAGATGGGTTGCAGACCAATGCTAAGGGCCTCCTTATCTCCCCCGGTCTTCTATACTACATCATGAGATATACACATTCTGTACTAACCTGTAGAAACCAACCAAACTTATTGGATTTTACTTCTGCAACACATTCTATACTAACATGTAGAAGCAACGGAACTTATAAATATAAAATTCGTTTAAATTTTAAGATGACCTTTAAAATTGGAACCAGGTAGTTACGCTGTTCTCCTTTCTATTTTTGCCTGGAATAGAATTAAGGCCGGTCGCATTTTGGATGCGTTTTCGTACGAACGTACGAACATTTATATGATGACCAACCTGGTGTGCACACTGTGTTTTCGTACGTATACGCAAAAGTCAAATTCGTACGAATACGCACCAACCAGTCCTTATAGCTCTTTTTGCCCCGAGTAAAATGCGTGCTTTTCTTTCATGTCTAAAGGATCTAACAGCATTGAACGCATGTTCGCATGTGGAGGTGGCATAGTTACTGAGGCTCTGTGGTTCACAGGCTTGCTTTGTAAATGGGGAGTGCCGGTACGAACCCCGGTGCGCCTGCACCAATGAGTTATTTTGGCTCGACCATTATAGACGGCGATACGGCTCACCACCTATCACGTTGGTCTAACAGAAAGCTCGGAGAGGTGTGGGTACCTAGTTTATCTTGCGATGGATTTACCTCTGACTACCGCAATTAGCAAACAGGCGTGAGCTATGTTATGAACGCATGTGGTATACTCAGGAGGTGGACAGCGAGGGCGGCGTCCCGGCGGAGGCGGCGGCCGAGGCTGCGGAGGCGGGCCCGGCGCCGGCGCACGACAACACCACGCTGCTGCACAACGACGAGGAGAGCTTTGCGCTCGCGCCTGTTGACGCCACCGTGCTTAAAGGTGCGTACATTCACAGACCGCAGACTTCATCGACCGGAGAAGGTTCTGAATATTCGCATAGATGTTGCGCTTTGGTTAGGTGGCGACATTTAGATCCCGACTCAACTTTGATTGGTTTGTTTTATAAAAATGTGTATTGAAAGATTGTGTTAAATAACAAGAAAAGTGGCTACAACTTATCTTGTTTACTTGTGGTTGATCAGGGATTATGAGCGTGAGTTGAATGAATCAGGATCAGGTTCGAATTGAATAGTTCGTTTTCTAAATTAACCTGGATGGAAATCAACTCTGGGGCATCTGGGTCGGTGTTCAAAGTGTCTATCTGTTACACCACAGAAGTCATCCAAAAAAGACTGAAAGTGATAATATAATTTTCTCACCACAGGCATCACAAAAACAAAACGCAAACGCAAGCTGATCGTGGACGAAGTGAAGAACATATCCGGTGAAGAGATGAAGAACCAACTGAGTAACACTTCGGACATCGTAACCACATTAGACTTAGCGCCGCCTACCAGACGCCTGATGCACTGGAAAGAGACGGGAGGCGTGGAGAAGTTGTTCACTCTGCCAGCCCGCCCCATACCGTCGAAGGTTCTGTTCAAGAAGTACCAGAGAAACATGACGCTGAGGAGTGAGACGGAGGAAGGAGAAGAGGAGGGCAAACGAGCTGAGCCTGAGCCCGTCCGGCGGGGAGGACGCAAGCGACGTCACGAGGAGGTATTTATTTACTTTTTTTCATCCACTTCCACACAATGTAGGTAAGAGGCAGCAATGTTTTATTTATTTTTGAAGCTGGAGCCTATGTAGACTTTATTTTATACACTGTTTCACTGCAACCTATAAGATCTATTCTGATCGCCGCCTTATGCTACAGTTCATGTCTAAGCCCTACCGTATCTAAATAGTGTAGTATTTGTTTAGGGGTGAGATGTTTGAGCGCTCCTGGAGTCATTAGGTATCCTCCAGAGATGGCGCAGCGCTCATCAGGGACTCTCACTCCCCAAATATACAGGATGTTAGTGACATTGTAACGAATACTGAGACGGATGATTCAGACCATGATTCTGAATGAGACCAGGACTTTTTTGTTTCTGCGATGTCTAAAATGATGTCATGGACATTTGATAACCATACAAAACACCTTTCAGACTTTCCAAGCACCCGAAACGCCGGCACCTCAATCAACAGCCGATCTGGAGCCACCGACCCCAGTGCCACAGGAATACGAACCTTCAGTCGGTAAGCGCAAAGCTCACTGTTGTCACATATTCCATCATAATGGAACCATTATAAGCACACTAACTACGGAACACAAATCATACCATGCTTTTGGTTGTGGTTTTTCCTATCTTTCATACGTTTACAGTTTGGCGAGAATGAGTGTGTTACATTGTATATTTTTCGAATTATGATATTTATTTTATGGCAATCGACGGGTTTGATAAAGCACACTGTCAAAACAAACTGTTCGAATGGATTGTGATTGGTTTGATCATTATAAAAGTGTTGCCAATAGGCAAAATAATTATAGTAATAATACCCTCTTTTGCCAAACTGAAAATAAAGTGACATCGATAAAATTGTAACATTTAATCTGGATTCGATCAGATAATAATAATTTTAAAAGTTACAATCATCCTAGCATAAGTTAAACATCAAAGGGTTTCAAAAGTATCGATACGATTTTGTTTTTTTTTTTAATAAGAAATATGTATAATTCTGAGAGCAGTTTAAAATTTGAAAACAGAAAGGAAATTCGGTGAAAAATTAAATAGTTACAACCATCAAATCAAAAAAGAAATCAAGGAGTTACAATGAAATGACAATAGGAACGAGTGGCGTCACATTCCTAGAGATATAAAAGCTACAATCAGCTGGTTTGCTAGAACGGGTCGGAGCATGTATCCACATTGATGGACATAAATGAAACTGTCAACTATTTATTCGGCCTTTAAACTTTGTCCAGTAGGTAACATAGTTTCACTTTGAATCGGTATTTTTTATATACATATTATTTTTGTCGAACGTCACATTCGGCTAAAACTACTACGGGACAACATTATATAAAAAAATAATTCTAATAAAATGCAAAATCGTACTCGACTCTTCGTCCCCACACGGTGGAATTAGCTAAGTGTACATACATACGGCTGCTAACCGCACCCCATATAACCTGCTTGCACGCTAGAACCGGAGCGCGCGCCCGAGACTCCTGCCTACCCTATGACGCCGAGACATGACGACGAAGCGCCCGCCACGCCAGGTAAGAATATCTATACTTATAATAATCTCATACGCATCCATAATTCTTCCAGCCTTCCATAATTTCATCTAGAATTTATATCATTTGCGTTAAAGCTTGGTGCGTAGGACAGCTGTCAGAATAGTTGTCTCTTTCGCACTAGGCTCTACACAGACTGTAGATCCAGCATATGTGGTTAGGGAATTAAGGTGATTCGTTTTCCATACAAAAGTTGATGCAGTGCTACAGGAAAACGGTTAGAGGAATATTGTTATAAAACCGATAAATAGTAATATTTTGGTGTATTATTTTCGCTAACTAACAAAAATTTAGGGTCCGAATACGAGAAGTACCATATTCCAGACCCTCAATTTTGATCAATTCTACATTTGTAGTGGTGCAGATTACAGTGTATTTGCTGAGCGTGTAGAGGTGTCAATGTTAGTTTGTGTGCGTGATAGTTTTTTTTTTCTCTAAAGGCTTTGACTACTTGACAAGTGTAATAGAATGTCAGTGACAATTTATAAAGAGATTTTGTATGAAGTGAATAAATATAAATAAAAAACTAAAAATACTACAATCTGAGAAAAGGAATAAGTATTGGAAAAATATTTTTGTAATAACGCATATTATTTAAACATTTTTAAATAATGGGTAAGTACCGTGTTTTAAAAGAGGACATATATTATAATAAAAAATCAATACATAAAATGAAATGGCTGTATGGGCATAGTTCCCTTTGCCTTACCCTTCGGGGAAAACCAAATCAAAAAAGAAGTTGTTGCATTTGCCGGCCTAAATAGTAGTCGTTTATAATTAATTGTTTTTCCATCCAACATACAGATTTATTTATATTCTCTTTGCCGCGGACTTTTTGGTGGGACCGGGAACGGGAAGGTTGCTTTCTTCATTGAATAATCTAAATAATCAATACGAAGTGGTGTTTTGTGGTTAATGATCACATTAAGTTAGTCGGAAAACATTCCCGATAGTATTATTAAATCGGAATATTCAATAAACAAAGTGTACCTATCTATTTTCGCTTTGCGCCAACAAGCCGCTTACTTCGTTTGGGGTTCGGAGTAGGAGTCTGTGTGGGGGCTTAGGTTTCATCATTTCATTAATCATCATCAAGAAAAAAAAACACAAGACATGGCTGTATGGGCATAGTTCCCTTTGCCTTGCCCTTTGGGAAAAAAAATAAGATAAATTTTGAAATTCTTATGTATAATAAACAAACATCACAGACATCATGACAGATCTAAAACTAACGAAAATCTTTTTTCTTTTTTCTATTTGACTTATTTATGAATTTTAATCAAGAAAACGTGATAATAAGTTCGACAGCAACCAGTTCAGGTCCCCGAAACAGCCCATTTCAGGCCGCGTATATATGGAAATACTACTTCAATACGTCCCAGCCTCGTGTTTTTTTAACGTCTTAACCTGAACTAACTAACCTAACAATAAACACCACGCGTAAATATATGTCCAGAAATGCGCTGCAAGTCGTCTGGACTGGGCGCGAAAACAACATAGAATTCGATTAGCTGCTAAGTGTCCCGCATGCTATCACCAGCTGTCACTGACATACGTATGAAGTCCCGCGGATTTTATTGGAACTAAATGACAAGTCATAATAATTATATGCGGATATTGCGACATCAGCGCCGTGCTTGCGGGACGTCCTGAAGCGCTATTACATCTTTCAAACGCGATGCGACAAAGTTTGAACCGACGCAATTTAGGAAAAATCTACCTTATTATTACTGTACTGTGATCGTGATCGTTATTTGTAAAATCATACAATACATACACACAATTCTTTATACACAATATAATTATTATGACATATTGTGGACTTTTCGGTAGACCTACAAAAAAGGAACAATTCTGTACCGTCGGTGAAAAGTAATACAACTCGAGTTGTATCACTTTTGAGTTATTAGCACACACTTCATGTTCAAAAAATTCTCTTTCTTTCTGTCTAATTCTCGTAACTGTAGCTATTATAAATACGGAGATAATTTTTGTGTTCAGTGATATAAGTACTGTTTGTGAAGGATTCATGCTGTTATAACACGTGTAACATAATTCATCTTAACTTGCATCAAAGTGAAATGAAGATTTTCATTAAATATTTTGGTGTAAGTAAATGCAACTCAAGATATATTAAAATACACGCCATCCTTGAATTCTCACGGTCCGTGTTTAATGATATAATTTTAGTTGTAACATCAAACACCAAATTTATTTTTTCGTGAAAAGTAATATAAATTAATATATATCAAAATATTTCAGAAAATACGATCTTGGATATCAATAACATGTCGTGTATAATGATACATACAAGTTCGATTCTATGCGCCACCAGTGTGTATCTTAGGGTAACCTCCGCATAAACCTGTCTATGGGAAGCCATTTTGTCTAGAGCCACAGCAAACCATATCTGATCCGCATTGCGAATGGGTATAGGTTACGTTAGTACTTCAGACCAAACCGTGTTTTTTCTCTTTCTGTTATAACCACCTTGTAGTACTTAATAATAGTACCTCAATAAGTTGTGGGTCCTGATCATGGCGTCGATATCACCATGGCAGGGTTAGTCAAGAGGTATTTGAGATTTGTCATAACTGTCATTAGTCTCCTTCCCTTAGCTCGAAGCATAGCTGTTTTACATAGTTTTCTTGATTACATGCAGCTTAAGCGGTGGCAGATTGAACGCTGCTTTCATTGCTAAGGAGGTTGTAGACGTGAAATAATAGCTCCAAATATTATCAAGCTCCAATTAATATGCAAGCCATTCAATACACGCTGCTTAGATCTTTGATGCAAGCGCCGGTAGTGGTATTTTTGAACCTACACAGCTGTAGATGATCTTACATACTTTTGGGTTTAAGGTCCCACTGGGATCCAGCTTGGCATCGGCAGCATCGGGATCTGCCACATCTTCTCTAGAGAAGATTACCAGTTTCTCAAACACGTTGAATGGTGTAAATTGGTCGAGCTTTCTCGTCTTTATAAAGGGAATAACTACTCTGTGCACCACCGTTAAATTGTTTTTTCTGTATTTTGATTACATAAGAGAGAATTACGCAAAGGACCGTGAAAAATGGAAAGAGGAAGGGGAGGCCTTTGCCCAGCAGTGGGGTGTTGTAGGATAAATTAGATTAGAATAAATAATTGGCAACACCACGGGCACAACCCCTTAATTAAACCAGATCACAAAGTTTGTAGAAATCCCAGGAGGTATTTGAGCTTCTTAAAGGAGCTGGTTGGCTTACATAGTCAACAAAAGCACGCATAATGGACCACTTGCGTTTATGCGGAAAACTGAGCCCATTAAAGTAACATTAGTTATGGGACATTTGTCCATACATGTTGTGCCGACCCCACCTAGAGTGGGATAAAGGCAGGAGGATGATGATGATATAGTGGGAAGTTTGCCCACTTCACAATAGTGGTCCATACGCGAGGATACGCGGAACGTGTGCTTACGTGTAAAGTTTTGCGGAAACGAACTCATTTAGCTTAACCATAACAGACCATGGTAAAGGTGATAAGACCTACCCTGAGGATAGCCCTGTGTAACCTATAGGTTTGAAGGTGAACCAATGATCTTCATTTTCACTACTTATTCTTATCGTCAACATTGATTCGACTCCGTTTATAGTTCTGTCAATGTTGCGGGCTACCATTAGACCGGGAATTTAGATAATTCGAAGTATTGAATTATCAAAACCTCTGTGGAAATGCGCCCTTCGATCGCCGGGCAAGTTTTGCCCATTTTCTTCGTGATACATGTATACTTTAGGGGATTTTGATTGTGGAATGAGTTGTAATCTTTTAAATAGTGTCAGCAGTAAAGAAGTAACACTAACCAGTTTGTGTGATTTTGGTTTAAAAGTACGTAGGTATATCACTTTTATCTCCAGGCCGTGCTGCCAGGCTAGCCCGAAACATTCCTAATGACCAGTCTTAATATGATTCCTCTTACCTTTATTTGTTAGGGGTGGAAATATTATCATAATTGAATTTGTAAGATGAACCAACAATGGTTTTGATTAGGGGCGTAGTGTGGTGGACAAAATGTGTTTGTAGCGGGCAGCAGTGGTGGTTTTGACCGGTTATTTATGAGTTTTGAGAGTAAAATCATAACAAAAATATTTTATTATCGCCACCTTACACTATATATACGTGTACCATCTTTATATGTATTTATTACTAGAAATTCGTAAAAACATGTATCATTTTACACAATAAAACCGAAAAAATAAATCAAGTTATACCACTTGACACAAATTCGTTATAGTTTATCGTTTGTGTCAATTGATATAAGTTACGTTTCTTTACTTTTTAAAGAAAATAAATAGAATTTTGCCTTTCTACAACTTCATAAAATAAACTTTCTTCCAAGACATTTTGTTTTTTGTACAATAAGACTGTAAAATTATTAATTGAAATATGATATATCAACGATGACTTTTGTATAGTTATGTGTGTAAAAAGGTATATGTAGACTTGTATCAATTTACACAGTATAAAAGTTGGTGTCAACTGATACATGTAATTTATTTTGATCCTCTACTATTTCTGTTTAGGTTCTAAACATAACTAAATATTAGAAAAGAAACCTTCCATCATCACCTATCGACACATCTAACTTCTGTTCCATTATTCCTTATAAGTCACGAGCTAGAATAGTTTTAACTTTAAACTCGATTTTCTCAAAACTTCAATTTTGGACTTGTATTACTTTTCACCGACGGTACAGAATTCAACTATACGTTGTTTTGTTATATCTCAATTGGCTCAGGCAGCGTTTTCGCCGAAAGCTCCAAGTCGGCTATATTTTGTAACGATAATTTATTATGTTTGACATTCATCATCATTTTTGAACCATTTTATAAAAAAAAAAATACTTGTATAAATTATATACCCTAAAGCACGCCCATGAATCATTCTACTCATTGGTGAAAACCGTATGAAAATCCGTTCAGTAGTTTTTTAGTTAGCCGCATGTTCACTGATGCGATTAATGGCTGTTAGAATTTTACAAAATAAAAAATACGGAAATTACGGAAGGTACTTTAGTGCAAAGTAAATTATTGTATAATTATATTATTATTGGTAAAAGTGATACTTTTTGAAAATTCCGTAACAAATAGACGGGTTCGCCAAATTCAATTGTAAAAAAAATACAAAAAGTTTTAAAAACAATTAAAACATGCTCTTGGGTTTGAACCGTGAACCTTAAGAATGGCGGCGACTGCTTTACCAAATGCACCATTTAGAAGTTAGAAGTAGACTTCAAATTATGCATCTCTTTTAATAGCTAACCTAGTTCGCATGTGTGTGTGACAGCTTCGTGTTTGTACACAAATTGAAATGACACCAACTTTTGATGCAATGTTTCAATATGATATCTTCAGTAAATACTTCAAAATTGTAGCTTAACTTAAAGATAATGTATGTAAGATTTCGCCACCTAACATTTCGCTGGGTCTGAACTCAACACTAAACGAATAAATGGAAAAAAATACGAAAACTGCAGAAGTAACGCCATCTACTGACGCAGCGTTACCTAGCTGACTGAAACGTATCACCTTAACTGCTAACACTTCTACCATAAATGTGTTGGTTCCACGATTTCACTGTTTTGTATACTAGTCTAAAATATCTTCAAGAGCATGGGATTCTGGGATAAAATCAAGGTTCTAAATCAACGCAACTCTAAAGAACGGTTCCTACCTAAACCTACGGTGTATACTTCCCATAGACCTAGGATCATGGAATTTGACACGAAAGAAGGTCTTATAGAACGGCCTCTGTGGTCTAGTGGTTGAGCATAGGGGTCACGATCCGGAGGTCCCGGGTTCGAATCCCGTTGGGGAATATCACTAAAATCACTTTGTGATACCTAGTTTGGTTACATTACATGCTGATCACCTGATTGTCCAAAAATTAAGATGATTCGTGCTTCGGAAGGCACATTAAGCCGTTGGTCCCGGTTACTACTTACTGATGTAAGTGAGGCCCTTGGGGGGCCAATAATAACCCTGACACCAGGGTTGATGTGGTTGGTAATTCAGCTCACAAGTCACACTATAGGAATAAAACCGAAAATTTAAAATTGTTTCATCACAAAACAAAGAATTGAAAGCATGTGTGTTTGTACAGCAAATAAAAGTTTTTATCTATCTAAAAAAGCTGTTTGTATTGTAGGAGGTATGTTGAGTGCGTTGGGCGCGCCGCTGACGCCGGGCGGGCTTGGCCCGCTCACGCCGGGCACGCTGCTGCAGGGCGGACTCACGCCTGCGGGGCTGCAGCACGGCGGGATGACGCCTGGTACGTACAATTTACAAAACATTAAACGTGCTCACAGACATACAAATACCGTAGTTTATCAATATCATGTTAGAAGGTAATCCTTTAGGTAGTCGACTTTTATGACGGTACTCGCGATGATAAGCCAACGAAGTCGTCAATTAGTTTATATGAAAAGTTAAGTATTGGCTGGTTACCAAGCAACGACACATGCTCTGTGCAACTACTTCAGTAGAGCCACAGAATACAGCGCCGAACAATACAACGACAGAGAAATAAACACTACTCATGGAGGCCGCTTTGTTTGTTATACAGTCCCTGTTTACCTAATGTATTTCTTGCAGGCGGTCTCCAACATGGTGGTATGACGCCAGCGGGGTTACAACATGGGGATGGTCAAGACTTGGGCGGCATGACACCGGCTGGGTTACATCATGGTGGTAAGTTCAATAAGAAACGACGTAAGCACTTTTAGTGACGTCATGCAAGGGTGGAATTGTTCATAATGGGATCTAATAGCTTGTATACTATAAGCGGTTAGGGTGCTACCGTTTTCGGGACCAAAAGGAAATCGGTACCGTAATTTCATACCGGTATAATAACGGTACTATAACCTCAACCGGTTTTGTCCCTTAACCGCTATCACGCCCTGCAGGCTCTGCTGTTTCGACCAATAGGCGCAGCGAATGTTATATCCGTGGATATACGTGATACGGTTATTGGTCGAAGCCCTCGATATATTTCGCTCGCTGGTGAGTGTAACCGTAAGCCGGGTGGGTTGCCAATGCCTTCGCTTGGGAGATGGTCGGTTCTTTGTTTTTTTTTTTAATCCACCTATTACAGCGAGCAAGAGAGAATACGTCTTGCTGAGATTGTTGATATCTGCACATCGCTGTGTGTATTTGAAATATGGTTTTATTGACCAGGTATGACCCCCGGCGGCATGACTCCGGGTCTCCTGGACAGCGGGATGACCCCTGCGGGGCTGGTGCACGGCGGACTCACGCCGGCGGGGTTACATCACGGCGGCATGACGCCAGGTTTGTACACGATTATTCTACCATTTGTTATAGGCGTGTTTTCACTATATTCTGTACTATTGGGGACTTATTATTTATTCGTAGCTATTAGGGCTGTTCCAATATAATATCATTTACAAATGTAAATGGTGTAACATTATCAACTCACCTCTCATTATAACTAACGGCCTCTGTGGTCCAGTGGTTGAGCGTTGTGCTCACGATCTCCGAATCGGCCCCGGGTTCGAATCCCGGTGGGGACACATCAGAAAAATCACTTTGTAATCCCTAGTTTGGTTAGGACATTACAGGCTGGTCACCTGATTGTCGAAAAGTAAGAAGGCACGTTAAGCCATTCGTCCCGGTTACTACTTACTGATGTAAGTACTTAGTCGTTATATGAGTCATGTCAGGGGCCTTTGGCTCAATAATAACCCTGACACTATGGTTGCCGAGGTTGGTAATCCACTTCACAACCCACACGATAGAAGACGATCAAGTCACCACTACACTTCTACTCCGTCCAGTCGGCCATAGACTATATGTGTGCTGTAAGTGTTGCCCCCATGGTTATTTGCGCACAGCTACCGAGCGACAAGCGGCGTATGACCCTCGCAACGTATGGTTTCCATACCGAAATTGAATGTACGCTAACAATATGATAACTTCCAGGTGGTTTAGACCATGGCGGTATGACGCCGGGCGGCCTGCAGCACGGCATGACGCCGGGCGGGCTGGGGCACGGAGGCATGACGCCCGCCGGCCTGCAGCATGGAGGGATGACGCCCGCGGGTCAGTTGCTCTTATCATCATCATCAGCCGTACGACGCCCACAGCTGGGCATAGGCCTCCCCCAAGGATCTCCACGACGATCGGTCCTGCGCTGCCCGCATCCAGTTGCTCTTATATTTATAAATCATTCTTCAGGTTTTTTTTTAAATGATTAACCTCATTTCAACACTGGTGTGAAGCAAAAGTAAACTTCAACAAAGACCAAAAATTTGTTACAAAATGGTAAATTAAACCAAAAATTACTATAATAAAAAAACATAGATTGGCGTATGACCACAATCTCACCTGATGGGATGTTAAGATGTGGCTTAAGTTGGTACACGCTTACCGTAGTAAATGACTGTTCGCTTTAGTTATGGAGACAGAATAGGCAGAGAGAAAGCAGTGAGCACATCAGGGCACTGTACTCGACACATGCATAGTACAACTGCCCGGACCTTTCTCTCCTAACAGCATCGTATTTTAATTATTTTATTGCAAAAAACATGGTTACTGAGGTTTCCTGATAAACAGGAATCTATTAGAGATTTTTGTTTGAATAGCTGTATGTTTGTACTTAGGTCTGCAACACGGCGGCATGCTATCGCACAGTATGGAGCAGATGCCCATGATGCCTCAACTGGGCACGGAGCAGTCCCCGCTCACACGCGCCGCGAGCCAGTCGCACGTGTCGCCGATGCCCTGCGAACCATTACTGCATGGGTTGCTCGAGCATTCCGATTACCAGGTAAGTTCTCTCGCATAATCCTCTCAGACGCCCAGGTTTAGTGCCCACTTACCCGAGCACTCTCAGGTGAGAGCCCTCAGTGCTTCCCATTTCTTTGGTCAAGTAGTGAATGCTATCCGAGACAACTATAATAATCATCGTAAGACGCCCACTGCTGGTCATAGGCCTCCCCAAGGATCTCCACGACGATCGGTCCTGCGCTGCCCGCGTCCAGCGGCTTCCTGCGACCTTCACCAGATCGTCGGTCCACCTTGTAGCGGGCCTACCCACTGAGCGTCGTCCGACACGAATACACATCTTAAAATTGATTTAGGCAGAATGGTCGAAAAGATCCTGGTTGATATGGCTGTCTTTAGTAAGGGAATGCTATCGATAAAAGTATTACATACATAGGTATTGGTGTATTCCAGAAATTAAGACAGTTTTCAGTGGTAAACGCTCAAGCAGGTATGCATTCAGTAAGCTCGTTTTTTTCAATCTTAAATAAAACCTGTCACCACCACCCTACAAACCCGCAGTAGAGCAGCACAGTGAAGTATGCTCCATACCCCCTCCGGCTGATTGAGGGGAGGCCTGTGCCCAGCTGTGGGATTTATATAAGCCGTATAATATGTTTGCAAATAAAAATAAATCACATTATATTGTATTAATAAAAATTAACTTTTCAGAGTGGTATGCAGATGACAAACTTAGGATACGACGACCAGCAAGCCCACCACAGTCCGCCGCACGACTACGATCTGCCGCTTAGTGTGGAACATGTAAGTTCTTCACGGTTACTTATTATTCGTAGTTTCATTACGTGGAGGTTTATTTTCGATCGTAGAAGCCATAAATCCTACGCAGGCGTCCCCGCTAAAACAGATCAGCAAAGCATACCATAAGTTATATGCATTGCTGTATTGTCTACCCGAAAGGGTAGACAGAGACGTGTAGTATATACACCCATTTCTTGCTAAGTCCCGTTGTAATAGGGGGCGAGCCTAATGCCATTAACTGGACACAAATCCTGGACACCAACCAGCCAATCACTCAATCAGTCATCACGACAAAGACTCGCTCGCTATCAATGGTTAGTTTTGTAACTGCTTCAGTGGCAACGCACCTAAAGTATCGTTTTTTTTTTAGTCAAATTCAAACCATAAACACATACATCAAATCTTTTGTAAATAATAATTTAAAATATCGCCCGTCTTATTGCTACCCTTGCGCATATTCATCGTTACGTGATACTGACAGAATTGTGATCACACAAAAGCCTTGAACATAATTTATTTCCCTACCAGCCGGAGGAAGGAGAGCGCGAGGCGGGTGAGACAGACGAGCAGTTCGAGGAGCGCGTGCTGAACAGACGCGCGGCGCAGCTGTTCACCGCCATGAGGCCCAAGCTCGCCGCCGGCCTCGAGCTCAGCTTCAGCGACCTCGCGCCTAGGCACAATAATAGAAAGCAGGTATGTTGCAACCACACATTTTCCATCGCAATTATCTTAGGATTCCAAGCTAACACGTTCCAAAACAAAATTTTATTGTCTAGCTTGAAGTAACTTACAATAAAATTGTAAAATCTTTTTGGTAGATGAGACTTTTTGCACTTTTCTTGGACCTATTACATGGATCATCATCATCCCTGGTGTTATAATAAGTTCTTCTGTCGAAATTACCGATGTTATCTATATCTATGTTTCTACTGATTTGTTTGCAAATCTCACTCGTTTATAAATAGGAAATTGGAATTATGCCAAAATCAACTGCGGTTAAATAAACTACGATATGTTCCTGTCGTATTATGTTCCGCACTGAATTTTTTTTTGTTTCTTATTTTACAGGTTGCACAGAAGTTTTATAGTTTATTAGTCTTGAAGAAGCATCAAGTACTGAAATTACATCAGACGGAAACCTATGGAAACATCATCATTAGTAGGGGCAATCAGTTCGAGACAGAAGCTATCTAATGAGATGCTGCGTTATTTATATTATTATGTAATATAAAGAAATATCAAGATTAGTTGATAAAAGAGTATAATGATGAATAGTTGTAAAGTTCAGGACTTCTGGGAATAGGTTGAGCCAAATATAATGTGTAAGTTTACCTCGTGACTCGAGCCCGTGAAGGTGTGTACTTGATAACTCATTGGACCAAATAATATTACGATTTTATGAATAATGATCTCATAAGGAACAAATTGCAGATTTATTACTGGACTAAAGCAATTCATGGACTCGAATCATAAGTGAATGCAGTTGATAAAAGTAATTAATTATGTTTGATGAACCTGATAGACAAATGCCTTATTTTGTTTTGCTCTAGGATAAGTGAAATTATTGTAAAGATGTTTACAGATCGTTTCTAGCTTGTCAGTGGTTAGTATTGCTATATTTGTTATGTATTCAGACCCAAATTATGTAGCCCAGTTGTGTGGAGAATTATGTATGTTTGATTGTACCTATTTTAATCTCTTCTCAAAGAAGTGTAGACTTTATTTACGTTTGACATAATGCGTGTTATTTTATCTTTCTGAACAGTTTCTGAAGTGGACGTTTGGACTTAACTTTGGATTTTTTACTATTATTATTAGGGTACAAAATAAAGTATAAGGATTGAGATGTTTATGAGTGGTGAATGGGACTTTATCCTTAGTACCTGTAGCTAGCTAGAACCCCTCGTATAGATCTTACATTTCGGGTAAATGTGAAATTTTCAGTTTAATTTATTTTTGTAATGTTTTGGAATTGGAATTATAGTTTGTAATTTAGATGTACAAAAATTAATTGTAATAGGTAATCGAACTCTAACACCAAATCCGAGTTTAATTATAGGACAGTGAATCATTTTCTTTACATTTCTTTGAGAAAAGCATGTATTGAAGTATTTTTAAGCAAAGTGAGTACAAACCATGTATATTTGTTTTGAATTCATTTTGAGAAAATTCTAAAGCATTCAGAATGCCTGAAACATTTTAGTAGCAAGTATCATTAGACATTTTGTAAAGCCTAGATCTAAGAGATCACCTCTGCTAGTTTGGGAAGACAAAGTCCCATGCAGGGGTGTTCGCTTAGATGTTTACCATAACACATTTGCAATAAATTTGTTGATAATACTATTTTGTTTCATTGTCACATCAAAAAACGTCATATTTGCCTATCATTAAACCCCTTCTAGTATAACAGTTGTTACTTTTAGTGAAAGGGTTTTATTTTCCGATTAGGTACATGCGCCTTTGCCCAACTTATTAAGTATGTTGTACCTACGTCTCCTATTGAGCTGGATCTATAGTCGCATGAAACGTTATTTGTGAACACCGAATACTCACTCCTTTTGCACGGCTAACGCACAATGCGACAGATCTCTCCTCTTTCAACGCCTTCAAACCAAACTGGATCCCTGGTTAGAATAGTATAATCTCTGGCCTGGATAGGTTTCAATAGTAGTCAGAGTTGGGTTAAAGCAAAAGTGTTGCCATTGTTCATATTTTCTCGACTGCTCGCGATCTGTTAGCACGTATAACTTGTGTATGTTCCATAAAACGAATATCTCGTGGGTATTCACAAAATACATAAGCAGTAGGTTTGCTCACAGTCGTGATTTTTCCCAAGTACAGAAATAACTTTCATTCCCATAGGGGGTCATATTTGACCCCCTATTGTATTAGGATAAAAACTATCTTTTTATATTAGTATGGATACTAACTTCTTTTCGAGGCTTGCCTTAATTATTGCGAAGTGATAAGGTATTCGCCAATCCAGATGTCCAGCAGCAGCAGTGAGATTTCTGAAGAATGGTGGGCTAACAACCAGATGTTGCCCTTCGGGTGAATGATCAGAGTTGCAGGTTGTTGTCAATTATCACTCGGCTCAGAAATATTTTTATTTCCAACAGATATAAAACGAGGCGGTAATAAACCATCCTCTTATAGTTTATATTATTATGTATTACTTTTGCCTATTTTCTGAGTAAGGTGAATGAAATTAAGTGGATGTGTGTTCAATCGTTATTGAATATTTTTTGTGTAATGAATATTGTTGAAATGTAAGATTTATAAATCTATTTAGGAAAGGTGTAGAGGAATTATTTAAAAGGAAGGACGTCAGGAACTTGGCGGTAGTGGCGATACAACAATGTGAATAAACGCTCGATGGATGATTTGTATCATTTAATCGCCCCTAAAATGTACAATACAGATGTCGACATTCTCGAGCTGGAATAGTTACACTGTGTAAAAGTCAATGAGAATACTCACACGCTTTCACGCGATCACTGGCTAAATATATATTATCAAAGACTTTAAACAATCATGCTTAATATTCCAGGAGACCTATTTTAACATGATTTAGATAACAGTCTACAAAAAAATCAGGAACAGAAATAACTGTAGCATTCAAATAATGTTTACGTACAACATTTTATTTGCAGATTTTATATACTACATAATTAAATAATTGCATTCCTGATGACGCACACTGGTTAGTGTAACACATTTACACATCAGTCCTTGCATCACTATGAGGGTGAGGTTTCCACACATTCGATTCCATGGCCGTCCACTCCAGATAGTATACACTGAAACCTCGTTATGTGGGATGGCAGTAGTGTTCTTATAAGTAATTAGATTTAGAAAGCGAACAGCAGCAGGAAGGCCATCATAAGACAGAAGAGACCCATAGCCTCAGACAGGGCGAAGCCCAAGATGGCGTATGAGAACAGCTGTTGCTTGAGGGAGGGGTTCCTGGCGTAACCGATGATGAGGGAACCGAATACTGTTCCGATACCCGCTCCTGGAATTACAAAAACAATGTTAGATTTATGTAATGATGATACTTAGTTATGGGAAAAACATTTATTTCTGCTGCTGGGCATAAAAGAGGTAATATAATAAAAATAAAATAAAAGACATTAGAAACAATATAAGAAACTAAAAGGTAAACTAACTACTGAAAACCAAACGGAAACCAACTAACCTCAAAAATGTTCTTCAGCAAAAGAATTATAAATCGAATATAATCGCACACAAAAGCATGCAACATCAAAAAAAATATTTCAGGATGTCCAGTCAATCTTAAACACTGTACATAAAGCTTGTCTTAAAAAAAATATGTGTCTAAAAGGCAAACAACATCAGGAACGCAATCATCAGACAAAATAAACCCATGGCTTCTGACAACGCGAATCCCAGGATAGCATATGAGAATATTTGTTGCTTCAAAGAGGGATTGCGTGCATAGCCAATAATTAAACAGCCAAACACCACACCAATACCAAGACCTGGGGAAAAATTGGGAATGTTAGTTGCAGGAAGGGGTTAGCATGATAGGGAAGTTGCATTACAAAATGATAAGTGCAGTTTAGGCATTTAGCATTGAAACTTCCAATGTTTGATTATAAATGATATACAGATGAAAAGAGGTGTTATGCAATCAACACATTTCCTGTTCATGTTAGGTACTAAAGATGTTCTGAATATTTTTTTCATAATTCCTCATACCTAATAAAGTATGAGCTGATGGGAAGTTTCAAGGCTTTCAGGGGTAAATGAAAGGTTATGTTAGTGCACAGAAAACCAGAGACATCACAAGACATTACATAGAATATTACAAGACACAAATGCATAAGATTTTATAAAGAGATTACATACCGGAACCCGCTACTCCCACTGTCGCTGCACCAGCACCAATGAATTTAGCAGCAGAGTCAATGTCCTTTGTAACCGAGGTTGTCTGGAATGACCGAACTGCTGACAGTTGTGCTGGGGCAACAGGCACAATCTGTTTCTGTGTGGGGACCGCTGCAAGGGGTCGCACCAAAGCTGTATTGCTGAAGACCTGTAACAGTTACATAAATATTATAAAACACCCATTTCTTCAAAAAAATCCTAATTCCCTTGACATGGAGTCAAGTTCTATTGTATAAGAACTTATTCTCAAATTCTTTGAATGATAAAGAGGGCTTCTCTAAGAAATAACCTCTATGTCAAGTATACAAGTGTTGAATTAACCTAAAAACCTTTTGGAATACTATTTTGCAGTATATTATAACCAAAAAATACCGTTATTTTGTTAATATATTACAGAAACTTTTAGGTTTAGTCCCAAGTAAGTGAACTCCCAAGTGATAAGAATCCAGACTGAATAACACCCAGTTATGTAATTGTCAGTCAAGGTTATAATATTTTCAAAAATATAGATTTGAGGGCAAAGGGCTTTATAGATTCTTATAGTAATGAGGAATAAGCCGGTAAATAAGTGCAGGACCTGTACAAGGTCAAAATATTGAAATGTCACTGCAAAAAGTCAAGTAAGAGTAAGGATAAAAAGGACGGTAATGTTAGTCTTGTGAAATCAAGAGGAGTTATAATGTTTAAATATGCAATAGAATTGAGGATACTTACAGCAGACCTGGCGGCAGGGGCGATCAATCTGGCGGCGGACAACATTTTGTGTCTTTAAGATTTGGGTGCGGCGAGCGACAACTGGAAAAATCGTATCAGTACGTAAATAACCAGCAGAGAACTGTTCAGGTAGGACACTCGGAGTGCTACTGAAAAGTATCAGCTTGGAGTTGACGTTTGACCGACGACCGCAGAACGTTACGTAATTTCGGGTATACGTAACGGAGATTGAGTTTACTAATATAATACTTCTACGTTATAACAGCTACCATGGTATTACTAAACATGAAATTTACAGATTGGATTGGCAAATACGTTACCAAAGAACTAAATTATTCTGATGATGGAAAATGGCCGAATACACCGAGAAGATTTTATGAATGACAATCCTCTGACAACTTACGTACTCAAAATGAAATATTGACACTAACACACACAATATTCTTTATCCAAATGGTTTTATCACTTTTCTTGTAACAATGGTAGGTGATTTTTGCACTTTTTCACGATTATTTTATTCACAATTTTACCGCACTTACCAAAGAACACCGAGAAGGAGGAGACCGGCCTTTGGAATGTTCAATTTCTGAGTGCTGAAGTGAAACAGAGTATAGAATCTGCAACCCTATTGGTTGAAACTGACAATGTTCAGATCGGTACAGCCAACTATTGATCAGCCTGCGCGGGTGACAGCAAACTAAAATACTATTTATTTTTTTATTGTTACATATTTGTTATGTATAAGTAATAATAAATTAGAAAACAATACTGTATTTTTACTTTTATTATGGTATTACGTGAAGTAAAACTATTATATAAAAAAAATAATGATTTAGACAAATTCAATAACAGTACAGTCTTGATGTTGACTAGTGCGTTACCCTCTCTACGACATGGCCGTCTTCATGATAAACATCTGTAAATTCAATGGCTGTGGTATTACATTTCCAAGACTGGCGGATCTGATTGAACACATAGAAGACGTCCATATCGGTAAGTATAAAAGATTTTCATAAATACCGATCTATAGTCGGTATTTTATACTTGTAATATAATCCATCATCCTCCCCATTACGTCTTATCAATGCGTCCATGTTGTCAGCATTGTGTACTATTTTAGGTGGCGGACCAAAATAGTGCGGGAATTTTGTAATGTGATTAAAATTGTTGTTACTAAAATAAATTGTTACTCCTTATTTATTTACATAAACACGTTCCGTGCTTGCTCATTTATTTTATATAATCTTTGAAATGTAAACAATGAGTGCTTTGATGGATTATTGGTCAATTCTGATGCTTATTTTTATATTATTTTCAGACTATGATCCAGCCGTAGTAGAACAGAAAGAGGCGTCCCAGCCAGCATGCATCCCTCTGAGCTACGTGTTGAAGTTCTTCACGGAGGCGACACGGCGCGAATTTCAGAACATGCCGCCGGTCCCAGACGTTCGTCGGCGTTTGCTCTCCACACCAAAGACTCCATCTGTGCGCAGCAGCACTCCCACAGGTACGTAACTTAATTTTTTAATCATTGCGGTTTACCTATTACACTACACGATATATGGAGGCTGTCTTGTTTAGCGGGTTGATTCCTTTTTCTACTTATTAAACCGCTCTGTACATTGAAATCGTGTAGTGTGATAGAGCATTTCCAGCAGGCTAAGGCTTGAAGTAGCTAGTTGCAGAAAAAGCCTGAGCCCATAAGCTTCAATCGTAGTTGATTTACTATACCAATAACAAGATTACTACGACGAGAGACTAGTTATAATGTTTCATCCCATTATGATTCATCCCATTGAGTTTGTGGTGAGGCAAACACGTCCACATTAAGATAGTAACGTTCTACGAAGATGTAAGTTTAGCGTACAGGAGGCTAATTACTTCGCTAATGGCTAACAAATTGAAGCAGGTATTAACTCCGAGCTCGTTTATCGATTTTCGCTGGCGTTGTACTTAAGTACAACGCAGAATCTCTCGAATGCCTATTATGGAAGTTACATTTCTTTATTCATATGTACAACTTTACTTCACTTCCGGGTATGCCGAAAGTCGTCTACGTCTGGGAACACGATCCGACTAATGTCTCTAACATCACGGACTAGTTATCGTGCCGCATTTAAGCAATATAGACTATAGCCCAAGGCGCCTCCACCACAATCGGTCTGTTGCCAGAAACGAGCACAATTAGTTACTTACATGGAAAAGAGAGAACTTATTTTTTTAACAATGTGTGCTGAATGACATTCTCCATATTTTCGACCTTAAAATGGGGCTCCCTCCACAGAAATAGCCTAGGGGCAGGGTAGCAGATTCCATATCAAAATCTCATTTTTACCGATTACCGTTTGCCGCCCAACGCATAAATGCGAGCAAGATCGCGCTCACTTTACTCCTTAGCGGCTTCTTCTTCTATCGTGTGGGTTGTGAGGTGGATTACCAACCTCATCAACCCTGCTGTCAGGGTTATTATTGAGACGCCAAAGACATGACTCATGTAATGACTACTTACTTACATAGCAAGTAGTAACCGGGACCAACGGCTTAACGTGGCTTTCGAAGCACGGATCATCTTACTTTCGGACAATCAGGTGATCAGCCTGTAATGTCCTAACCAAACAAAGTGATTCTTGTGATATGTCCCCACCGGGATTCGAACCCGGGACCTCCGGATCGTGAGCCCAACGCTCAACCACTGGACCACGGAGGCCGTTAGTAAGACTCATAGGGGATGAGGTAAATTTAGCTACGAATTGGGGCAGGACGGAGAGTTACCCTTCTGCACGTGTAGTATTATTCTTTATTCAGTGCTAGAGACCCACAGGCTAAATGCGGCGCTGACTATCATAAATATAGTACAGTAAATTGCCTAATGTCTGCAGGTCCTGTAGTGGCGTAGGAGTGGGGTATGCAAGAGAAATGACTCTTGCATTGCACATTAGTGATCATGAACTTATGTCCGTATAAATTTATTTTGCAGGCAGCGAGATGGACGAAGACGAGCTGATGAGTCCGTCTGAAGACAGCAATGATTCCTGGACGACTGTCGAGGAGTACAGCTCCGAGTACATTCTGCGTTATGGTGTCAAGTAGGTTACACTTACCTTCTTCCGAAAAATATAATAAAACATCACAAAAAATAAATATAACAAAGCGTCCGTAAGCGTCTGAGAGGTACACACGAGATACACTTCTGCCTATCCCTTCGAGCACTTCTTAAAGATATTAACTAAATGAAAAGCAAAAGCTTCTTTTAAGGGCAGAAATCCTGGAAACCCGTCATTTATGATCCAAACGTGAATTCAAAGTCAACATTGAATTCTGTGCTTTAGAGCTTGAGCCAGGAATCAAACCCGTGACACTGAACAGGGCTACCACGGATTCACCTTCTTTGTGTCATCATATACCTTCGCAGATTGGCCGCGGTTCTCACGTCTATGCTTTTTTTGCGCTCTATACTCTTGGGCGGAATGCCAAGAGGGAAACCAGTAGCAACCCCTAAAAAGTAGCATGGAGAATTAGGGAAAAATAGGGCAGTGGTTTCCCAATACGACAGCGTGGCTCTTAAATTAGTGATGTGTGATACTCTTCTGCTGGACTTGGAGCTAATAAAAAACGTTGAATTCGTTTGGGGGAGGCCTATGCCCAGCAGTGGGCGTCATACGGCTGATGATGATGAATGCGTTCAGTAGCTTATCCTCCCGGTATGTCGTAAAAATCGACAGTGGGATTGAACTTCCTTTTTACCATGTTGAACCATTATGTATTACATTTTTTCGGATGATTTTAAGCAATGTTAGCAATGCTAACCTACCTAGGGATTATGAAGTGAGTGTAAATGTACCACGGTGTGCCTCCGTGGTCCAGTGGTTGAGCGTTAGCCTCACGATCCGGAGGCCCCGGGTTCGAATCCCGGTGGGGAGATATCACAAAAATCACTTTGTGATCCCTAGTTTGGTTAGGATATTACAGGCCGACTGTCCGAAAGTAAGATGATCCGTGCTACGGAAGGCACGTTAAGACGTTGGTCCCGGTTACTATTTACTGATGAAAGTGAGTAATCGTTACATGAGCCATGTCAGGGGCCTTTGACGGCTCAAACACCAGGGTTGATGAGGCTGGCATTCCACCTAACTACCAACACGAGAGAAGGAGAAGTGACGGTGCAGTGATCCTCTGAGTGCAGTGATATGTGCCGTTCTCTTCAGTAACATTTCCGTCAGTAAAAAGGCGCAATATTATGTAAAAAGAAGTTCATTACCCAGCCTTTAGGAAAATAGGATCAGAGTACAAGAGAGAACAATTTAAACAAAATGGCAGTCAGTTTCCTTACTATTAAACAGTTTTTACAACGAGAACATTCCCACACAACATTGTCGGGAACGGCACATCCTTGACTGGTTAACATTGGTTGCAGGATGAACAGTTCAGCGGCGTCGGGCGCGCTGGGTCACGCTGCGCAGGAGAAGCCGTTCGCCTGCCCCGTGCCTGGCTGCAAGAAGCGCTATAAGAATGTGAATGGTATCAAATACCACTCCAAGAATGGACACAAGAAGGATGGCAAGTGAGTCTACTTACAACTTTTAGCTTTAACAACTACCTTCTTTTCATCCTAGTCGGTCTTTGGAGAACTGTCATCTATTTGTCAGGTTGGCAGCAAGATCGTGACGCTATGTTTCAGGGTCTACCTCGTTATCGAAATCCAGAATGAAAAAGCGTAGAATGCGATCAAACGCGTTTGATCCCCAGCATGTCGTAAAAAGTAAAAATCTTTTTAAAATATTGTCTGGTAGGTAGAGTTCGCGCCACGAAGTTTCCCGGTCACGGCTCTGCTGTCGCAGTAGATGCATATCATTATTATGACTTGTCAATTAGTTCCGTTAAACGCCGGTCGAAAAGTGCCTCATTCTGATCTCGAGCAAAGTCTGCCGACATCGGGGAGACATGTCGCCTAGTGGAGACGAGACTTTATTGTCACAATTTGGTCATCTAATATGTGTATGACATAAATATAGTTGCCTTATTGACAGTTTTTATTCTATATCTATTTTCATACTTTCCATAGGAGATACCCAATGTTGCCAACGTCTGAACAATTTAATAAAAAGTATATTCCTGCTCCTAAGAAAAGGTTGAGCGCTCGAGAGTACTTCTTGAAGAAATGGGTACCACATTTGCGCACTATTATTCGTGTACACAGTATATCGTATTCTTTAGAGCTTAAAGTAAACTTTTTAAAATATTAGCTAGAGAAGAAAAACAGTAACAGAAGTTGTATTGTAGGTCATAGTAAATCAGGTGCATCGAACCGCAACTCCCGTAGACGCCCGTAGTGGATAACAGTATCTAGTTAATTATCGTTCAGTAGATTGAACTTGTCTAGTTTATTAAATGAGATATAGGTAACGATATTATTTATGTAGTTAAAGAACACATGTTTTATTCCAGGGTAAAAAAGGCTTACAGATGCCAATGCGGCAAAAGTTACAAAACGGCGCAAGGCCTTAAAAGCCATTCGATAACCCAACACATCGTCGCAAGCCAGCCGTCCACGTCCGCGGCTCTGGCCGCTATCCAAGCGCCCCCGGCCGTAGCGCCCCCAGCCGTAGCGCCCCCGGCCATAGCGCCCCCGGCCCGCACGTCGCCCCCGCGCGGCCAGGCGCCCAAGCTGGGCGGGCTCGTCGTCACCGCCTCCCCGCACACCCGCCCGCTCAACGACGCAGTAGACGGTAACAAACTAGTCCGCATCTATGACAGTCTCAAAACCAAAGATCTCCCGACGTTCACCATTCCGAAGCATAACCTGACTAGTCTGAATATTAGCGCGGCGCAGCACGGGATAGTGCGGCACTCGTCGGGGCTGCTCACCCCGGCCTCCACGCCCGGCTCCAGCCCCGTGGAGCGCCTCAAGCTCGAGCGCTCTCCGCGCGTCACCGTACAGAACACCCCTCTAACACCCCTCACTCCGTACGCCAACGAAATACCACACTAAACGCGCTCAGCTCAGGTTCATATCGCATGGGCGAAGCATACGAATTTAAAGTCACTAGCTATAAGTATCTGTAGTCATAAAGGCCAAGTTCCTAACCAAAAAATATAAAAAAAAGATTTAGTTTAATATTTGTTATTGAAATTCAGAGTATATTTTATCTCTCTCCTTCTTTGAAGGTGCCACATACTTAGCCTGAAATGTACCACGAGCATGCTTTAAATGATTGTTATAATTTTCATTTATGATGGCGCAATATTTCATTGCATTGGAGTCTGCACCTTAATTTGTTTAATTATTGTTTAATGACAAAATTGATACGAGTAGTCAATTTGTATTCCTCACAGAGGCAGAGGCATTGTATATTTGATTGTTTTGTTTGATTTGAGATTGTTAATTTTATCTTGATTATTTAATTTAGCTAGTTTTTAGTATAGTTGTTCATTTGATTTTTAGGAATATTATTCGTTTGGCCTGATCTGAAAAAAGGTGTCTTTAATGTTACGTAATGAAAATATAACACTTCAAATACGAAGGATTATCTGTAGCATAATATGTTTGTGCTTTGAATATAGTGAGTTGCTGAAGACCTTTTTTCAGTTTGGGCGCTAAAAAATATTAATATTTCTTAAGATATTTTAATTGACGTAAGATTGTCTTCCTCATTTGAGTGAGTCAAATGATTTAGTCACGATGTCTGTGATCGTAACGCGGCGGACTGTTTCGGATGCTAATGGCGCTTACAAACTAGGGCATTTACTTGTAATGGAATATCCGGTTCACGTGACACTCGATGCGATAACCACGCGATTCGAACATTTTTATACCGGGTACTTGACCGGGTCAAAGAATAATTATAAAATGTTTATCTAGAAATAGATTTCACTTTTTTTTGACCCAGTTTCGAAATTTTATTATGGATTTACGTAGTAACAATAAGTACGGCGTTTGGCCGCTTTTATTGATGACGTTATAAACTTCATTTTTTTAAAACATTTTCGTTTTAACGTTTCGTAAAAAGTATCTCATTTGACTAAGTTATCGTATCAAGTATCCTATTATAATATAAGTACCTAAATGCTGACATAATCTAGCAAATGTTTGGCCTCGTCATTTATCTCCTTTTTAGGTTCTTCACACTAGAGCTCCGTGACATCTTATTACAAGTTAATACCCCTGTCTGTAAGCTCCTAGAACATCGTCTAGTTTTGTCAAGCCTTAAAGACTTAAGACGAGTGCATTCGTAGATATTTGTATATATGAATATGTTATTCGTATATATAGGTAATATACAAAGGTTACAGGGCGCGGTCTGTGCCAGCTGGCGATTTGTTTAGTCGCATTATATTGCATATACAAGACTAAAAATTACCACGTATATCTCATTAAATCTTATCCATCCACGTGCCATTACTTCTTATATTTTTGTACTTAATTATTACGACGTCTCACGCAAAATGCTTGACCTTACCTAAAATTGTTAGTCTAACATCTGAAAACGTTAGATTTTTATAATAATAAGAGAAAACAAACAAAAAATGGCATTTGCTCTATTATCATTCAAAGCTAGGATAAAGGTATACTCGTAAATGTGATAATATTTTAGAAAAAGTAAAAAAAAATGCTTTTAAGTGTACACGTATTTAAATACATAGTTAGTAAGGCTGATTATTATCAACTTGGTGTGTGTATTCATGATATAATTTCATATCGCTTTACTATAAAAATACACCAGCGTTGAAGATGCGTGTAAATATTTAACAGAGGAGCAAAATTGAATTCAATTTTTAAATAATTTCGATTGAACTTTGCTCGGCTGCCAAATACATACACGTCATGTTCAACGCTTGTGTATTTTTTATTAGTAAGGCGGTTAGTGTATTTGTGCCTTCATTTGTTTCGAACGTCGTTGAGAAATTGTTGATGTTCAGATTTTCCTCATGAAAAACTCAAAATGTGTTTGTGTGTACTTACCAAGTAAGCTTATCAACGTAACCGTAACATGTTAGTTACATGTAAGAGATTCAAGCACGGTATTGTAGAATACAGTAATTATATTTATTGTGATTCGGCTATAGTATAACTTAAAATATTCGTCACAAAAACATAGCATGCTTCCATGAAAGTGTTTGATGTTCATTACTATTTGTGTACGTAGAAGCGACAATTAAAAACTTATTATGCTATATAAAACTCGGTGTATAGTTGGAATAAAAAGTATATTCCGAAGGATAGGTGCTATGGAAACAAGGGAATCAGTGCATAGAAAAAGTCAAATTGGCTGTAATATGAGATATTGCAATGATAATAAAAGGAAATATTTTGTCGCCACGCGCGTTCCTATGTAAAAGCTAACAACTTTAAAAAATTCAAGCAACAGTCATTATTTTTTAAGCGAACGTTAAAAATAATAGACAAAAGTCATGACTGGTCTCTCTGGTGCAATATCCGCGTGGTGGCAATAAATGTTCTTAAATTGTTAAACAAGAAATTTAAGAAATTCATGAAATTGTTCTTATGTAGTTGATTAGTAGGGTACGGTGCTGACGGGTATTGTGTGATATTTGGATTATATTTGATTACCAAAGAGATGTAATTTCAATTATGGCGGCCATGTTGCGGCAGACTTAAAAACTATGAAATTAGTTTAAAAAGCTAATCCTGCATTAAAGAGCTACTCTAAAATACATTTAATGTAGAGTAGCTAAGGTTGATAAAACATCTTTGATTGGCATAACGTTTAGCTTGTCGGTTGTATAAAAATAGGACACAACGGCAGGCTATGATATATTTACAGTCGAAATACTGTTACGACTTAGAAGAGGGCGTTAAACATTATCTTTTAATAAATAATTTTCGTTTACCTGTTTGTATTCATCGTCTGTAGTTTTGTTTTGTATTATTTAAAAACATCTATGTAGAAAACCAAAGCTACCCAATACTTGTTTTTATCGAAATATAAGTACTAAAGATATATTTTGAGAATACTGTCTCGGCTATAAAAAGTTCTTATGATAATAATTTTTATACGGAACCATAAACGAATGGACAATTGTATTCTTATTTTACACTTTGTACATTTAATTCATTATTATTTCATGACGAAAACTATATGAAACGATTAGTATGATTTTGAATCTAATTAGTAAGTTTTGTTATCGGTTTGTTTAATTGTAATTTGTGGCTGTTTGTTAAGTGATTTTTGTGAATATTATGCTCATTATTTCTTACCAAGTATTCATATTGGAATAAAACCATTATTTCATTTAAGACTGATAAACGTAGGTTTACGAATTCGATGAAAATTTTGATAAAAGATTTGAACTGAAAAATGTGGAGGAAACGTCAAAATTTCATCGAATTCCAGAGAAGGTATAGTTGGCAATATAAATTATAATTGTTTAAAGACATCTAATGTTATTAATTTATTTAGTGAATGCTTATTGATAACCTTTCAAATGGTTTCCATTGTAGTATAACATTATACTGAACTGTGGGAGACTTATTTTTATATTTAATTACAGGCGACAGCATATCAACTTTATCATTAATACTTTTTCGAGTTATATAAAAGTTTGTATTCATCTCCAAAAATACCATTCATAGAATTTTGTAGTCCTTGTAGAGAACGCGAATTTCTACGGTCGAGAAACCCTAAATAATCCCGTACTTACGTAAATTTTTCTTCTCTTCCTCGCATGCAAAACACCCTCAAAATAATGCTAAAATTGATTTGCTGTCGTCCGTATGGTCACGAGCATTACTATGTATACACTTTGGTACAATGTCACATTAACTTTTTTGACAAATTGAACTGTAAGTCTCACTAACTGTCAAATATGTTAGTGCGACAGAGTCCTAAAGTGGGTACATTATATTGCTCATGACTGTACATCATTGTGCTGTGCTCATACAAACTAACAAACTCCTAATGCGTTACTAAAGTTTTGATTTACATAGTATTTATTCACAGAATTGTTAATGTCATGTCGGATTATTTGAATTTTATTTAAATTCATTGGATCTGTGGTTATCGTCAATTATAAGTAATGAAATGACCAATTTTCAATGTTGAGTAGGCGGTAGGTTTGTGAAGGGAAGGAGTTTAATAAAGAAATGTTGATATTTGTCATTAACGCAGGGTGTTTGAAGGTATCGCTTGCGGAGCAGGTATACTGATATAGTGGACGGCAGCTTAATTGGAGTCTAGGGGTCCGTTTCATTCATTTTACAAGATTCAACTGCCAATATTCTGTCATAGGAAGGCAGAGAAATACAACGGGTAACGCATGGTTCTACAAGATTGTCATCCCCTTTCTAAAACTTACGCTTGGCCTTGTGTATTGGCACTTTCTCTTAACAATTATAATCGACAATAACCTGCTATAACAACCCTGATACCAACGTTGAAGAGGTTGATCAGTGATCTCACAATCCATACGAGAGAAGAATTATAATGCATATTATAAGTCTATGAAGCGGATCCCCGATCGTATTAAAAGATGTACACCGAGTGTGATTTTGTATTTTGTTTGATTATTGTGTTCGGTGCCCTTCAGTATTGAGCTTAGATGACGGTTGCTGCAAATGAGAGATATCAGAGAGCTAGTTGAAGTCATTTTGATCTTTCGAAGCAGTTTATTGAGTAACCTTTTGCGAAATATTGCCCATTTCGAATCTCAACTGATCTTTAGTGACAGGACTTTAACGCTACAGGTTTTGTACTTTTAAGATTGGGCACCGAGTGAACCCTACGAAATGTTTCCCTATTTCTTGTTATTTACAGACAGCAAAGGTTTTTTCAAAAATGTAGATTCCATTAACGGTTGTGAACTCTATACGAATTCAATCATTTTACTGGCGAAACTTGTATTCTTGTTTTCATCACATTTTAATATAACTAATTTTAAACTGTGCTCCAACACATCACATACTTACAAGAGTCTTACATCACTTCGAGAAAAAAAAGTAATGAAAATTCTAAGTGTTGGTTTTAATTGGTAATTGTAAGTAATTCCGTTAGTTACGCGACATAACACGCTTAGATGGTTTGTCGATAATTATACCTAATTTAGTAGGCTTTTAAGTGATTTGATGTGTCATACTATGTCTCTCCGTGTCGATAATAAAATGATTAAAACAACTGCAACCGTATCACTTGTTTTATTTATTTTTTACTTAATAAAGCTATATAATTTTGCAATTTGCTTATATATAAATAGGTAACGTTATTCTACAGTAATCAGTCCTTACATAATAATTATCTTAGAATCAATATAAATATTTTCTTAGTTGATTAAACATGTTTTTTTTTTAAACGAGGGAGAAATTAGCAGTGTATCACAAAGGAGTCTTTACATATTTTTATGTTCATTTTTATTACGTGAATAAGAACTTGCAATAATAAACCTATTTAGACATTTCTGACGTTTTTACCTCTCTGGTTCATGTATCTTAATATACAGAGGCGATGCGGGAGCGTTCTGGGAGCAGGGTTTTGGAATGTTCCAGGTTGTATGTACCCTTTGACCGCATATCGACGGATATTTGAACCAATAGAATTAGTATTATTATTTAATAGCCTTTCACCCGCAGTTTTGTCCTGTTTTCACCTTTTTAGAGAGTAATTTGCGGGATGTGTGAACAGCGGTTAAGGCGTGAAAAAGTAGGAAAGACAATTACTTTTGCATTTATAATATTAATAGGGATTATTTTTCACGTATTCATAACAGCGGTTACATAAAATCTCCCGTTTCTTGGCTGAGAACGCTCTTGGATTGTTACCGCTCGTGTGAATTGAACTTTACACAAAGCTAGTACTCAATATAAACTTGTTAGAAACATCAGGGGGATTAAAAAGGCTATAGGTATTCAGGCAATTCATCCCAGTAAGCAATATTGTTATTTGACATTGCGCATTTTTATATGCGCAAATGTCAAATTACATTATTGCTTTTTAGACGAATAGGGTAGTTTCCAACTAGTCAAACCAGTTACTTTTTAGTAAACGTCAAAACACGAAATGACTATGGAATTTGTATGAAAAACCAACCTGTGACGTTATTGAAAAACGTGACAAAATGTCCTACTAATTAAGACATTTTTCTTTTTTAAAATTCATAAATAAGTTAAATAGAAAAAGGAAAAACGTTTTTTGTCACCTTCAGACATAGGACTTTTTGGTGGGAACGGAAACGGGATGGTTGCTTTCTTCATTGAATAACCATTTCTAAATAATTAATACGAAGTGGTTTTTTGTGGTTAATGATCGCATTAAGTTAGTCGGAAAACATTCGCGATAGTGTTATTACATCGGAATATTCAATAAACAAAGTGTTCCTATCTATTTTCGCTTCGTGACAACAAGCCGCTTTATAATTCAAAAGTTTAAGCGAACTTTTGAGTTAATTCGTTTAGGGTTCGGAGTAGGAGTCTGCTGCGAGGGTGGGGGCTTAGGTTTCATCATTCATCGTCATCACCTTTGATCATTTCATTAATCATCATCAAGAAAAAAATATACATAAGACATGGCTGTACGGGCATAGTTACCTTTGCCTTGCCCATCGGGGAAAACTAAAACAACATAGACCTGTGTTTATTTGGTAACCAGAATTTCATAATTTATCTTTGATCTAGGAAACTATCCAATTGTTTAAATGTGGCCTTTTTAACTCCCCAGTTACCAAATTACTTCCTGGTGGCGAGTTGTTCGATGAGCGCGGCGATGCGTTCCTGTTTGAGGGTCTCCCTGATAGGACACTTGCTCTGTACAAACGCTAATGCTCCCTCGTCCTTCTGCTCGAACGCTACTTGTGCGGCCTCCTCGTAGAACCTTGAAAGGAAAAGTACATAACATTAGCTCACGACTACAACCCAATTGGGGTAGGTACACCCATCCTAAAATGAACTAAGTACCTACACTGCACCGAGGTTTCCGTTAGATCAACGTGATAGGTAGTGAGCCGTATCGCCATCTATAATGGTCAAGTCAACTGTGTTAGTGAAAATTAATAACTTATTGGTGCAAGTCCGATACCAGGGTTCGAACGTAATAAAATAAATTAAATTAAGTAAATTTTGGTGTAGGTAGTTTTGTTTCACCTAAGGGGATTTCTTTAAGCAAGTTATCAAGACTGCACCATTGAAATAAACAGTCTACTCATATAATTCTCATTGCTGAGCATAGGATTTTCATCATCGATTAGGGGAGATGGAGCATATTCCGCCACGGTGTTCTACTGCGGGTTGGTGAAAAAATCTCTAAACCCTAGTTAATTGAAAATATCTTTTTTATTTCAAAATTCCTTTGGCTTCACCAACCCCCTTGAACACCGTCAAGAGGACGAGCCATTACACCACTAGGGTTGTCAACTGGTGGGTTAAAAAGGCCACATCTAAGCAATTCATCAAAAAAAGCAATATTGCAATTTGACATTTTCGCATATAAAAGCAAGTGCGCAATGCAAACAAATGTCAAATAGCAATATTGCTTTTCTAGATGAATTGCTTCGATGTGGTATTTTAACCCCGCTGTACTTTTTTTGTCTCCTGAGATATAAACAGCTGAATAGGTACCTAGTGTTTTGTTATTAAAACTTCGTACATTGATAAAGTTTTTAAAACGAAAATAAGGACCAAATGCACCATATAAAACAATCATCATATCATAAACAGCCTATATACGTCCCACTGCTGGGCACAGGCCTCCCCTCAATCAACCGGAGGGGGTATGGAGCATACTCCATCACGCTGCTCCAATGCGGGTTGGTGGAGGTGTTTTTACGGCTAATAGCCGAACGGCTTAACGTGCCCTCCGAAGCACGGAACCATCTTACTTTTTCGGACAATCAGGTGATTCAAGCCTGAAAAGTCCTTACCAAACAAAGGACAGTCTCACAAAGTGATTTCGACAATGTCCCCATCGGGAATCGAACCCGGACCCCCAGATCGTGAGCCTTACGCTCTAACCACTAGACCACGGAGGCTGTTCAATAAAACAATCATTAACAAGCATTTACTCACCCAGCCTTAACATAATATTTGACCTTGATATCGTCTCGGCACCGCGGCAGGTACTTGAGGGCTTCATCGCTCTTGTTATGTTTAAGACACGCGTCCACAAATGGCTCGTATCCCACTGGAGACTTCTTCCACTTGGAGAACTTGTCCAGTTCACCCCACTCGCTCCTCTCTGCTAGTATCAAGATCCTTAGCCACCAGTATCTGAAGTGTAGAAAATAAAATATTTTTATTGTGTTAATTAAAAGATTTGAGTGCGCTGCTTTAAACCAACTGGTTTAAAGCAGCTCATAACATAACATAAGCTCACGATATCGCAATTGGGGTAGTCAGAGGTACAACATCGTAATGTGAACTAAGTATCCACATCTCACCGAGTTTTCTGCTAGACCAAATAAAATATTACATCATTATTTACTTATAAGAATGAATAATGAGCTAATGCGGCGAATAGAATATGCCTAAAATAGATACTTATATAAAATATATATGTCTAATAAAAGAAGAAAAATAAAAAGGAAAGTCTGCATATCTGTTATGCAGACTCCTTGAGAAAGAGAGAGAGAACGCAATATCTACAACAACATTTTCTAGGCTTGGATATAGAAGCCTGGGAGGGTAAAAACGCCACATTGAAGCAATTCATCTGAAACAGCAATATTGCTGTTTGACATTTTGTTGACATTGCGCGCTTAGTTTTATATACAGGCTGTTAGTGACATCGTAACGAATACTCAGGGGGATGATTCAGACCATGATTCTGAGTTAATATCAAGTGGAATTTTTCGTCGCAAAATTAATGATTTTCTTTTAGTATTTTTAAATTATTTTCAATTCTATACTTTTGCGATGGAAAATTCCACTTGATATTACCTCAGAATAATCAGCTGGATCATCCCCCTCAGTATTCGTTACGATGTCACTTACACCCCATACAAGTACATACGGTAGCCATACAAATAGGTATGGGTGTTAGTGACATCGTAACGAATACTGAGGGGGATGGTTCAGACCATGATTCTGAGTTGATATCAAGTGGAATTTTCAGTCGGAATATTCATGAAAATTTTTGTGTTTTTTTTTTATTATTTTCAGTTCCATACTTTTGCGACGGAAAATTCCACTTGATATCAACTCAGAATCATGGCCTCAATCAACCCTCAAAGTTTTCGTTACGATGTCACTAACACCCTGTATATGCGCAAATGTCAAATTGTAATATGGCTGTTTTAGATGAATTGCTTCAATGTGGCCTTTTTAACCCCTAAGATATTTTTTTATCTCTGGCTAAAGGTGGTTAAACGAAGTCCTCACATTTTCGCTAGTTAGTAACAATAGCTTTATACACACGAGTAGTGGCCTAGCAACAAGATAATGTACGAAACTTGCTTTCCATTACGTTAGATTATCATACACTGATTGTCGCGTGCCAAATATAACGTAGGTAGAAGTTATAATTAGATCCACATGCATTACGCAGTGGCCTCGAAAACAGCTGGCAGCGAGCGCGTGGTGTGAGCGGAGCGATTGAAAGAAACATCAAGATAAAAAAGCAAATTAGGCGTACTAAATAAAAGAACGTCACTCAGCATAAGCCAATAGCTACGCGTCCATTTGTAGCATTTGCTCCTGTCATCTTTAATTATATTAGCCATCCCTCACTTTGGGAGAAATAGCTGTAAAATGTAACTGAGGTTGCCATTATTGGTTGGTTGTTGGTATTATTGCCATTTCTCGTTTTAGGATACTTGAAAACCTAGTCAAATGAGACACTTTTTACGAACTGTCAAAACGAAAGTTTTCTTTAGCTTTTGTATAGATATACTGTACTGTGACGTCATCAATAAAAGCGGTCAAACGTCGTACTCATTGTTACTTAATTCATAAATATAATTCGAATATAAGTCGAAAAGTAATATGAGATTGATTTTTGAACATTTTTGACTGGCTTATATTTCTTGATTGGCATTTTATAATTTATCTTTGTAAATTGTTTTAAATATACGCGGTTATTATCATAATTAAAACACATAATAACGAGTTCTTACCGCGTTTAAAGCATAGGGAGTCCAGGGATATGAGACTCCCTATCCCTAGAGTCTCATATCCCTGCTTTAAACGCGGTAAGAACCCGTTATTATGTGTTTTAATTTATCTTTGACCCAGTCAAATACCCTTTTGGTGCAATATTAAGTATTATGTGGAGCCGTTTTCGACGTTATGTAACTGGGAACGACTCCGAGTGCTTGGTAGTCGCTGCCGTATGTCGGCTGCTAACCGCTGTAGTCGAGGCCGCACTCTAAATTTACTAAGCGCGTGACTTCCCTCACCACCGTAGTTTTATTATGATATAATATACAACACATGTCATTTCTAGGCAAGGGTACGTATTATTTAGATGTATTGTTGCCAACGTTCATACCACGTTGACGACACCGGTTCTCGTCCGATCACCGAAGTTAAGCAACGTCGGGCGCGGTCAGTACTTGGATGGGTGACCGCCTGGGAATACCGCGTGATGTTGGCTTTTTGCCTATGTTATGCTGACAAAAATCTTTGGTTATTTCAAATCAGTGTTGTCCTCTGGGTAAATTTTCACTGAACTCTGGCCTTTTTTGGTGAGCTGCGGTACCCATATACCTTTATGTTTTCCAACTAAATATTGATGTGTGTATATTTTAATGTTGTAAATTGTTGTAAATGTATGTGTGTCGTTGGTTTTACCTCAATAAACTTTATTATTATTTTTAATGTCTTCAGGATGCTGTTGGGGCTGTTTCTCACCCTGGTGAGGGAGTCAGTTTTTTTGCGTAAGATCGCTTCGAAACCATCGATCTGATACTCCGCAAACATCCCCGAAGCGCTACAAAAAGGAGGCGGGTAGGCGGTATTATGCCTACCTTCTATCCGGCATCCGGTACTCGGACCGCAGCTTGTCCGCGAGCTTCACCTCTCCCAGAAGCAGTAGTTTCTGCACAGTGTCATGCAGCGAGAGCCCGATGAAGCTCTCGCCGTACGTCTCTTGCAGGCTCGACTGCTGCTTGCACAGCTTGCGCGCGTCCTCGCATATTGATACTCCTGTAGATATATATTAGAGAACGTCCATCAGGGGGGGTTAAAATGGCCACACCGAAGCAATTCATATAAGAAAGCAACATTGCAATAGGGTAGTTCCCAACTAGTCAAATCAGTTACTTTTTACTAAACGTCAAAACACGAAATTAGTATGAAAAAAACAACCTGTGACGTCATAGAAAATCGTGACTAAATGTCGCACTTATTATTACATTTTTCTTTATAAAAATTCATAAATAAGTTAAAAAGAAGAAAGAAAACGTTTTTTGTCACCTTAAGATCTGGCTTTATTTAGTAATTACAATTTCATAATATATCTTTGACCTAGGAAACTACCCAATTTGACATTTGCGCATATAAAAGTAAGTGCGTAATGCAAACAAATGTCAAATAGCAATATTGCTTTCTTAGATGAATTGCTTCGATGTGGCCATTTTAACCCCCCTGTTGCTTCTTTCAAAGCTAAATTAAAAGAGCATTATCTATCACACAATGCGTAATATATGTATATGTATTACTGCAGTAATATGAAATTCCAATTATTAAATAAAGACAGATCTAAAGGTGACAAAACGTTCTTTTATTAATAATCGGAATTTCATAATTTATCTTTGACCTAGGAATCTACCCAATTGGGTTGGGTTGGTTGGCCCATAATTATGACCATACCTTTTAGTGTCTATATTAATCTGGTGGTAGATACCTGGATAGTAAGGGATGATGTAGTTTGGATTCTATCTTTTTGAAACCTAAATAATTTTCTAACATCTGCATACTACTGTCGCAAATAATATTTGTAAAGGTAATAAACGTATTTTTTTATATAATAATTTTGCAAAAATAAAAAAATATGTGGAACAAAATATGGATCAAAACACATTGTATCCATACGTGTATTATAGTAAAAAGTTTATCGTATCTTACCCAAGTCATTCTTGCCCTTCTTATAGCACTCCCGGGCGGATATAAGCGAGGCCTCGGCACTGCCCGGGTTAGTTTGGTCTATGGCGTCCCTGATGTGGGTGGCGGCTTGTCCGTGGAAGTCGTCCTCTTGCACATACACCTTGCGCAGAGCCTCGCGGTTGTGGCTCGCGCAGTACTTTATATACAGCGCATGCGCCAGCGGGAAGCTTCGGATGGTCAGCTGTGGAGGAAATGCAAACAAATACTTTATTGCACACATAGGAAATAATAAAAAAAGATAAATAGAAAGAGTACAATACGGCATTGCTAAGAAGCAACCTTTACCAGGCAACATTTGAGTACAGGATATATTTAATATTATATAATAATATTTAATATACACGACTTAGATTTATTAGATTTAGTAACCAGACAATTTTTTCAATATAAGTAAATTCAATATTATTAACATGATTATCACGTGCTCGGCGGTGAAGGAAAACATCGTGAGGAAACCCACATTCCAGAGAAATGCATTTTCGGAGGTATGTGACCTAACCTGTATTGATCTGGTTTTCCGCGGGTTGGAAGGTCAGACAGGCAGTCGCTTCTGTAAAAAACCGGACCTGTCAAATCTTCAAGTTAGGTAAACGGACCCTTGAAAAACGGAATAATGCTACGGAGATGATGACTCGTACCTATAAAGGTTAATTTAATTTAACTTGTCAAATATAAAACGGATTTCGATTTTTGATAGATGATAATAAATATTATGAAGAATTAGTAATAACTAATAAGATTATCACCAACATTTCCTCACCTCAAACTCATGTTTGCCCATCTTCTCCTTAAGGTGCAGCAGCACGGTGTACACCAGGTCGGTGTCGCCACTCGCCGTCGCCTTCAGCAGGGCAGTCGGCCCCTCTCCTAACGCTAGCAGCAGCGGCACTTGCAACTTGCTGTGGGTTTCGTACTCTAAGATCTGGACACAAATAAGGTTAATATGAAACTAGACGCATCTATATCATAGAAGAAACGTCTTCTTGATAGAAGAGACTTCTTGTCGTTGGCTGTAAACTAAAACTAATGAAGAGCAATTCGATTTTTTGTTTTATGGAGACTAGTTTTTTTTTGACGTGACTTATTGTAGATTTGCCGCAGATGGCATTAACTACTTGGCCGGACTAATGGGGAGCGCTGAAGGCTCTCACCCGGTACAACGTTTAAGACAACAGGTCTGAGGGTGCCCAGTTGGGCGCGAACCTCGGCTCAGGGCGTCGTCTCAGAGGATTATGGAGGCTAGCAAGTGACAACTCTAAGAATTATGCTAACGGCATCCGTGGTCCAGTGGTTGAGCGTTGTGCTCACGATCCGGAGGCCCCGGGTTGGAATTCCGGTGGGGACATACCACAAAAATAACTTTGTGATCCCTAGTTTGGTTAGGACATTACAGGCTGATCACATGACTGTCCAAAAGTAAGATGATCCGTGCTTCGGAAGTCACGTTAAGCCGTTGGTCCCGGTTACTACTTACTGGTAAGTACGTAGTCGTTACATGAGTAATGTCAGGGGCCTTTGGTGGCTCAATAATAACCCTGACACCAGGGCTGCTGAGGTTGGTAATCCACTTCACAACCCACACGACAGAAGAAGAAGAGAAATATGTTACTTGACAACCTAGTCACTTCACTTCAAATGATATACTTATTACGAAACGCCAAAACGAAAGTTTCCTTTGGAGTTTTTATGGAAATAACGTCCTGTGGCGTCACCAATAAAAGCGTTCAAACGTCGTACTCATTGAAACTTAATCCATAAATAAAATTCGAAAATTTATCTTTGACCCAGTCAAATACCTTATTCTAGACAAGGCTTCGGATTAGCTTTACATTACAGTTTTTATGGTAGAGCAAGCCGGCTCCAATCTCGGATGCGGGCGGAGTCTTTTCTATAGGAAGTATTAAAGCTTCTCATAGACCTCATGATATACATATACATTACACATTCATTATTATACATTATAGTTTGTGTATGTTTTCGGTTTCTTTTAATAATATTTATTTTTTTCATATTTTTTTTGATATGTGGTTACCTTGATGGCAAGCGACTTGCGTCCCTTCTCGGCGGCCTTCATCGCGATGGTGGCGTACGACACGCCCGGCACGTTGCGGAGCTTTTGACCGATCTCGCGCGCCGCGCTCTCGTTGTCTAGGTGCGGCTGGGTCACCTGATGATATTGTAAGACCATAGTAGATCACACAGAAATATACAACGTAACCATAGTCACACCCCGGACACTTCATACAAAACACCACGTTTTACACAGGCACTACACTTTGGCGTTATCGTACACGCTCATTTCTGTGTGACTCTAGCTCAGCCGCTAGGGGGAGCGGAGACTTGCCGTTCTATTCGTAGTATTATTCCTTATCATATAACCTCGTACAACATATAGACAACCAATTTCTGTAAAAAAATGTCCGCGGCGCATCTTTTCACAAACGACGGCATTAACGACACTGTTCAATCGATATTGCATTTTATTTGAAAAGCCCTAATCATCATCTTAATTAGAGGGGACGCACTTCTACAATCTACATCCCTCCAGCATTACCCTGTTTTTAACAGGGTCCGCTTACCTAATCTGAAGATTTGACAGGTCCGGTTTTTTACAGAAGCGACTGCCTGTCTGGCCTTCCAACCCGCGAAGGGAAAACCAGCCCAAAACAGGTTAAGTCACACACCTTCTAAAATGCAAGTCTCGGGAATGTCGGTTTCCTCACACGGTTTCGGACGTTTTCCTTCACCGCTGAGCACTTGTTAATCATTTATGACCCAAACATGAATTCGAAAACAAATTTGACAATAATTGGTTGTGTTGGATTCGAAATTGCGACCTCAAAGAGGCAAGCGTTCTACCAACTGGGCTTCCACGGTTCTTATACTATCTGCACGACGTATAAGTAATTACAACACGGTTCGGACACGGTTTTTAGAAAAACTCCTTGGCGAATGTAAGTGTATTTGTTTATGGGATGTCAGTTATCATAATGCATAAGAAAATCGCAACACAATGTCATCATGCTCCTGCACATATCCCACTCTATGTATGGTCGACATAACGTGTATTCCTCTTCCATTCCTCTCTGTCAGTCGTATTCTTAGCACTCACACCTTTCACACGCATACCCTCACACAAATCACATCAGAGTGTGATGTTTTAAAAATGCGCTTACGTGGTTTGCACTTCAAGGCGACGATTTCAAAGTTTACCTTATAGCAAGCCCAGTGTGACAACACCCTGGTGTGGCCCTCCTTGATCTGCAGGTAGGAGGCGATGTGGCCGGCCAGGCAGTGCAGGCGACGCCAGATCAACCGGTCTAGTAGCACGCGCTCACCTAGGTTCTGTACTCTGTGGTGTGGTCAAGGAATACTATTGGGCTAAAAAGTTTCATACAATACAATACAAATACACTTTATTGCACCAAAATAAAAAGAAATAATTACAAAAAGTCTCTTAATTAAGTACATGGCAAATGGCGTCCTTATCCAAGCTCATTCATTGATTGCAAGTAAAACATATCTCATCCAAACACTTAAAACATAAACAACCTGTATACTTTCCGCTTATAGGCCACGCTGCTCCACTGCGGGTTGGTGTTTTGACTAGTTGGAAACTGCCCTATTTACTTCCATACTGATTCTTAACGTCCTAAGTCACCTGGAAGTATTTACCTGTTCAATTTTGGAGAAAGCGAGTTAGTCTGCCGATAATAAAAAAAAATAAAACGGTCGTCATTATCCCGTGACCAGTAAAAAATACAAGCTACGGTTGGTGTGAAAACTCACATCGTGAACACAGCAAACTTTACCAAACATAACAGTGTATTACAAAAGGATACTGCAAGAAAGTAAGCGGAATAGCGACTTTGGGATCCCTAATCGCATTCAGCACCCTCAACCAGCGACAGGTCTTGACATAGTGGTCGGTCAGTACTGGGTCTATGATGAAGCCCTTGCCGAACTGAGCCGCGCGGATCAGCATCTTCTGAACGTCGGGACTGAATTCGAAGGCAGCGGCGTCTATGCAGTCTTGCACCGCGTTCGAGAGGTCTGGCTTCACTAGGCGGATGTACTCGTCTGCTCTGTGGCTGCGTTTCTGGAACGAAAAACAATATTAAAATATAGAAAGAAAAGAAAGAAAGAAACATTTATTACTTCCGGACACCACAGACACAGACAGGTACATTACATTTAACACAGGACAGAAACCACACGGAAATCAATAAGTACATAGACAAAAAAAATATACCAAAACAAAAAGAAAAACAAACCAAAATCATAAAAACAATAAAACTAATAAAACTAAGTATTCTAAATGCAACGCACTGACGGCCCGATGGAGCTGCGGTGGAGTCCGGAATAAAAGGACCTCGCTCAGCATAAGTTGCGGCGTGGGCGAATATCAGCTTCTTCTCAATATATCTATCATTGCATAGTATAAAACAAAGTCGCCTTTTCTGTCCCTATATCCCTATGTACGCTTAAATCTTCAAAACTACGCAACGGATTTTGATGCGGTTTTTTTTAATAGATAGAGTGATTCAAGAGCAAGGTTTATATGTATAATAACATCCATTAAATAGTGGAGAAATACTGTTATTTTTGAGGTTTTTAATGTGATGTCGTAAATAATTTCATTTTTTCCTCAGCATTGCACCCGGGCGAAGCCGGGGCGGGTCGCTAGTATGATATAAAAAGGAAGCGTCACAGCCTAACACACTCATCACGAAATCCCAGCTCCATATGTGCTCATCATCATTAATTTAAAAGCCACGCTCTTGTCGGTGAAGCATTTTCCATGCTACATTTTTAGGGAAAAATAGGGCAGTGGTTTCCCATCTTGCCTTCCGATGCCATATGTGCTAGGAGTCTCAAATTTTGCTTGTGGGTTCCTTTTAGGGCAATTTATTATGTAGGTGTTCTAAGACGGGATTTTGATTAATTCAACCCCTGAGGGTTTAAAAACTTGTATGAAACTCTGTAATTTTTACAGTTAGAACCATGAAATTCCGAGCGGACAGCTAGAACTTAAAAAAAGTTTATAATCCCTAACGTAGTGATCAGAGTAACAAGTTATCAATAAGAGAATCTACAGCTCCATTAGCTCTAAGATGAATGAAGTATGGTAACTCAAAAATAATAAACTTTTGCTGGCTTCGGAATGAATAGCACATAGTTTACCGTGATAAGAAAGTGACCCATTACAAAAAAGGCGGGGCGTACTCGAGGGCCTTAATTCTCACTAGTCACATAATCACATAACACAGCACACACAAGGGTATTTTCTCAAAAAATAATGTTCTAAAATACTTTAAAATAACTTTGATATTCTGTATTTTTAAATGTTCCTACTGATGTATAAAAAAAAAAAAAAACAATTTTCCCGCATATATTGGGGAGAAAAAAAAGAATGCTGCCCATTCAGTTAATTAATTTTATCTGTCAGAATGTATAGAAAAAAAAGCTATATTGCTCACTTGAAATTGTTTAGAGGCCTCTAATAGATAGGACCCGGGCGCTGCGCTGTTTATTCTAAATATCTTTTCAACAACCACTGGTACTTTTTGAATGAGTTCGTGTGTAGACTCTGAAATAACATACAATCAATAAGTTAATAACAACAGCCTATGTACATATGTCTCACAGCTGGGAATATTTAATGCTGGAGGAGGATATTCCACCACGGTGCTTCAGTGAGGGTAGGTTAGGTTAGATTGAAAAAAAAAAAAAAAAACTTAATACAGAAAGCAATCCAGTTTGAATATGGCTGATGAGGTTGGTCATTGATCCCACAACCCATACGAGAGAAGTTTTTTTTTTCGTTCTTTTTATCTGCAATCAGTCGCAAGACTTTTATCAGATTTGTTGCATTGTTATTGGTTTGTTTGAAGTAAAGCAACCAATGTCACCATTTTTTTTGTGCCCAAGAACATTCATTCTCTTGAGCCTCTTCACCCTACTGCTGGTTTCCAACAGCATGGTTGCTAAGGGATTTGGATGGTTGTTCAATACGAGAGAAGTAGACCATTTACTTTAACTCACCCATACTTTTCTTATCACTTTTACTACCATAACCATTTCATACTAAGTCTTAGAAAGTGGTGGGTCTTTTTTCTCAAAGCTTTATTTTTTGTATTATAATTGGTATTGAAGTCACTGTGGTCTTGTGGTTCACCAGTTTGGTTTTCAAACGGGGAGCGCCGGTTCAATCCTCGATACCGGACTTGCATACATACATACATACATAAACTCACGCCCGTAATCCCTAATGGGGTGGGCAGAGCCACAAGTAATCAAAGACAACTTGCAGCCACTGTTGATACGATGTCGTAAGCTGGATATGATGAACCTTATGGTGATAAGGGATCAGCCTATCGCCCATAATGTTAGTCCATAATGTTAAAGGACGCAATCCCTCTGTCGGTTTTTACGACATGCCCGGGATGACAAGCAGCTGAACGTTTTCTATGTTTTTTATTTGCTCCCAGAACAGCATAGAAGCAAGCAAGTGCAATCACTAAAACAGTTGGATCGATCGTTATGGACGGTGCTATGGCTCAACCACCTATCACGTTGGTCTAACAGAAAGCTCGGTGAGGTGTGGGTACTTAGTTCATCTTGCGATGTATGTACCTCTGTGTATGTATGTAATTGGTACCTGATATAACTCGTACGCAGTCCATCTCAGGGATGATATGGAAGGGTCCGTCGTAAGGGTATGGGTACGCGTTTCCATTGAACCCGTATACGACCATCGTGTCGTCCCAATGGCCTACTATCGCCTGCGATCCACACCTGTGTAAAAAATGATTGCAAATTAAAAAAAATAAAGTATTTCAACTTTAAATAAATAAATTAAATTGATGATTTCGTCTAAAAACATAATCAAATACAGTAGTAGTATATGTACGTATAGGTATTACTATACTATTTATGTTATTTACTTAGGCTTGTAGACTGGAGGCCAAACTAGGTTACCTATGACGACCGAGTTTGGAGCTGGTTACCGAGGACAAGCCATTACACCACTAGGGTTGTCAACTGGTGGGTTAAAAATGCCACATCAAACCAATTAATCTAAAAAGCAATATTACATTTTGACATTTGCGCATATCATAAAAGTAAGTGCTTGATGCAAACAATTGTCAAATAGCAATATTGCTTTCTTAGATGAATTGCAACAATGTAGCTTTTTTAGAATCCCAGTACATTTGGCTGTTATTAAAAACTGCCTATTTAGTAATAACATTTTTTGTAACATGCATTTTTTCTTTATTCTACAATATTTGGAACTGCCAAGGGTATATGTAGGTACCTATCATTATTATTATAGTTGTACTGAGAGAAACAATTGAATGTCACCAAAATCAAATCAAATCAAATATACTTTATTGCACAGAACTAAAATTTCAAGAATCAGACAAAACACACCAACCAACCAACCAACCACCAATTGTTACGGCCACATCGAAAATGGTTCTTGTTGTTCCCTGTGTATTTTTTTGATGGAGATTTGCAATGAGTCGCGTGAGATTGATGATGTTATCCAGCGTATTTCGGCTACGACGACTGTTTCAACTCCGATGTTTATGTGCTCGCATGTGGCTTATGTAACCAATCTTGTTGGAAAAGATGTGGATCTTTAGCGGACATGTGAGAAGATTATTGATTAGTCAGAAGTAGAGCAACCGAAGCCACTATCTTCCATAGTATTAAGCGCCCAAGAACTTTGTGAATAAATAAAAATAAGCCTCACCAAACAAGCTCCTTGGGCTGCTTGATGTACCCGGTGTCAATCTCGCAGTATTTGCTCTTGAAGTCGGAGGAGCCGAGCCAGAGGAACCCTGAGTCAGTCAGCAACGCCACGTGGCGTCCGTTCTGAGACGGCACCATTGTCAGGATCTGGGTGTATGGGTTGCTTATATCCGGACGCTGGAAAAGAAAAAGTGACTCCTTTTGTTTGCCGTAATCTCATTCTTGCTTGTTTTGTGGCAGTAATAATTTGGAAGTTTGACATGACTTTATAGTTTTGGATTGTAGTGAAGGTATGCGCCAACAATGATACTGATTCCTGTACAGTCATGAGCAATATAATGTACCCACTTTAGGACTCTGTCGCACTAACATATTTGACATTTAGTGAGACTTACAGTTCAATTTGTCAAAAAAGTTAGTGTGACATGGTACCAAAGTGTATACATATTAATGCTCGTGACCGTACACACCATCTAATTTTATTTTAAGTTATACCTGTCATTATCTTATCCGCTGAAAAAGAAAGGGACGAGTAATCCATATGCATGAAATTAATAGAACTCACGTCAATTTTAGGCAGACATTTAAAAACCCTTTCATAATTTTATATTAATCAATAACTTAAAATAAAATTAGGATGTGTCTGCAGGAATCGGGGCGAAAGTGTATGTAAAGTATTGTAGTATTAACATTATTTATAAAAGGCGTTGACGAGCGAGTTGTCGTTGAGGAGCTCGGTGGCGCAGCGGTAAACGCGCTCGGTCTGCGATTGTTGAAGTTAAGCAACTTTCGCAAAGGTCGGTCATAGGATGGGTGACCACAAAAAAAAAGTTTTCATCTCGAGCTCCTCCGTGCTTCGGAAGGCACGTAAAGCCGTTGGTCCCGGCTGCATTAGCAGTCGTTAATAACCACCAATCCGCAGTGGGCCCGCGTGGTGGTTTAAGGCCCGATCTCCCTATCCATCCATAGGGAAGGCCCGTGCCCCAGCAGTGGGGACGTTAATGGGCTGGTGATGATGATGATAAAAGGCGTATTGTTAAAATTTCAACCTATTTCAGACACGATTTTGGTCATATAAACGTAATTGGCTTTTAGAAGTCCCGCTACTGGGAACTGGGCGTCTAAAAGGCCACATTGCAACTCATCTAAGAAAGCAATATTGCTATTTGACAATTGTTTGCATTCCGCACTTACTCTCATATGTCCGAATACAAACAACAACAATACAACAATATTGCTTTTTTAGATGAATTGCTTCGATATTGCCTTTTTAAATCCCCTGGACTCGCCTTATTTGAATATACCGTAGAAAAGTATTAAGCCCGGTCGCGCTTTGGACGCGTTTTCGTTCGAATATGCGCGAAAAAAGAAAAGTGAGATTCGTTTGTTCGTTCGAATATGCTTCATACGAATGAAAAATTAGTCAAAGATAAATTACAAAATTATATATCTTGAAATAGAAGCCAGTCTAAGATGATAAATACCGTTTGTAACGGTACAAAGGAACAAACGAATCTCACTTTTCTTTTTTCGCGAATTTGAATTACTAATTAAGTAACAATGAGTACGACGTTTGACCACTGTTATTGATGATTCTGGGCTATAGTAGGTTGAGAAGCTTAGAAGGTTGAGAATTCTTATGAATACGTATCCAAAGTTCTACCGGCCAGAGCACTCTCTTCTTTTGTTATATTTTTAATGAAATATACATACCATGAGCACGGCGCGCGACTCTCCAAGCTGACACTTGTAGATCTCCTTGTCTCTGCACACGAGGAAGCCGATCACGGCCGAGTTGCGGAGCCCCGTGCTGAGCACGCACCATGATGTTATGGGCTCGTTGGCTCCTGCACATTACACTGATAAATTAGTAATTATTTCTAACTGCGTAAAATAGTTAACAATAGTAACAGCATAGCCATACATATACTAATATACATCAATTCCTCACCAGCTATGTTAAGTCCCATGCAATAGGGGACGAGCCTAATGTCATTAACCAGCCACAAATCACGCGATATCAATTGCTTATGATCCAAACATGACACTCACAAAATCTAATTCAGTGGTTTAGATTAGATTTGAACTGGTGATGTTAAGATGTAAGCAATGCATGCATATGTGTGTGCTAACAATAGTAAACAGTTAAAAACTTCCGATCTCATTGCAGATGGGCTTGCAAGAGAACATCTGTTTGTAAAGATTATGAACTTACGGGGTAAGTCCGGCACGGATCTAACTTTGGGTTCGGCGACGTTGCTGAGCAGGAACATGCGGTTGGTGGTGGTGATCACCGCCAGCCCCACCCCGTGTGGGTTCGGGAACAACTGCGCCTTGCATACCTAAGTAATGTGCAATTTAGCATAATTTAATTAAGGCTCATTTTCCTTCCTATGTCCACGCAATAACAGATAACGTAACATAAACTATAAGACTATTTGCAAGATCCACCTTAGATCACATTGTCGCTTATTATCAGGTGAGATTGTGGTAAAATATGAGTATATATTATTTAAAAAAAATATATCAGATTGCTTTTTTAGATCACTATTATTATTTGTCTAATAATAATAGTGAAATAGTTTTTGCCTCAAACAAAATAAACACTAGAGAGAAATATATGTTTTTGCTTTCACTCACTGTGTATGAGTGTATTGAAAAAAAGTGGTATATTTTTATTCTATAAATGGGCAATTAACCAAAAAAAATATAATATTATATAAAAGTACAAAATATATTACTACTAAACATACCTTGGTATCCCTGACTTCCTGCCCTAAGCTGAAAGTCCGCTGGTAGGCACCAAACATGTCGTAAATCAAAACATCTCCGCTCTCCTGTATACATAGTAGCTGCTCTCCGTCAGACCAGCCCATGTGCACCAGAGCTCCACTGTTCCACTAGAATAATAACATTATTAATTCTTTATTTATTATTATAATTAGTATTATTATTTATTTAACAATTTATTTCACACAGAAAAGAGCATAAGACAAATAAACTACAAAAGGATTGCAAACAGTTCACACTTTGTGTTAAATATGCCAGTTATAAAAAGAAAATAAAATAGACAAAATCAAGTACCTAATATAACAGTAGACTAGTATACACTTAGAAATAAGTACATAGCTGGCGTTTTTATACTTAGTAAATACAATATGAATTGTTATACTTAGTAAATATATGAAGGCTTTATAATATGTCAATGGTGAAATTGGAATAAAAGTGATTTTAGAAAGTAGTGTGGTGACAAAATTTGTTTAATGATGCGACTTTTTAAATGTCACTGTTGACATTATTATTATTTGAAAGTTGTGAGGGCCGAACTGAATACAGCCTGTGAGATCACTGCGACCTTGTCAGATCTCATCATCATCATCAGCCCATTAACGTCCCCACTGCTGGGGCACGGGCCTTCCCTATGGATGAGTAGTGAGATCGGGCCTTAAACCATCACGCGGGCCCAGTGCGGATTGATGGTTATTAACGACTGTTAATGCAGCCGGGACCAACGGCTTAACATGCCTTCCGAAGCACGGAGGAGCTCGGGATGAAAACATATTTTTTTTTGTGGTCACCCATCCAATGACCGGCCTTTGCGAAAGTTGCTTTACTTCAACAATCGCAGACCGAGTGCGTTAACCGCTGCGCCACTGAGCTCCTCTGTCTTGTCAGATCTATTGTGACCTAAATCCCTACATTTAAAAATCTTCCTTTAGATTGAACCGTTTGGTCGAATGTCACTGTCATTATTTAACTTAATGAATGCAAACTTACCAAAATTTTAGATATAACAGTCCCAACACAGTTATAGATAGTGATGACAGGTTTGGACGTGGTCATGATTCTCACGAACTGCTTCCTGTCTCGTACCACAGCGATAGGACCTCCATATGGAGCCCCGCTCACTATCATGTTCTCCAACCCTTCGTCCATCTCCCACACCATTGTGTACAGGTCGAACTTCCTGGAATTATAAAAAACATGGGTCAATGAATTTGTGCCTGCTTATAAACCTTTAAAAGCACAAAATATCATAAACAAAGAGCGTTCATAGGCGCAAGGAAATAATATTTTAATAATGTACAAGTAAATAATTAGGATTTTTATTTTCCTACAAAACTGCATCTATGGATATACATTAGTTTATAAGTAGAGTTGTGATTGATTTAAGATAATGAAAGGAGTATTATGTGACTTAAAAACATGGTCCTAAAATTTTAATTACAAACCTGTAATAGGAGTCCAGCTGAAACCAGTCGGCAGTCAGTAACGCCGACATTTTACAATTATTTAAAGTTTACGTTATGAAATGAAATATGAGTACAAATGTGATAAGTTTGGCGATAACTGGTAGATTTTCCTCATAGAAACAACAAAATTATAGATCTGCCGGTAGCAACTCCATTTCCACACGAATTATTGTATTATCATGTCAGATATCCACCAAATATATTAAGTGCACATTTTTATTGATTTGAGAATATTTTAATTAGAGGAAATATATTTTTCCTTGGATTTACTACAAATTCATAACAAACAATTCACGGATTTTGACGTTTAACGAGATTTTTTTTTTTTTTTTTTGTTTTTGTTTTCCCCGAAGGGTAAGGCAAAGGGAACTATGCCCATACAGCCATGTCTGACGTATTTTTTTTCTTGATGATTAATGAAATGATGAAAGGTGATGATGATGAAACCTAAGCCCCCACCCTCGGAGTAGACTCCTACTCCGAACCCCAAACGAATTAACTCAAAAGTCCGCATAAACTTTTGAGTTATGAAGCGGCTTCCTGACACGAAGCGAAAATAGGCAGATACACTTTGTTTATTGAATACTCCAATATAATAACACTCGCGAATGTCTCCCGACTAACTTAATGCGATCATTAACCACAAAACACCACTTCGTATTAATTATTTAGATTATTCAATGAAGAAAGCAACTGTCCCGTTCCCGTTTCCCGCCAAAAAGCCCGTTTAACGAGAGCTGTCGTCTGTCAGATTGGCATATTTCGTATCGTTCAAAAATAAAAATTTGTACGTTTTGAAATATGATCAACTAAAGATTTGTAAAAATGTATTATTAATAAACATAATTAATTTTAAATATTAACAAACTAAATAATTATATTAAATTTGCGGCTTCTTTTTCAATTAAACCAGTTTTAATTTATAGACTCAAGTAATATTTTTATTTTATTTTTTTACTGGCTGAAACAATGAAAATATTTGATATTATGGCTATTCGTTGCAAATAAAAAATATATATATTTTTTCTATTTCTAAAGGCGTTATATATATTTTAATTTTAGCGTTTATTGCCAGTTTTATGTATAATAGTATTTTATGCAACAGTTGTATAAGAAGGGTCAAAAAATGCGAGTGGCGTGAGTTGCGATGTGAGCCTTGGCGAACATCGCAATAAGAGACGCCACGAGCATTTTTTGACCTAGTTATACAACGTTGCATACAATACTTTTTCTACGACGACGTAATTTTAAACGAAACACAAAAATTTTCTAATTTATTTTCCAACGCGCGGGAAAATGGCGGCAAATGTATACTTTTTTTTTATAGTATATCTATGGCACCAAACAAAGTAAAGGTGCCAGTTTGCAGGTCAAAAAAAAAAAAAAAAACAACAACAATGCTTTTTTGGCGACATTATAGTACAGTTACTTTTTTTTTTTTTTTGTTTTGGTTTTCCCCGAAGGGTAAGGCAAAGGGAACTATGCCCATACAGCCATGTCTGACGTATTTTTTTTCTTGATGATTAATGAAATGATGAAAGGTGATGATGATGAAACCTAAGCCCCCACCCTCGGAGTAGACTCCTACTCCGAACCCCAAACGAATTAACTCAAAAGTCCGCATAAACTTTTGAGTTATGAAGCGGCTTCCCGGCACGAAGCGAAAATAGGCAGATACACTTTGTTTATTGAATACTCCAATATAATAACACTCGCGAATGTCTTCCAACTAACTTAATGCGATCATTAACCACAAAACACCACTTCGTATTAATTATTTAGATTACTCAATGAAGAAAGCAACTGTCCCGTTCCCGTCTCCCGCCGAAAAAGCCTAGTACAGTTACACTTTGTAAACAATGCTTTTATAGGCCATAGAGCGTACACTTTTTCAAAGAGTTTAATTATGTATGTACTTATATTAGACTTTTTGGTTATTTAAATGCCAGATTAAAGTAGAGGAGTAGAAAAAAAATATAAAATACCTACATTCAAATAAACTAGTTTATAATGAAAAAGTTATTTTTTGAAAAAGTATTGAATAAATAAATTATAAATAGCTTGTTCATTGATTGGCGAATAAAACTATGGGCGAATTTACCTTTATTCATTTTCAATTTCTGTTTTCGACTGGAATTAATTTCAGAACTAATCATAAGTTTTTCTCTGAACCTGATAACGAGGTACTTACCTCTTATTTACCTCTATCGAGGTTAGGTGGCGCCACCGTTGCGTACATATTCAAATTCAAAAGCTCCGTATTTAAATTATTTGTAAATAAGTAAATTCTAATCGTATAAGTGTGAAATAGTTAAAAAGGTGTTCAAGATATTCTAAATTCTTGTGACTAGTGTTATCCAAGCGAAAAAACAAGTGGATATCTAAATATTATTACGTAAAATGAAAACTGTGAATAATTGCCTGTTTACTTCTTAAATGACTTGCTAAATACTTTTGAATTACATAGAAACATAGTGAATAATAAAACGCGAACAGTGGAGTGCAGAAAGTGGAGGAACAGTGATTATAGCAATAAAATAAAACATTGTTTATATACCTACCAGTGACTTAAAATTTCAAATTAGCTTTCAAATCAACCGCCAATTCCATAACTCTGTAGCTGAGACATGAATTGACATGATTGACAATTTCACCGCACATTCTATCAATCGATTAGCCTAGCGTACTAACTTGCGCGCGTCGAACGAAAGGTCGTGGGTTCGAATCTCAGTAAAAATAGATTTTTTTTCCTAACTAGTAAGTAAAAAAAAAATTACTTAAATTCTTTTGACTTTTTTTAGTTTATTTTTTGTTATTATTAAATATGTGCAAGAAAATAAATATCAGGGTACGCCAAAAGTACATAGTATAATAATAAGGGTAGAAGTAATATCACAAAAAACGCCATCTATTGGATTTTTGGTGAACCATTTTAATATAGAAGAAATCGAAATAATATCCTACCCAACAACTCTAAGCATCTCACAAGATGGCGCTAAAATGCAGTAAATGTACTGGTGATATTGAAAATAGGCATTATTTATGTTGTCAATGCTGTGGGAAGGCATTTCATGTTGGGTGCACGATAATCGCAGAAAAGCTATATAATGCCTATTATGCCGGTAATCCTGAAAAGAAGAAAACATGGATATGTAACGTATGCCGATCCACAACAAACGCCACAAATCTCCAAACATCACCGATACTGCCAAGCACTTTCGGAATTAAAAACGCCACTACTCCTGTCAATTATATCACACAACGGAAGAAGTCTGTTGTTAACGTATCTACTTATAATTCGTTCCAATCCCTAGCCGACTCTGAAGATGATGACGAGGACGTCAACGTATTAGGCTCCGTGGACGGAGCACGACACATAAGTTGCCCGATTCCGACAGCACTAGATTCGGAAGATATTGAAGAAATAAGATGTAAGCTTCAAGCCTTGCAAACGAAGCTTGACGCAGCTGATGGCGAAATACGTAAATTATTGAGTGAGAATCGTGAGCTAAGAAAGAAATTACAAATTAGTGAATCAACTAATGAAACATTGTCATTGAAACGCACATCACCAGTAGTCACACCTGAAAAGAAGAATGCTTCCACAAACTTACGAAAAGACAAACGGGAAAAAAAGCGGCTTGACTTCGGTCAGTGTTGTACCTCAACTCCAGAACAACAGAAGGACCTCTCCAGCATCGCCGAAACCAACATCTTGACCTCGAATAAAACTAAGGTAGATAATTGTAAAACTCAACAGGAGCAAGCTGTGACAACCAAATATCTCGGGGGCGATAAACACGGAATAGATCCACCGAAGAACAGGGTTATGATTTATGCGGATGAAAACGGAAGATATTTAAGGAAAATATTAAGCAAGCTGTTGGGAGATGAGTTCATAGTAACTGCAACACTGAAACCGCATGCGTCATTTGATGAATTATTAAGTAGCTGTAATCGGGAATGTCGTAATTTCACAAAAAACGATTATGTCATTATATTGTTTGGTGTAGGATTAAAGTATGGAACTGATATGTTTAATAAAATGATGCAAAGGGGTGTCAGAGAATTAAATAACACCAATGTTTTGATAAATGACTTAATGAGTAAGCGACAGGGAATTAAAAGTGTAGACACGATTATAAAGTCGGGTTGTCTTTGTCTGGCACATGTAGAGAGTTACGAAGTATTTTTGTATGATGATAGAACGCGTAGTAGAATGCTTAAAGTAGATACTTGTAAATCTGTATGGAGAGCAATTATGTACATTAAAAGTCACACGGAATTGAACCAATTAATACAAGTGAATAATGCTGGACCGTACTTATTGAATGCTGAACGTAACTCTGTAGTCACAACTACACGTATGTTTGATGTATGCACTCAGACGGATGATACGTTTTTTCGTGACTGACCTGGAAACTTTTAGTAATCGTTTAGACCAACTAGAGACTTGCTCAAAAAATAAACCTGTACAAAGTTCTAACATAACTATATTTTATCAAAATATTTGTGGAATAAATTCCAAAAAAGATGAATTATGTTTGTTTTTAAATACTCTTGGCCAAAGACTACCACTTTATGTTTGTATAACTGAACATTTTCTGAATATCAATAATATTTCATTATTTAACATGGACAATTATAAATTAGCTTCTAGTAACTTTAGAGAGAATATGATACGGGGTGGTAGCTTAATACTAGTTCTAAATGAGTGTAACTTTGAATCCCTGTCTATATGTAATGAGTTGTATAAATGTCTTTACTTTGAAGTGTGCGGTATAAGGGACATCGACAATAATTTAAATGTTTGTTGTGTGTACCGTAATCACAAGACATTTCGTTTTGTTGAATTTATGAATCAACTAGAAAAGCTGTTGGAACATTTCTTTAGCAAAAGATGTATTATAAGTGGTGACTTTAATATCGATTTATTGAATAATGATAAGTATACCTAAAGACGATTTTTTGACACTGCTAAAGTGCTATAACTTTAGACCTCTGGTAGTAACTACGACATTCATAAGGGGAAATGCGCATTCTTGTCTAGATAACATTATTACAAACTTACCTGAAGATATGATAGTCTCTACTTCTACGAATGATAATGGATTATCAGATGGCCATGCTGCGCTCCTTTGTGATATAACGGTCCCCGAAACATACATAGATAGGAAAAAAGAATTTATATTTACTGACAGAAGAATATTTAATCCAGCTAATACAAGTCTCTTTAGATTAGGTATATTGTCTCACGACTGGACTAGCAACGGGGTTAATGGTTTTTTATTGGAATTCGGTGGGATTTTCAAAAAATGTTTTAGTAAGAAAAGATGTAAATTGAAAGATTTTACAGGTATTAATCTTCAATGGACAACGAAGGGCATTAAAACCTCAAGTAAAATGAAGCGCTTATTGGTTACTGGTTATAATTCTGCATATGATGAATCAATAATACAATATAAAAATAAATATATTAGGATATATAGGCGTGTAATTAAATGTGCACGTAAACTAGCAGTGCAAAGACTAATTAAAAAGGCAGAAAATTGTCCTAGGACTATTTGGAAGATTGTCGACAAGCATAGAAATAAGGATAGAAAAAAGAAAACTTTAAAAATACACATAAAAACGAACGGAAGATTTATAGATGACTCTAAAGAAATAGTGGAATTGTTTTCTAATTGTTTTGATAATGGTGGCAGTGGTGCAGTTGTTACGAAAGATAAAACGGAAGCAGCAAAAATATTAGAAAAATGTGAGAAACGTATCGAATGTGATATGAAGTGGAAGTATATTACGCCTTTTGAAATCATTAAAATTGTTAGAAATATGAAAAATAAAAGGTCATCTGGGTATGATGACATTCCTATATCAGTTATTAAAGACAATATTGATATTTTAGCAGCGCCTCTGTCTGATTTTTATAATAAGTGTTTTGAGGAGGAAGTGTTCCCGGATCAATTGAAAATAGCAAAGGTAGTACCAATTTATAAGAAAGGTGTAAAAACAGATTTAAAAAATTACAGGCCAATTTCTCTACTGCCCATTTTATCCAAAATTTTCGAGAAAATTATTAAGGTTAGATTAGTAAAACACCTCGATAGCAACAATATAATTAATGATCGACAATTCGGATATCGAACTAGTATAGGCACCATAGAAGCCATAGATACCCTAGTGGATGACGTGGTGGTTGGTTTAAATGGGAAAGAGAGAGTTGTTGGCATATTCCTGGACTTGACAGCTGCTTTTGATACTATTGATCATTCCATTTTGCTGGATAAACTTTACCATTACGGCATCAGAGGAAAAGTCCTAAATCTTTTCAAATCTTACTTGACTAATAGGTATCAGTTTGTGGAACTTGCGGATGTAATCGAAGGTCAAGAAATAGTGTACAAAAGCAAACTGACCGCCGTCAAAAGAGGTGTGCCACAGGGCTCAGTGCTGGGGCCTATACTTTTTAACATCTTCACTAATGATCTCGTCCATTACATGTGTAGTGAATTGAACGATGTTAAGGTGGTAAGTTATGCAGATGACACCAATGCTATTATCTCGGCAAAAAGCTTCCAGGAATTACAAATCAAGACAAATTATGCCTTACAAATGTTTGACAACTGGTTTTCCACTAATAGCCTGTCCTTAAATATAGCTAAGACTAATGTTATGTTGTTTAGAACCACTGCCAGGAAAAAAGAATCTTTATGTGTAGCTTTGAATAATATAGATATTAAACCTGTAGAAGCAGTCAAATTTCTTGGTGTACGTATAGACACTTTTTTGAATTGGAAAGATGAACTCTCTCGCTTGGAATCTAAGATAAGCTCTGCTTGTTATGCATTGAGAAGTTTACGCGACGAGTTAAAAGTGGAACATCTGAAAACTGTTTATTATGCTTTGGTAGAGTCACATCTGAGATATAGTATAAAGTTTTGGGGTAACAGCTATAGTTATAATATAAACAAAGCGTTTATTTTACAAAAAAGGGCAATAAGAACAATAGTGCGCATTCCTCAGTGGATATCATGTAAGGAATACTTTCGCAGCCTTGGAATTTTAACGGTACCTAGTCTGTTCATTCTTGTCCTATTGACTGATCTTGTAAAGCGGCCGAGTAGATTTGAAAGTTCTGAAGAAAGAACAAAAAGAGAGACGACACGAAGAAAGGACTTACAGAATGCAATAGCCCCCCAATTCAAAGTGGCAGAACAAAGTGTAAGGTATCAAGCGGTCAGATTATTTAATTGCCTCCCAAAAGAATTTAAAACTACTGATGACGCTAATTTATTTAGTAAAAATCTTAAACTCTTTTTGCTGGAGAATTGTTTTTACAGCGTTGAGGAATACAAACAACATCGACATTGTTTTTAGTGTAAGTTTAAAGTGTAAGATATTTTTTTTTTTTATTATTTTGATATTGTATGTGTTTGTTGTAATAGTTTGTTAGGTATATTGTAAGTAAGTTATAGTCCCACTGTTGTTTTAGATTGTAATGTAGTTTAAGCTTGTTTTTATTTATTTTTTATTTTCAATTTCCAACACAATGTTAAGTTGTTACAAGGAATAAATGAATATGAATATATTTAAGAATGGAAAAATAATAATCGGAGTTTATTAAGTACGTCCACCACGCTGCTCCACTTTGGGTTTGCGTAGGTGTTTTTTTACGGCTAATAGCCGGGACATGCGGCTTAACGTGCCCTCCGAAGCACGGAACGATCTTTCCTTTTTCGGACAATCAGCTGATATGCTGTGGGAGTATGCTCCATGCTCTGATTGGTTGAGGGGAGGACGGGGCCCAGCAGAAGGGGCTTTTTATGTTTTATGTATTAAGTAGGTAGGTAATATTTTCTATAAGTAGCGCAAATATACACGTAGGGTATAACATTTAAAATTATAACTTTTAATTGCAACCTCTTTATCGTGGCCTTACACTTCAGCAAAGAAGGCACAGGGAGGGAAGGAAATAGGGCCTTTCCCCACAAAAGCGAACCTAATTTTTAATTCCATAAACGATTCATGGTGATCTTCTTCTTATCGTGTGGGTTGTGAGGTGGAATACCACCCTCATCGACCCTGGTGTCAGTGTTATTACTGAGCCGCCAAAGATTGATTTTCATAGTGATGAAAATAATATGATACATTATAAATTGAATGTTTGTATTGGCGCGATCGACATAGAATAATCAATATTAATTGTAATATTAGGTACCTACCTATCACCAAAATGATGGCGGAAAGAGAAAGCGATGAAAAATAAAGGGAAAAGGGTTTCCCAATTCTAACTTCCTTGAAAATATTCCATTACACTTAATTAATGCTATTTACGTAGTATTTACTCAAGTTTGTTTACGGTACATTAATTTTAATTAAAAGACGAAGTTTGAATTTCTTATTTTTTGCTTAGGTTGGTACCTAATTCAGGATTTTGGTTTGAAAGAGGTTTGATTTCAAATAGGCTAGTTTCCAGTAGTCAAATCCGTTACTTTTTTCTAAACGACAAAACACGAAATTACCTACTTTAGCACACTAAGTATGACGTCATAGAAAAAAGTGATAAAATGTTGGACTTATTATAACGTTTTCTTGATTAAAAATGAAAAATAAGTTAAATAGAAAAATAAAATGATTTTCGTGAGTTTTAGATCTGTCTTTAGTACTTAATCAAAATATTATAATTTATCTTGAACCTAGTACGGTCACGAGCATCAATATGCATGCATACACTTTGGTACCATGTCACATGATGTTTTATGACAAATTGCACTGTAAGTCTCACTAAATGTTAAATTATGTTAGTGCGACAGAGTCCTAAAGTGGGTACATTATATTGCTCATGACTGTACACGACACGACCCAATTTCCTCTACTACTTAGAGATGGACGAGTTCCCGGCTTCCCGGTGCCCGGTAAAAATATTTTTATACCAACCTCTGTAAGGATGTCATCCTCTGGTTGGCATCGCTCCTGGCCACTAACTTCAGGTCCTGGATGGTTGCCTTACTGACAATAAGTACACGTTCAAAATTATTTTGTTGAAATATTATGTTAATTGAAAATGATTTGAATAATAATAATGATAATATGAAAAAAAAATTAATAGATAATTAAACGACCTCCGTGGTCCAGTGGTTGAGCGTTGGGCTCACGATCCGGTCCCGGGTTCGATTCCCAGTGGGGATATATCACAATAATTACTTTGTGGTCCCTAGTTTGGTTAGGACATTACTGGCTGATCACCAGATTGTCCGAAAGTAAGAGGATCTGTGCTTCGGAAGGCACGTTAAGTCGTTGGTCCCGGTTACTACTTAATGATGTAAGTAAGTAGTTGTTATAAGTATGAGCCATGTCAGGAGCCTTTGGCGGCTCAATAGTAACCCTGACACACGATAGATAGAAGAAGAATAAATAATTGTTTAATTAAATAATTAAGATAATACGTAATTCAATGAGTCTGTTACTAACTTAGTACCTACGTAAGTTCCAATTGTAACGAACCATCTTTACGCTAAGTTGCTTGAAAATAAATGTTTTTTTTTTAAATTCATCTAGCCCATATTTAGACCTTTTAAGGCACTTGCTTTCGTTCGCCGACTTGAACCCGCTTTTTCTTTATATAGATTTTTTATGACTTGTCATTTATTTTTCATGGCTTCAACTCTAACTAAAAATATAACGGTACGAGGAGTGACTGGCCACTTAGCAGGGCTATATTGAGAGTGAAAATAAGACAGATCCGTCCGCTTTGAGGTGGTTCTTAAACCTGATCTTATCCGCTCTAACCAGTACTGTAGTGTTTACATAAGTACATAGATACATCTTATTGTGGGTGGTGAGGATGGTATCCCGACGTGCCGGCAGATTAGAGGAATGATTGGTGATAAACGATGACAAATAACTTCAGCAGGAATATATATAGTTTATTAATAACACTTCACTAACAAATCCAGAATTAGAGGGCACCCCTAGAGCTGAACAGTATAATATCTTTATGTTGTTCTTATGAAGGTCGGGGATGCAATGAGTCAGTGTGAAATGAAAGGAAATGCGGAATGGAATGAGAATTTGGTAATTTAAAATGATTGACGGTCAGAACCAAAGGCCAGTATGTGCAGAGTTTGTACTCTGCTACAGATATAATTAAATATATAATATATTATTAAATACTTGAATCGATTCATAAATACAGGGTATTAGTAACATCGTAACGAATACTGAGGGGGAAGATTCACTCGATACTCGATCCACTTGATAGTAACTCAGAATAATGAACTAAATCACCCCCTCAGTATTCGTTACGTTGTCACTTACACCCAGTATATTCTGTCGTCTCGGGCACTACGCGGTGGCCACAATTAAAAAGTAAACGGGACTGGTATGTGCGTGGAGTGTAGACGTAGTGTGTGGCAGCTTGACCTAGGTCTGCCAACCATTGCCCAATGGCTCAAATTAGCTTCCAAACGTTTTTTCGATTCTGCTCCGCACCACCCAAATCCCCTGGTAGTTGCGGCTTCCGAGTACAATCCGCTTAGGGACGGTACTGAAAAGTATCGGCGTCCGAAGCACGTAATATACGATCCCGACGACCCGATTACTCTAGCCATAGAGGCAGCCAATCAGCTCGCGACACCAAACACTTCAGGTCCCCGATACCGACCCCGCCGGCGTGGTCGACGATTTCCCTCATTCAGCGCTTATCGCTATCGACCCACTAGGGTCGATTAATTCTTTCAAATATTTTTCCTCTCAGACGACGCCCTGAGCCGAGGTTCGCGCCCAACTGGGCACCCTCAGGCCTGTTGTCTTAAACGTTGTACCGGGTGAGAGCCTTCAGCGCTCCCCATTTGTCCGGCCAAGTAGTTAATGCCATCTGCGGCAAATCTACAATAAGTCACGTCAAAAAAAAAAGTGTGTGGCAGCGAACCGATATTTAAATTATATATTATATTGAGGCGAATACACTACAACCTTAATATGATCAGTAAAAGCACAAATAGACAATGGAACCTGTGCGGTACGCACCAGGAGCACGATAATGCGGTGCGGAGCGGTTACTTGTCGTGGTAAAGGTATCGTAGCAAGGATGGTAGTTGCAAATAATGCGATTTTAGCTTGTTTTGCCGTAAACGACATGTCGTATGATGTCATCACACATCGCTAGCTCGGAAACGATTGGACAGTTCGTGGTGCATTGCGTGAACCGGAATGAACTTTTTAGCGAAAAGTCCTAGTAATCCTAGTAGTTCTAAGTTATATTACAGAGAGTTGCTGATTGATTGACTAATCAAATGTAAATTTCTTCAAATTACGTTAACGTTAATACTGACCTATCGCGGTAGCCTAATAATAAAGCTCGGCGAACCGCGGGTACCTATTTAGTTCGCAATGCGATGATGTACTTTGCCGCATAAATGTCACATACCTAACTGTATAGTGCTGTATGTAATGTATAATCTTTATTTGTTAATTATGTTCTGTCGTCTTACTCTCTCTAGAAAGTAACAGTTCACGCATTCCCAGCACTCCTTGTAAATAATCACTACAACTTTACGCACAAGTTAATAATTTACTTTGCTATCTCTCTAGTAAGTAATATAATCTATTTTCTTACAAATAACTGGAAAAACTCGCCGCGTATGAGGTGTGGTTACACTGGGCACTCTCATATACGAGCCTAATACATGGAACTTGTAAGAAATACAGCTTTCTAAGTCAACTTGCCAGCTTTGTCATGTTATTATGAGCAGTGGCGGGCTTAGCAAAATATTTAGGTGGTGCGAGACATCACAGTGACGCCCCTTCAAAATAGAGGGTTTTTCTCGATTAGTTTACGGCTATCGAAATATAACTAATTAAATCTTTTAAAAATGTCGTTTACGGCCACCCATTAAATGTATGAGTTTTACGTGGCCGCTAAGAGGTCCCTGATGCCGGGCAGCAGCGGTATTAGTACTGGTCGGAGGCCGAGGAAATGGATTCTGGTAGGGCTCTAGCTAGAACATCACCGATTGAGAAATTGGTCGGTGTACTGCGGAACGGAAGGCGATTGGGGCAACCACCGTTCTACACGCCCTATCAGAATCTGTGGAGTAATGAAGGCGATTACTCCACCGACAAGAGCGCAGCTCTTAAATAAGGAGAGAGAAAGAGGTCCAGGTAATTCGCAGGGCAGGTGTGCCCAATCCAATTCCTCCCCTTAGTGCCAAGGCTGCCAGCCAGGGTGGTCCGTCGTCAGGGTAGCTGATTTTGACGTCCCTCACCTAGTGCCGCCACTGATTGTGAGCAAGGTCTCATAAGGGTGAAATCGAAAGTGTTGTAATAAGTAGGTACTTACCTAATACGAATTTTAAGAAAATTTACTGTATTGTATAAAATGGCATTATTAAATATAGTTAGGTATTTATACTCTGTTAAATTAGGAATTAGGTTTTTAAAAATACCTATCCGACTGCGTAAAAATTTAACTAAACAGAGGTAAACAAGATGACGTAGGAAAATAGTAGTGACAAATGAAAAACATTTTTACCAGATTTACGTTAAGGTATGTATCTTCTAGGTACGACTCCTGTTACCTACATGGTACTACTACACTATTACCCTGCGTTATTCAGCAACTAACTCTACTATTACCCTGCGTTATTCAGCAACAATCCGTCTGACTTCTTCTGAACAAAACAAAAATGGACATTATAAACCGTGTTCTTTTACGAAGATCAGGGATAGAAGCCAATGGAAATCCACGTGCCTGCGTACCCCGGTGGGAAATAGGCATGAGTTTATGTATGTGTATAAATGGTGGAACTGAAAATTCTGACAGCGTGTATGTAGCTTTAGAAGACTAAGTGTATGTATCTAGAAATTTACTTATACTGTAGGCTGTTTATATAATATTTTATGGTATTTTTGTATTAACTGTTCTCCCTCAAAAGTTAGTGTCTTAATAGGTAAACACACATACATAAACTCACGCCTATTTCCCACCGGGGTAAGCAGAGACTATAGAATTCCATTTGCTTCGATCCTGACACACTTCTCTTGCTTCCTTCCTTGCTTGTGATAGAGTGAGAAACAGTGTGATAAGATAGAGATGTGGTGTAAAAGACGATATAGTGACTAAGATTGAGAAGGGAATGTTAGGTTGGTTTGGACACTTAAAGCGGATGAAGGATAATAGAATTGCAAAAGCGGCATATAAAGCGAAAGTTGATGGTAGGGCTGGCAGAGGAAGACCGAGAAGGACTTACGATGACCAAATTGGAGATGTCCTTAGAAAAGGTTTAATACGATCTACTCTGAACCGGCCTGCGTGTATGAAGCGATTGAAAATAGGTAAAATACACACATATAGTAAAGGATGTATTGACTATATGCGATGAAGCTGGATGCACCGTCTGTTGCATATAGTCAGCTTCCAAGGTCGCAGGGTGACTGCACAGAATGCACTGCGAGAGAAATAAAAATGGAAACCGGTCATCTCAAGATAGACTTGTTTACAGAAAGCTGCATATTATATGAGCCGAGTTTTTGATGTTGTGTATATGCTGGTTTATACGAGATACTAGAAGTTACACTTAATCTAGGTACCCACTTATCTAATAATCGACTTAAGTCTTTTTTTACCCACGACGGAACGGAGCAGGTATATGCGTTTAGGGTGAGAGATGTTTGTGTGTGCGTTTGTGCAAAGAAATGTTACTAATTATCTTCTAAACTAATAATCCGATTTTGATGCGGTTTTCAATAACGGGTTTGTGTTTGATGAGTTCATGTTATTATTGTTTAAGAAAATTGCTACTAAAATGATTTCAAATCAAATACACTTCTCATCAAAAAAATCGAAACACTTCCGTTTTCATTGTTTCTGTCCGAATTTAACACAAAAAAGAATTCATACGATGAAAAAAAAATACATAAATGTATAGCTGGCAGTTTGGCCATTACAGTAATAAGCGAAAATTCTAAATTCAAAATTAGAATTTCATTTGTTTATCTTATAAACGAAATGAATCACTGTTTTGAGACAAATGTGTGTTTAGGGTTGGAGTACATTTAGCGTTTAAAAACTAAAAATTGGCACCTATCCTTAAACTTTTTGTTTTTTATTTCAATACTGTGACTTTGGGACGTCTGAAAAAAGGTTTTTTTTCTAAAACGTATGGATACTTCGCCCACAGAAGCCGCCCAAGTTGTGGCATTGCTGGATTCTGGCCTTAGTCAGCGTGTTGTGGCTGCAAGACTGCATCTAAGCCTGTCATCTGTTCATAGAGTCTATAAACGTTATCGGGAGACTGGTTTGTTCACGCGCCGTTCAGGATCTGGCAGGAATCGGGTCACTTCTGAGCGAGATAATCGATTTATTGTAACAACTTCTTTAAGAAATCGACGCCTTAACGCTTTTCAACTGCAGCAGCGGCTTCGTGTTGTACGAAGGGTGGCTGTAAGTGACTCTACAATTAGAAGAAGGTTGAAGGATCGTGGACTGGTACCGCATAAGCCAGCAAATGGGCCGAAATTAACTGCAGACCATCGAAGAGCGCGCCTTAACTTTGCACGTGAGCACCTAAATTGGTCATACCTACAGTGGAGCAAAGTTCTCTTTTCTGATGAGTGTAAAATTATGCTGTATGGTAACGACGGAAGGAACAAGGTCTACAGAAGAGACGGAGAACGCTATGCACAATGCTGCATTGAAGAAAAGGTCAGCTATGGTGGCGGTTCGTGGACGGTTTGGGGAGGAATCAGCGCCGACGGTAAGACAGAGCTTGCTTTCGTGTCTGGGCCACGTCTGCCTGCACTAAACTGTCATCGGTACGTCGAAGAGTGTCTCGAGCCTCATGTGATGCCCTATGCACATTTTATTGGCAACGGCTTCATATTCATGCACGACAATGCTAGGGCTCACACCGCGGGCGTCGTACGAGATTATCTTAACGAAGTCGATATCTCTATTATGGAATGGCCAGCAAGAAGCCCGGACATGAATCCCATTGAACATCTGTGGGACGAATTAAAGAGACGAATTCGAGCAAGAGATCCTGCCCCAGAAACACTTAGCCAGCTGCAAGATGCAATCCAAGAGGAATGGGACAATATACCACAGCATGTGATCGTGACTCTCATCCGATCGATGAAGAACCGTATGGAAGCAGTAATTAGAGCTCGGGGAGGGAATACAAGTTATTAAATAAACGTTTTTTAGCTTTTTTTCATTTACGTGTGTTGTTTTATCCATTTCCTTTATACTCCATACGGAATAAAAATGACTCATTTAACAAAATACGAAACCTATGAAAAATTCATTTAAATTTAGAACATTAACATTAAGATTTGATAAGCTCATATTACTCACTATTAAACGACATTTAACATTTATTCCTAAATGTACACATTTTTCTGATAATCCTGACAAAACGTAAACTTGCAAGGTGTTTCGATTTTTTTGATGAGAAGTGTAGTTTTTTTAATTAAAATGGGTTTGCTCTTGACTTCGTTCTTCCGCGAGGAGAAGAAGAGATCGACGTAGTCTATAAATGTAGTCGTCGTATCGTGTCGTCGTCTGTCTATCGTAGTCGTGTCTGTCTGTCGTGGTCGTCGTAGTTTACATTAATATGTATAAGTTTGGCGAACAATCTTACTTCCCGTCGTCTTGCATCATTAGTCCATAGTTCTTAGACAAAACGCAAGCGACTGTAATGCAGTTTACGCCGGTTCGTTCCTTTAAATTAAACTGTTGGGGATTCCTGTCACATCTAGCTTAATAAGTACCTTCTACTGCAGGCGAGGGACCAGCGAGCGGACCCTTACTGTGGGGGACACGCCACGCCGACTAAGCGCGACTGATAATCTGTGGGTACCTTTTTTTTGACGTGACTTATTGTAGATTTGCCGCAGATGGCATTACTTGGCCGGACATCTGTGGGTACCAGTCATAGTACAAAAAAAAAACAAGGTATGCTCAAAGTGACAGTTAACATTTCAAGGTTACCCGCGCTGACGTCATCTCACCCTCCGTTGCTATTTTGTAAAAAACGAATCACCCACGAATAATGTTTTTAATTTACTTTGCAAGGCAATTTTAGTAAAAGATTTACTTACAGTTTTAATGATTTTTATATATGTGACCACTAGTGATAAGTGATCTTCTTCTTTGCGAGTCGATGGCGATCGATACTAAATTTTTGCTGACCAATAATTGGCTACGCTTACGGCATTGTCAGTGGCTTCGTAAAGTTCTTTAATAGTGCAGATGATAATTGATAGTAATTAAGTACGTAAGCCAGTAATTCGCTTAATTTTCAATAATAAAATGTAAGTCCTTGGAATGAGATACCAATTTAATGGTAACGTTAATATAACACTTACGTTATCAAACGGCTAGCAAAGGCGGCTTTTCATATGATTGAGCATACCTTCTTTTGTTGAATCATGGGTCGTCACTAATTTAGATTTTTATTGGTATCACGGGTACCGGTTATAAAATACAATTAACATTTATCCGCCCCGCGATTTCATTCGCGTGAAACTACTATTGAAACTATAGAAGATTCATACAAAATTTGCGACCAGGCCCGCAAATACCGCCTCTTTATATGGCCAGTCCAACGCTGGTATAGTCATGAGCAATATCATGTACCCGCTTTAGAACCCTGTCGCACTATCATAATTGACATTTAATGACACTTACGGTTAAATTTGTCAAAAAAGTTAATGTGACATGGTTTCAAAGTGTATACATATTAGTACTCGTGACCGTACAGTACACTGCGCTGACCTTCCGCGTGGCGTATCCCTACACCAACATTTCGCACGGACCGCCTGCACCCAGCAATTTTCTCACGAGTCGTCTCCTCCACTGACTATTAAGTAGTCACTGGAATTTGCATCCATAATGAAAATATTCCGTCTCTATCCCACGTATGATAAACATGCACGTGTGAGGGGTACATTAGAGTCATGAAAGCGTATCCTCATCGGTGGAATTAGCAGTAGTTACGCGCAAGTTGTTCCGAAGTTAGCAGTAGTCGCTCATGTTTTCTATTTAAAGTAATTACTTAATTAATGATTTCATTATTGTACACGAAAGAGTTGAAAACTATGGCCACACGACATAAGATAATATCACACCTGTATGGTCACGAGTACTAATTATGTAATACACTTTGAGTCCATGTCACATTAACTTATTTGACATATTAAACCGTAAGTCTCATTAAATGTCAAATATGATAGTGCGACAGGGTTGTAAAGTGGGTACATGATAATATCAGATAATACCTGTGTAAATGTCATGATTTTGTTTTTTTAGGTTACGCTTTTTAAGTTTTTAAATATGTATAACCGTAACCGTATAAAAGAGGAAGCTAGTCTAGGGTGGATCATGCTTACCTAACAAATGCCAATTCACTCTAGCCTTGAAGAATTCCAGATTATAACGAGTTGGAAAAACAGACAACGTCCATCTATAGTAGGGCAGTCCATCTACAGTAGTTAAAAGACAATGCTGACAACATAAAAAAATGTTTTTAAAACGAAATATGTAACTAACTAAACATATTTAAAAACTTAAAAAACGTAACCTAAAAATACAATATTATGACATTTACACAGGTACCTAAATGTAGAACCAATCTCGAAGTGGGTTGGGGTAAATATTTAAATTATCCTGAATATATTATTAGATTAAATTATCCTGAATATATTATTAGATACAATCCGGAATTTCGCATCGGAGATTTTTAAAGGACTGCTGAAACGATTTTGGAACTATTTATAAAACGGAACCTACTAAACAGGTATCCACCTCTGCCCACCAGTCCCAACTGTTTTAGGAACTTACTCGAACATTACACAATACGATCATGCCTATTTCCCGTACATTCATAAAACAAAATTCGATAGACAACAAATTAGGCAATTAACCTTCGACGAAAAACTACTGAACCGAAAAATATAGATTTCTAGGTTAGCAATGTTATAGATTTTAGCTAGTTTACTTTAGCTCCTCAATTAAATAATTGAATATATTACCACAATGTTACAATAATGAACAGCCTCCGTGGTATAGTGGTTAGAGCGTTGGGCTCACGATCCGAGGTCCGGGTTCTATTCCCGATAGGGATATCGTTGAAAACACTCTGTGAAACTATCAAATCAAGTATACTTTATTGCACAGAACTAAATTTCAACAATCAGACATAACTGTCCTTTGTGTGGTAAGGACATTGCAGGCTTGAATCACCCGATTGTCCGAAAAAGGAAGATTCCGTGCTTCGGATGGTACGTTATTCTGTCGGTCCGGATGTTAGCCGTAAAACAGCTCTACCAACCCGCAGTGGAGCAGCATGGTGGAGTATGCTCCGTACGTCTTCCGGGTGATTGAGAGGAGGCCTGTGCCCAGCAGTGGGATGTATATAAGCTGGTTATGTTTTTATGTTTATGATATAATAATGACAGGAGCTCGGTGGCGCAGCGGTAAACGCGCTCGGTCTACGATTGTTGAAGTAAAGCAACTTTCGCAAAGGCCGGTCATAGGATGGGTGACCACAAAAAAAAAAGTTTTCATCTCGAGCTCCTCCGTGCTTCGGAAGGCACGTAAAGCCGTTGGTCCCGGCTGCATTAGCAGTCGTTAATAATCACCAATCCGCAGTGGGCCCGCGTGGTGGTTTAAGGCCCGATCTCCCTATCCATCCATAGGGAAGGCCCGTGCCCCAGCAGTGGGGACGTTAATGGGCTGGTGATGTGTGATGTGATATAATAATGACAATTATTTGGAAAATAAACTTAAAACGGAAGAAATAGAATCATGTAACAGGGGGCGAGCCTATTGACAAATTATTATCAACTTCCACACAATGGCCTCCGTGGTCCAGTGGTTGAGCGTTGGGCTCACGATCCCGGGTTCGAATCCCTACGGACATATCACAAAAATCACTTTGTGATCCCTAGTTTGGTTAGGACATTACAGGCTGATCACCTGATTGTCCGAAAGTAAGACGATCCGTGCTTCAGAAGGCACGTTAAGCCGTTGGTCCCGGTTACTATTTACTGATGTAAGTAAGTAGTCGTTACGTGAGTCATGTCAGGGGCCTTTGGCAGCTCAATAGTAATACTGACACCAGGGTTGATGAGGTTGGTAATCCACCTCACAACCCACACGAGAGAAGCAGACAGGGCGAGCCTATTGATAATTTATTCTATTATCAACTTCCACATTAGTACACATTAGTCGCTGGTGCGCAGGATGCGGGCCAGCTCCAACAGCGTCCTGATGATGATTGTATCTAGACTGGACTGCCCTTTTCTTCGGCATTGCTGTGAGAGACATCTCTCTGTGCCAGTGCCGGAAAGGGGGTTCTAAATGGATTTTATTATTTTACTCAATATTAATTAATTTTTCATTTTAATAAATATGATTTTAATTTTAAGTACATTTAGTATTTATTTTAATATTTTTTAACTTTATTTCATTATTATTTTAAAATTTTTCATTGTGATAACTTTTAATTTTAAATTGACATAATTGTATCTTACAATATGGGTACCTACCCGAAATAAATGCATTTTAAAAAAAATATTTACAAACCTTTTATTATCTGTCAACTTATTAATATCTAATGGTACAACGCTTGCAATACTGTACCGTCGTAATAGAACCGTCGGAATTATAAGGGCCTTCAGATGGCGGTTTTTTCTAACATGACTTACGAAGTCCTTGACAAGTTGAGATGCTTGTTATACCAACTTTAGAGGAACATACAGCTCGTTAGGAGACAATTTATTGCCCTCCCGACTGAAGACCCTTTATGGGTTAAAAAGATTGGCAAGATCCCAACCCACATATATAAGTACGTTTCTATTTATGTGATCTCCAACCCAATGTATTTATATCGATTGAAAAGAGCCCGCTTTTTCGGTATGGTATTTATATCGGACATTTGTCCTCATTTCATTTCGTTGTTATTTTGATATAATAAATAGGTATTTAAAATATTCTCCATAATAGGTTTTACAAAACACGTTTCTGAATTTTGTTAATTCATCAGTAAGAGTATGCCTAGAGTATGTATGTATACTCCACTAACCCGCAGTGGAGCAGCGTGGTGGAGTATGCTCTATACCCCCTCCGGTTGATTGAGGAGAGGCCTGTGCCCAGCAGTGGGACGTATTATAGGCTGTTTATGTAAGAGTATGCCTCAAGAACTGTTCATTTTGTAATCACAATGTCCCCATCGGGAATCAAACTTGGACCTCCAAATCGTGAGCCCAAAGCTCTAACCACTAGACCACGGAAGCTGTCACTGAAACGTTAATATAATGATTCATTATATTAGGTACATAAGTAGGTATAATTAGAATTAGTTATTTTTAACTCACTGGTCTAGTGGTTAAAGCGCTGGGCTCACGATCTGGTGATCGAAGTTCGATTCCCGATGGGGACATTGTAGAAATTACTTTGTGAGATTTGTCCTTTGTTTGGGACATTGCGAGCCTGAATCACCTGATTGTTGCAGTAGGACATGTATAGGCTGTTTGTTGTCGTGTGGGTTGTGGGGAGGAGTACCAACCTCATCAACCCTGGTGTCAGGGTTACTATTGAGCCGCCACGGATCATCTTATGTGAACAGCCTTTAGTGTCCTAACCAAGCTAGGGATCACAAAGTAATTTTTGTGGTATGTCCCCACTGAGAATCGAACCCGGGATCTCCGGATCGAACCACTGGCCAACAGAGGTCTTTACAAAGAAGTAATACAGAGACAGAATTTTCCTAATACCCCTCGCTACGACATACTGTACACCCAAGTAGCAATCAAGAATTGTCATTAAGTCATATATGTCTAAACTTTAGCTAAAGTGAGATTTATCCAAATCAAATAGGACTTATTAGGACTTCATAAATTCATTTCCTTCTTTAATACTATATAGTTTTCAACAAATCCTACTTTAGATAATTTAGAATACACAAAACCAAGTTAAGTATTCACAAAACTATTTAGTCTTATCTCAGCCTAATGTTAAGTCTACAAGTATTCTTTTACTTTACTCAGATTATTTAAAGGCTCACTTAACACTAAATTGATTTAGTGAAGTATCAGTTTAGTCTTGTAAAGTAAAAATTGATTGCCTAGATATACTTAAGGCAATTTTTATTATTTGTTGCTCCTATACAAAACTGTTTTATTCTTTTTTGACTACAATAAGTAAAACATAAGAAAAGTCTATTCAATGGACGATAAAATCGAAATAGAAGCAAGCAAAAAGATGGATGAAGACCAAATAATAAAAGGATCTGGTGGTTTTCGAAGGCAGAATATTAAATACAGAAAATTAACCTGTGATAATGCACATCCCACTGTTTTTGTTAGCGATGCGATATCTTCTTCATTGCCATCATTTTTTTATATCGATTGGTATAACACAATCATTTAATTTTGGCAAAAAAATCGTAAATTCCTGTTTTTCAATTCCGATCCAGCGTGTGGCGGCCCAGGTACCTACGTCTCGCACAAATCTTCTCAAAAATGACTAAGCTAGTCTAACCTAGTCTAAGCGCACGGCAAGACTACACCATGAAAAATCGAGTTTTATATTAAAACCTGCTAAGTTCAAATATAAAATTAGGTACCTATTAGTCTAATAATAAATAAATCCAATCAAAAACATAAATGTGAAATGAGAGCCAAGTTCAATATTATGCAATGCTTTGGTTGTTGACTTCAACGACAAAAGAAGTGAGATCTAAATGGGTGCCAAGTTCAATGGTCAGTCCTGAAATTTATTTATAAGTAACAGTATAACATATCATATCTTCTTATAACACAAGATAATATATTGTAGCCTAAGGTCTGTCTTATTGTAGGTAAGTACATATCTTCGTAACGCGTGGGTCCTTTTAAAAGGACAAATTCAAAACTAAAAGTCGACTTTATAGGTATAAAACATTTGAATACCTATTAAACTCGTTTAAGATTCACGTTAAGTTAAAAAAAAAATAATATGCCAGTAAAATGGATGAGAGTTGTGTTGTATCGTGGGCGAAAAGCTGACAACCTATCACCGCTAAACACATGTTCCAACTTGCTTACCTACCCTTAAAGTACTTGTCGAATGTGGCATCAAGTGGTTTTATGATCACTTAGTGCTCTGCCTACCCCGATAGGGCATACAGGCGTGATTGTATGTTATGTTAAGTTAATCTACATACCTACCACAAAAGGACCGGCTGTCATGAGTTTTGATTACTTACTGATTCTTACATCTATAGTTAGGTACAGGCACTAATTAGGTATTTATGTTAAGCGTTCATGATGGAATCTAATTATTAAAAAGTTGCCAGTTTTTTTATTTTTTCCTTTATATTCATCTAATTACCTATCTGCATACCAAATTTTAACTCTCTAGGTCATCTGGAACTGGGTTAGAGTTTTGATAAAAATGAGTCAGTCAGTCAGTCAATGATAAAAATGAGGATTTTGGACATATCTAAATAACCGTTTGAGATAAGCTTATGAAATTTAGAACACTTATATATTATGTATCTCACAAGTTTCAATATATGAGCCAAATTTGATACGTTTATGTGAAATAGTTTTTGATTTATGAGGGGGTCAAAAGTGGCTCCAAATGGTTCGTGTAATAATACACACGGTGCGGCTCGCCAGTTCTATTTCTTGAACTTGGCTTGACATGCTAACGCGTGTCTAGATACTTTTCTTTCTTCTTTCATTCTTTCTTTTAATAATTTTAAAAATGTACCTATTTTTAACTAAGCTTTATTCACAATCATAAACAAAATATATCTATTTTAAGTTTTGTGTATGGTTAAATGCATTTAAAGTGGACATTAGATTCGATTCCTTTATTTTTTTAGCTTGATAAAGACATCGGGAATTTGGCCGCCTTTTTTAACAATAATGTTTTAGGTGGGATTAGAAACTACCGCGCACACACACGACGTTAATCAAATTGCAAGGGTTCTTCGTATATACAATATTCAAAGGATACTCGTAAATTTTTACAATAATCACATTGTTTTGGCAATTAGAAGCGCGGTGATCGTACCTACTTTGCGTCAGCGAACCATGTAGGTACCTATGAGAATGTATGCGCGGAGACTCATTAGCAAATTGAGTTTATGTTTGTTAGTTCCAATTGTGATAAATATTAAATAATTAAGTAAATCTTAGTTCATCAACATTCCTATCCAAGTAAGAACTCAGCATAACAATATTTTTTTATCTTCCACGAGTCGAAAAACTTACCTCTCAAACAAACATACTTTCCATAGGTTTTAAGCTTGTTCGATTTTAATTGTTACTTGTTACATAGATGATTCTGGCACAGAATAAACAAACATGATTTTACGACATTACTTTACTAAATCAAAATAGAGGATCACTTTAGATATAAGAGTTTTAAGTAGGAATTCACTAAATACTTTTTGTCTTAAGTTGGTATACTCCTAGACAATTGAAGTAAAATTTATCTTAACTAGTACTTGATGAAGTGCAACTTGACTTTACTTTTCTAAACTGATTCTTACGAAATCAATTGTTTCTAAAGTCTTACTTCATTTAGAAAAATATTACTTAACGCCATTTTGCACTTACAGGAAGAAAACATGTAATATTTTTTTGACAATATTATCGTCAAAAACTGAAGTAAATTAATATATATTTCTGTTGTAGTAACAATTACTGCGTTCAGCTGTCACATATTAATAGAAAATGAATTTCTCTATACTATATGTCACCATTTTTTTTATTTGCTGTATAATCAATCCAAATTTTATTATTATTTTTCTGGTATATTAAAGGCCCTTCTGTTTTTTAACACTTTCTATCGATTTTACACGAGAAACAATCATGCGTTTATAATTTCCTGTATGTGAAACGGCAGAATAACCTTTTGTTAAAACAACTTAACAAATATTTTAGACGCCATTTTCTTACAGACTTCATTTCTTGTGTTAATATAAATGTTCGCCATTATATTCTAAAATAAAGACGCGTGAAGTAAAAATCGTTTTAGTATGACCTGAAGTTTTACTTCGTTAAGTTACAATTGACTCAGTGCAATTCAATCCTATAGTCTTAACTAAGTATTGTAGATATCTTCAAGTATACATTCTTGGTATTAAGTGATACTACAAGAATTCTAAGTTTAGAATATGCAAGAACATTGTCTAAAGTAGGGTTTAAGTCTGACTTAGCGTTGTCTTAAGTCTGTCTTGTATAAGAGTTAAAGTATGTGCCCACTTTTACTAAACTGTATCTTCAAGATATCTTGAGGGATATCTTGGAGACCTATAAGACTTATCCAAGACAAGGGTTTGATTTAGTCTACTTGCCTTCAAGATATCTACAATTCTCTTTTAAGACAATCGGTTGCTACTTGGGCAGTCATGAGCAATATAATGTACCCACTTTAGAACTCTGTCGCACTAACATATATCTGACATTTAGTGAGACTTACAGTTCAATTTGTCAAAAAAGTTAATGTGACATGGTACCAAAGTGTATATTAATGCTCGTGACCGTACAGAATTCAATAAATGTGTTGTCTGGACACATATATTACACACCTCCCGTCTTTCATTTTCCGTTTATATTTGTATATGGGGGTGTGGGTTGTAAGGTTAATGACCGACTACATAAATGTCACTGACCTTTAACAAGTTTATCCTTGATAATTAATTGCGTTGCATAAAGAGTTGATTAGAAGTTCGTTAGTTCTTCAGAAGGCTAGATTCTGACTTCGATCGAGAAGTCAGTTTTTTAGAAAGGGACTTTGAACTTAATTTCTCCGCCAAAAGCTAAACAACTTTTTCTACAGCTGGAATTTGAAGCAAATTGTGAAGGAGCAACAACCTCATCGGTGGCGGCCCTCACCTGACATTAAAAAAAAACTATGATTCAAGTCTAAAGCCCGGTTTAGTGGCTTACTTCGAGAAGGTGTGGATTGATAGACTTTACTTATAACCACAGAGCACGGTACAAAAACTACGCATGGTATTTACTAGAGGTGAATATCTAATGTAATGTACCTGTCTGTCTGTGTCTGTGGAGTCCGGAAGTAATAAATGTTTCTGTCTTTCTTTCTTAATAATTATTGTGCCGATTGTCTCAAAAAATTTCCAGTACTTAAGTCGATTCATTCAGTCATGAAAATTTCGAGTACAAAACCCTGAGGGCCTAAAATTGCTAAATGACAAAATATACTTATCAAATAGCATCAATAGAGTCAATGTAGTGTGTCGATAACCTATATACCTATACAAATAATGAAAATTAATTATGAACATAATAGAGTTCGGTAGTCTGTAGTAGGTAGGTATGTACGCTCCGTGCTTCATTCTGGCTATACCATAAAGTTAATTTGTTTCTGTAAGAGAAATTAATTACTGATAAATACATGTCTAGTCGCACCCAAGCAGTATGTCTGTGTTCCTGGGCGCCCTCAGATATGTTGTCTTAAATGGTTGTTTGTCCAAGTAGTAAATTCCATCCGAGGTAAATATGGCAGCCATTTTTACTAAAGGCATGTCTAGTAGCGGGCGAGCAGTAATTGTATCCGTGCTCTTCATTGCTCACAATTAGGGTTGCCAAGCAGTAAAATACAAAGGCCGGATATTTAGCTGTAAAAGCCCATGTTTTTTTAATAGCCAAAAATATTGTTTTTACAGCTGGGCTGATGAAAAAATTATGTGTAGTCACACGTAGTTTGCTTTCCGGTTGCCTGTACCCACCCAGCCCATTGTCGTAGGTATCCCTACTGTAATAAAAAGCCTAATAAAAGCCGGACAAGCCTTACCCGGAAATATTTGGCCGGAGACAACCGCAAAAAGCCAAACATGTCCGACTAAAGCCAAACACCTGGCAACCCTACTCACAGCTATCGTTCACTGGTGCCACCAGCTTCCCTTTCGAATCTGTATCGCGTGCTACATCTAAGACTCTAATATTGAACTAGTTTCGATCCAACTTGTTAACACCGTGGGAATATAACGTTCTTGCTTTAGCTCCAAATTTTTGGTAAGTACATTTTTGTTCGGTTGCTTGTTATTTTTCACTTTAGTTCACTTATACTTAGGTACTAGTGAAAAAAATGAGTTTGTATTTTTTAAACACTGTTTGCCAAAATTATGATTTGAAATTGACTGTCTCTAATTGATAACCTGCACTGGAGTGGCGTGGTGGATGCTTCATAGCCGCTCCTATTGCTTGAAGCGAGTCCCACTGCTGGGCACAGGTCTCCCCTATGTCCCATGTCATGTAATTGATAAGTACCTAAAAGTACTCAATTAAGTAAGTCTTGATTTCTATTAAGAATAACACAAGTGTCTTAATCTATAGATAGTAGGTAGTTACCAAAGTTGAAGTAATTCCCTTACGAAGAAAGACACTAATGTCCTCCCACAATCTATGAAATTAAGCATTATTATCTACAACAATAGTGTCAAAAGAAAACAACTTTTACTGTCACACACCATTGTTCCGATGATATCTAAGCGTGTTCTTCCAATAACGACCCTAAAAACCTTGTATTCAAGCCTTCATCCGATTCTACATTTCGGTAGACAAATGCCAAAATCGTCAAAACACCGTTTATATTATTGTTGCAATTTATACCGCCAACAACAATACTAGTCGTGACGTTGATAAACTGAAATAGTTTAGCTTAGAAATGTCAAAGCCTCCGGCCTCGGTGTTCCCACTCTCGGAGCAACGGTATCACGGCGTCTCGCGTTCAGTCGGCGCCCGCGCACGCAGCTCCGCGCCACCTCGCCACCTCGCCGCGCTCGCGCCGCCGGGGTCTCTGCCCTCACAACATAGCCTGCACGCGTCGCTGCGCTAGCGCGATTCACATTCCACACAAAAACGTTATCCCGACAATTCCCTCGTCCCTCAAACAAGTCGAGCATTCAAAAACTTTTGACAACTTTTAATGTGACATTTCACATTACCGTACGCAACGGCGTGTAAGCAAACTTTTCTGAGCGGCCTGTTGAGATTCATATTCAGTGTGATTTGTGAAATGTTATGAGTTATGGAGATTTTGTGTATCGGCGAAGTGCTTTTTTCTCGTGATTGAACAGGAGTGGTAATTTTTGTGAAGTTTGGAAGGAGTCGGCTGGTTGGCCCCGAGCACAGACGGCGCAGCATCGAAGGTAAGTCGAGTTCCAGTTACGAATATAAAACAGGTACTTTTCAATATGAATAAACGTCTTCGGGCTTCAGTTGGAACGTGTCTCCTGACGAATACATTTGTTTAAATTTTACAAGTTGATCACGAAACGACTTGGAGATGGCGTATTTGAATAAATGAATGTATTGTCTTGATAATTAAGAAGAAAATTTATGTAGATAAGGGTGGTAACTGTGGTAAGGGAACGGCAGTGCTCGCTTTGTCGACAATACTCGACAATGAGGTAATTTCAAATTAGGAGCTTTCTCGTATACGCTCGCGGTAAAAAGCTGCGAAGTTAAATTACGGTGTATTGTTACAAAACGTTGAGCATTTCATCAGTGATAAGGAAACTGACGCTAAAAACAGGAGTACGTGCATGGGCAACGTTTTTCGTGAAGTTTGCGTTGCGGTACATTATGAAATGAACTAGATCGCTGAACTCTTGCATCATGAAACGTGACTGCAGAGTAAAGGTTAAACGCAGGTAGAGCTGCAAGAAACAATCTAACTGCAAAAATATTTATCGCGGCACCGTTTCAACCGATATAACCAGACTAACAATAAAGGAGAATGGGCGAATCTGGTCCAAGAACCTCCACTGATGAGACTTATATGTAATGAAAGCTTATGCTTTCTCTATGAATCTGGCAAAGTTCTATCAGATTCTGTCCCGGGGTTCTTTTTTTACGGCCATGTTTGTCCTGGCTAAAAATGTGATAAAATACAGTGGGAGCTAAAATCGGCTCAAGATTTGTTGCTGGATAACTAAGTCTACATAAATAATTATGTATCATATTGTATATCATTTTAAAGAGGATCTTTTCCAGAATCCGAAACATAAAAAAAAACAAAAAAAAATCTTTTTGTAAGCGAATTATAGTCAATTTATATCTGCAGCGCCATTGTTTCTCGGTAGCTAAGTTCAAGTTTCATGCCTTTTACCCCTTCCAAAAGTATCTTACCGATTTTTTTTATATTGCTTCCGGAATTTGATCTGAGTGATAATAACAAGAAAAATAAATAAACACCTCTCCGATAGAGACCGGCTAAGCTATTGCCTATTGCAAGATAACGTACTCAAAGGCTAGTCATTATAATCCAACAGACGTAACATGATTAGAATGCGGCGGGACGGAAATGTAGTACATCGCCTTATGCGAAAGAGACGAAATATGTGTCTCTTTAATACTAACAGCAATACAACTATACAGCTTAGTACGAGAGAAACAAGAAATAAGTCATTCTAATCAAGATGCAATACAATGACTCTATTGTATACAAAAGAAACACATTTATTAAACAAGTTCAGGCAATAACTGGTGCAAAAGGCGGCTTTATTGCCAAGGTAGCAATTACTACCAGGCAACCTTACGTTTACGATACGTTTGTTGTACCATTCGGCATTGTTTATAAGACAAGATATAAGCCTGGATTAATAAAACAAGATTGTGGTGAAAGAAAACATACTACATTTGCGTCCTCCCGCATTCTAATCATGTTACGTCTGTTGGATTATAATGACTAGCCTTTGAGTACGTTATCTTGCAATAGGTCCATAGCTTACGCGGCCTCTATCGGAATGGTATCTATTTTATTTCTTGTTGTTGTCACTTAGTCTTGTCAGGTTAAGAATGCAATATCAGAAGAAGGAAAAAATGATTGGGCTTCTTTGGAAAGGTTGGAAGGCGCGAAACTCGTACGTAGCTGCTGAGAAAAATGGTGCTACGGACGTGAGTTGGCTAAAAGTCGTTTACATACTTAATGCATTTTTTTATTTGTGTTTCAGATTCTGATAACCTTCCCCTTTAAAATTGATATACATTATGATATATAATTATGTATATAGACTTAGTTAAATAGTTTATCGACAACAAATCCTGAGGTGATTTTGCAGTCCACTACTGTACACTCAGGACAAACATGGCCGTAAAAAAACCCTAGGACAGAGTTTGATAGAACTTTGCCAGAATCATAGGACAAGTATAAGCTATCATTACATGCAAGTCTCACCAGTGGAGGTTCTTGGACCAAGTTCCAAGTTGCTGATAAGCTTATAATATGCAATACCGTAATGACTTGCTAATGATGACGATTTCTTGCAATAGGCAATAGCTTAGCCGGTCTCTATCGGAGAGGTGTTTATTTATTTTTCTTGTTATTATCACTCAGATCAAATTCCGGAAGCAATATAAAAAAAATCGGTAAGATACTTTTGGAAGGGGTAAAAGGCATGAAACTTGAACTTAGCTACCGAGAAACAATGGCGCTGCAGATATAAATTGACTATAATTCGCTTACAAAAAGATTTTTTTTTGTTTTTTTTTTTATGTTTCGGATTCTGGAAAAGATCCTCTTTAAAATGATATACAATATGATACATAATTATTTATGTAGACTTAGTTATCCAGCAACAAATCTTGAGTCGATTTTAGCTCCCACTGTATTTTATCACATTTTTAGCCAGGACAAACATGGCCGTAAAAAAAGAACCCCGGGACAGAATCTGATAGGACTTTGCCAGAATCATAGGGAAAGCATAAGCTTTCATTACATATAAGTCTCATCAGTGGAGGTACTTGGACCAAGTTTCATACAAAAGTGCCCATTGTCATTTGTCGAAGCTAATTTGACTTTTCGAGGTTTACAAAGGGTTTGGAAAGCAATTCAGGTTTTTAATAGAGTATAAACATGAAAATTTTGATAGAGCAATTTCTGAATTATCATAATTATTATTTGCAAGCATTTTACAATTGTCAACCCCTATTTTTATTTGATAAATTAAATAGATTATGGAGAAGACACGAAAGATCTTAATAGGAATAATTGTGATCATATAAATGAGGCTTGCTTGCTTACTTATCACTATTAATCAATATATAACAATACGTATATATATAAATCCAAAAGAATCTAATAAAAATGGGAAATAGTGTTAAGTAAGCATGTATGCCTCATTTAAATGATCATAATTAAGATCACCAATGAGAAGTACTTAAGTTACTCCAAACTCGCAAACAGCCTGCCTCGCCGAAGTACTTACCATTTCTTTCTAACGTACAAACTATTTCCAAAACAATAACAAAGTAATAATGTAGTAAGTTGGAACAATAAAGGTCCCAGCATTATTATAACCATCAATCAAATACCAAAATTAAGGCCGCGACGAATTTGTTCTTGTAACACTTATTTGACCCAACCGGGGAAAAGTTAAACATCCTGTGTGGAGAGTTTGCACGTCTCGTGTGAAGTGTTATCTATATCTAGTTTCATCTATGTCTACACTCATCTCGATGTCCGTTAAGCGTTTGACCGCATTCGATACCTTTGAAAGTATTTGCAAAAGCTTGAGCAGGCCTTTTAATTAAATAACACGTTGCTTTGCTAAGCCTACTTCTATTTTGTCTTGATCGTCATTTTAGACAAGATTGATTTCTTTGCCATGATTTTTATCAAATAGTTAACAGGTTTTACACATAAAATATTTAAATATGTACAGTTAATTATTATGCTTACCAACTTTATAAATGTTCACTTACTATCTAATATCGAAGCGCTGCTTTAGAAGATATTATGTACAATTTTGTTATAAACTAGGAGTTCCGTAAGAGGTTGGAAGCCTGGTGATCTGTCATACAGGGTCACACCTAGTACAGACACCAATCTCTCATAAAGGTACTATAGCTCTATGTATCATTCATTACCCTAGTTAAGATTAAGTAATTTATGTTACCTTTGTGAAAAGAAAATAAAGATTTTTATTATTATTTATTACTTTCCATTTTGTAGGTCAGTAAAAGGATCACAACTGGTTCTATCGAATAGGTCATCTTTTAGTTGCAGTTCTCTGTATTCATAAGACTGTCTTCATAGGACACAAGAGCCCTTGACCCCAAATACTACATCTTTACAAGGCATCAAGGCAGCTCCGCAGCGTTTGCATAATAAGGGTGGTCACGATTTCAGCGACTCTGGTTTATGATACCGTTGGATGTTTAGCATCAATAAAGTCAAATTTTGGAGGTAAAGCTGATTTGTATCTATACGCTAAACGCTTGTCTATTGACCTGTCCTTGTTTAGGTTTTGTCGTTTAGCACTTTTTGGGGAAAACGCTGACTGTACTTATAAAGTTTTCTATAAAGCAATGGTCTTACAAAATAATTTACATCAAATATAATTTTAATACCCATTCGCATATGACAAGGACTGATTCATATAATCAAGTTGCTGCGTAAGTATCTTTTGTACTTACAGACATTCTTGTTTCTTTATTTTATATTTACAAAGTAATAAATATTATACGTAATTCAATGCCAAAAATGTTGTAACTTTTATATAGTCTTGTTCATGTCAATTTGTTTCTAATGATTGTATGTTGTGTTTGTTAGATTGGTTTAGACTCTAAGCGCACCAAGCGCTTCGCTTGATCTTTCATAATGCGCACAGCCAAGGAATTGAATGGGCTGCCGGCGTCGGTGTTTCCTGTATCTTATAACCTGGGGTCCTTTTAATCACGGGTGAATAGGCATTTTCTGGGTAAGCTCGTTGCACCGTCGATCTCTTCCTCTCCTCGTGGAAGAACGAAGTCAAGAGCAAACCCATCTTAATTTAAAAAAGGACAGTTCTATTTTGTTTCCGTAAAATTTTGGAGATTATCTTCAGTAGTATCTTCAGGCAGTATCTTCAATCTTAAGCAATTATGCATGACTGTAATGCTTTTTAAGATAGAAGAAAAATCGTGCTAAACTTTTGTTGAGATGCATGATAATATTTACACTTTTACTTGGCTGTAAATGTTATCTAAAAAGGGCTGTTTCTCGACTCTCAGTGTCACGGCTAGGTTTCAAACGAAAGTTAGTAAAAGGTAAAAGTATGTGCATAGGGAGCGATTAATTTCATCACCTTAATAGAGAGTTTGAAATGTAATACGACTAATGAAAGAGACATTTATGTAAGTATGTAAGGCTCTAAACGGACTTTAAATAGTCTCGAGATTTCGAATTCTGTTTTAAATGATAATTGATAGGTAGGTATTATTTAGAGTTGATTGACCTAGCGAGAGGTAGCTCTGTCTAGTAGTTTTCATTAATAAAGAACTAACTTCTCTTGAGTTTTAAGGGGTTTATGCAGGTTTACGAGATATTAGACACTGAGGGAAAGGATTCTTTGAAATCGATCCTGCTAGTTTTCATAGAAGTGATAAATAGAATTCGTTCTCATTAAACAGTCTTCTTCTATCGTGTGGGTTGTGAGGTGCAGTACCGACCTCATCAACCCAGGTGTCAGGGTTACTATTGAGCCGCCAACGGCCCCTGACATAGCTCATGTATTGACTACTTACTTACATCAGTAAGCAGTAACTTTGCATTCCGAAGCACGGATCATCTTACTTTCGGACAACCAGGTGATCAGCCTGTAATGTCCTACCCAAACTAGGGACCACAAAGTAATTTTTGTGATGTGTCCCCACCGGGAATCGGACCCAGGTCCTCAACCCAGCCCAACGCTCAACCACTGGACCACAGAGGTCGATAACAGTAAACGAACGACATAAACAATCTATATAGTTTGTTATAGTCTGTCTAGACTATTCTAGACCTCTTTTGTATAGTAGCACTGACTGACTTGAGGTATTTCTAATTCTCCAGATTGTGTTGGACGTATATTCCGCCTGTCCTGGCCAGAGAGGCGAAGACGAACAATAAATTCCCTATATAGTTTATTTCAATTATAATTATAATATTTACTGTATTCTTGGGCCTTAGGTGCCTGAAACAAAAAATAAATAAAAAAATATATGACGGAGGACTATATTATACAAAGAACGTCAGTTGCCAAGGCGACGTCCCTCTGCAGCTTTATTGTTCGTTCACAAGACATGATGTAAAAAAATTGCAGTATATTCTAATAAAGTAGGTACTTTGCGTGACAAGAGAAGTTCTAAACATAAACAATGTAATGTATGAACATGTTTAGGTAGAAAGTTACAGTATGTTTTCCTAAATATTAAATAATTTAACGAAGTGGCAGTCTGAAGTTTATTAGCATTTAAATGTCCGCTTTCTTACCGCGAGTTACGTTATGGCTTGGATAATAGAAATGGAAATAGTGTTTATTTTAGTGCACAAATAAACTCTCTTTGTTTGAGCAGGCAGAGTTACAACTAGTTTAAAGATCACTTTTCGTCAGTTTTGTATGATTTAGAGAGTTAGAGGTTTTCAAACCATCGATCACATAAGATACCATGGAATATTCTACGTACACATACATTCATAAGACCACGCCTATTTCCCGTTGGGGTTGGCAACGTATTTTTTTTATAAACATACATTAGTAAAAACCTAATTTTATTTTAAGTTATACCCGTCATTTTCTTATCCGCCGAAAAGAAAAGGGATGATTGACAACTGTTAATTTTAAAACGAATGAGTTAATAAATGAATAACCCAAGCGAATCAAATAGGTACCTCTCTAGGTATGCAACTTTATTCTGTCGGGTATTGGCTGATTTTTAGAGAGTTGTTTTAGATTTCTGCCTAAAAATGACGTGTGTTCCATACATAAACATTTTATGCCTGTTGATTACCCGTCCCTTTCTTTTTCAGCAGATAAGAAAATGGCAGGTATAACTTAAAATAAAATTAGATGGTCGGTACAGGAATTAGCACCAATACGTCTCTATTAACATGTACATTATGAATGAAAAGCGTTATTTAACAAATGAATTGCTCGGCGTATTACGGATTCCCAATTACGATTTTATTTGATTGTAATAATAATATGATATAATAAGATATCGTTGATTGCTATGAAACCTTTTTCGTCGTATTTTCCTTAACGTTAGAAATAAGTCGTTACACACGATCGAGCAACTTTCCTGCTGAGTTTTGTTCCCTTTGACGTCGACTGTTTCCGTAAATGAATAGTTGTTCTTTTCTATTAGAATAAGACACAGTGTTAAGGGATAAGGGAAAGTAAAGTTGTGGTGTGAAAGAAAATGTATTGAGGGACTTTCTAGGCTACGTTGCCCAAAAACTGTAGATTTAACGTGATAATTACCTATTTTTTCACTGCTCGGGGTCTTATTATTATCTTAATGTCAGAGGCTTATATGCCTATATTGCTTCTCTTTATTTTGACCAGAATAATAATGGGTGTTATGCATCATTTATACCCAAAAACAAAGAAAAAAGATGCATATGTCTGTTATCCATGAAATTTGAATGTTGAACGAAGGCAAATCTGTACAGCGCCATCTGTATTTGAATTGGTGAGCCGCCTGGAAAGTCCCTCATTGAGAAAATGATGAATGGGTGGAGTTTGTGTATCAGAATTTGAATTCAGAACTAACTATTGTTGTTTTGTTTATTCTTCGTTACGTTTATTGGGGACCATAGAGCTTTTTTTGTTTTGGTTTTCCCCGGAGGGCAAGGCAAAGGGTACTACGCCCATACAGCTATGTCTTATGTATTTTTTCTTAATGATGATTAATGAAATGATGAAACCTAAGCTTCCACCCTCGGAACAGACTCCTACTCCGAACCCCAAACGAATTAACTCAAAAGTCCGCATAAACTTTCGAGTTATGAAGCGGCTTGTTGGCAAGAAGCGAAAATAGGTAGGTACACTTTGTTTATTGAATATTCGGATATAATAACACTATCGCGAATGTTTTCCGACACCAAAACTAATGCGATGATTAACCACAGAAACCACTTCGTATTAATTATTTAGATTATTCAATGAAGAGCGCAACCGTCCCGTTCCCGTTCCCGCCAAAAAGCCGGACCATAGAGCACCACGAGCTTCCGGGGAATAAAGTTTATTCTACATGCAGTTCGAACTCTGTAAAAAGTAGTAGACCTAGATAAGTCCCGAATGTCAATTTTTCTAACTAAAGTTCCTATATTTGTGGTGCACCGTACGCGTTGAACCCACGTACAACAAATGTGTTTGTAAACCGTTAAAATGGTGTTTTGTGTAATTACGCCAACATACATTCACGTATAACAGTCTTCCATTGAAGCAGAAAGATAAGATCTACCGAGTACCCACGTTTCAATACCGAGAACTTTATACTTTTTAAAATGTGACTTTCTGCCCTCAGGCTTGTAAAGGTCTTTTTTGGTTGCCGTTGCTTCGCTTGTCCTTAAGTCGTAACTTTATAAAGGTTAGATCGCATGATACCAGGTTTGGCGAATAACTTACTTACTCGAGAAGTGTTTTCGGTATGTGACCTAATCTGTAATTGGGGTGGTTTTTCCTTCACATTGGACGGTCAGATAGGCAGTCATTTCTTGAATGACCGGACCTGTTAAATCTTCAGGCAAGCGAACCCTGAGATGATGAAAACCAGGTTTGGCGAGTTCACACAATTTTTTTTCAAATTAATAAAGTTTTACCGTATCTATCCTGTAATAGCGATTATAATTCCATATGAGTAAAACTGAAATTTGACGCGGAAGAATTTTGGTCACGCGGTTCATTACCCGAATAAGTCCAATATTTTGTTGATACGAGTACACACGCATGCGCTGTGGAATTTCTCGTGTCGGTATAAAAAAAACCATTGAACATTGAAGACCATCGGTTCCGCTTTTTAACTACTACTACATAGTGTGGTCTGGTTTAGTTAGAAGCTTGTTATGGTCAGTTGCCGAGCCATTTGCACGGAATTAAAGTCAAATATCACACTGAAAGCTGTTAGAGGCCCTAATTTGAGATTAACTACGCATAAAATTGCAATATTTTAAACAGTTGTCGTTTTAAAGGCGATATAATTACCTACTTTATTTTTACTTGAAGTGGGTACTTTGTGGCGCATAATTTAAGGTCTGGTATCGTCTGAAATTCAACAGAGAAACGGAGATAACTCATGGATGTAACTATTGATGTATAATACTTATGTTACTATAATGTAACTATCGGGAACAAAATAAGAACCAGTCTCCGAAAGAAAATTTACCTTTGTAACTGATGATGGTGAACCACTGTGAAAACAAGTTCCCAGTCCTCAGTACATAATAATAGTGTATCACATCATGTGGTGAATTCTGTAGGTACGGTCACGAGCATTAATATGTATACACTTTGGTACCATGTCACTTTAACTTTTTTGACAAATTGAACTGTAAGTCTCACTAAATGTCAAATATGTTAGTGCGACATAGTCCTAAAGTGGGTACATTATATTGCTCATGTCTGTACTACTAAAGTAGGATACTGGTACGTGAATAGCCAGGTGTCTATTATATATAGGTCTTCCCCTAAGAGGTAGCCAGAGGTGTAAGTAAGTACACCCACTTCTCGCCAGCCATGTTTAAGTCTCATGTAATAGTGGGCGAGTCTATTGTCATTAACCGGGTACAAATCCTGAAAACCACGTGATGTCAACACAGGCATGATGCTAATGCTATGTTATGGTACGATATGTCTTATGAATAAAGCCGGCTTGCGTGCAGAAGTGTGCAGAAGCAGATTGACTGCAATGTATTGGAGTGATCTGAAGACGGACTACGAAGAAAAACAAAAAGATAAGTTATTTTTTTTACTCATTTCTAGTTCATGGACCATTAACTTTTTAACTTGATTGGATGTTACTGAGCGAAATGGCGACTGATTGCACCTTGCACCTGTTGAATAGTAGAATCAGAATGAGAATGTTGCCATAAAAATTAATGATTGGGCTCGTTGTCTCTCGATGACTTAACTGTAACGAAACCACAGAATAAATAATACGAAATTACGGACCTTGAAATTTTAATTATAATGCGTCGCGAGAAAGTCTCACATTCCTTTTGAGAAAGAAAGTAAAAATAATTGTTAAAAGTCCAATGTCAGATTGAATGATTGTATGCAATTAAACTCTAATAGTAACGCTAGTGAGTCGTATATCGAGTGGAACGGTGTAAGATGCCCCAAAGTGATTCAATTGCTTAGATCGCTCACCGTTTTTGTTCAATGGAATGAAAAGATAGTGTAGGTTAGAAGAGAACTTAAGAGTATATATTTATCTACGTGTTCATTTGGAATTGCATTCTAAAACAAAGATAGTAGTGATGATTATTTGTTACATCATCAGTTTTCCCTAATGGTTTGAAGTAATTATCAGATCCAGTTACCATGTAATCGGTGGAATATATACTTGTACCAAAATGAGTCGATAAATGTTATTAGTCGACTCTATTTTGGTAATAATTATATCTGTTCATGTTAGGTAGATTATTATTTATATTATTATAAGTACATGAATTCTAAATAATTTACATTGATCTTAAATCTGTAAACTTAAATAATAAATCCTCAAAGGCGAAATCCTCAGTTTTATTACTTCATTTTCTAGTATGCTGAAAATATATTTTCATTTTTAAGTCTTCCAAATATTTAATCGAATTAAATAGACTTTCGATTAAATATATCTAATATTACCCACTCATTTTAGTTCGAAATGCTTTAAAGGATTACGTTAAGCCAATTAGTTTGAGCGCATTTGTGTCTAAACTATATTAAATAATGGAGTGTTGTAAACTTATTAACAAAGATTATTGTAAGTACTTATATAACCCTTATCTGGCTTAAAAAATTGAAATTAATTGAAATAAATCGAGGTTTTATGAAGAAAATCACATTAAATTGTAATTTTTCAAAGAAGCGCTTTTGGTGGTTTTCACTGCAAGTTGGCGTTGTGTGAATTGTGAATCTCGTACATAATACATTTTCAATGATTTCGTTAGTACTGACGAAAACTAATAAATAGCCTCTTAGCTAGGGCCACAGGTTCGATTAAAGAGACTGAGTATCTAATGAGAAAGACTAATTATATGAAGACTATGTTTTTGTCTACAATAGTACTGATCCCAGCACACACCATTTAATTTTATTTTAAGTTATATACGTACTTGTCATTTTTTTATCCGCCAAAAAGGAAAGGTACATAATCGACAGGCATAAAATTTATGGAATACACGTCAATTTTAGGCAGAAAAAATAGCCCTCACAAAATTTTACATTGGTCAATAACCCGTTACAATTAAGTTGACTGGACACGTCAAACGGATTGCATATCAGTGAGATTTTAATTTATTAATTCATTCGCTCGTTCCTTTTTAAAATTATTAACTGTCAATCATTCGTCCCTTTCCTTTTCGGCTGATAAGAAAGTGACAGGTATAACTTAAAATAAAATTAGGAATCAGGGCCAATTTTATTTTTTTTGAGTTTCCCCCGAGGTTTAAGTCCACCCTCGAGAGGAGTATATTCTAGGCCAATATTTGTATTTGTGCAATAAAGTATTGTTGTATTGTATTGTACTTAAGTGTGTTTAAAACATATATAACGTTTGCTCTTTACCAGGCTAAGAAGGGGTCACGGTCGCATCTCCGTTTCATGTCGTGTGGTGAAATAGCAGTTGTGTTCTTTCATAATTGTTTCACACCACTGTACGACTGAATAGCACAACATGCAATACCTACTTGTGAACGTTGAGTAGATGCGGGGTGATATTAATTTATTTTACATAATTACCGTCCGAACGTTTTATTTATTAAAAACATCATAGAAGGGAAGCTACAAAGAGTTTATATGGAACAGATTAAAGAGAAGGCGAACGTCTTATAAGGAAGTGAAGGAATTGGTCTTTGATAGACAAGAATGGAGAATGCTACACCGACAAGAGCGTGGCTCTTAAATTAGTGATGAATTACCGTCTCCTTATAGTAAAACCACGTAAGCGCCTTCTTGAAAAATCACATTCTGATGTAATTTTCTTCAACAAAACCTCGATTTCTTTATTAAGTTAAAAAGGAAGTTTTAATTCTTACCCGGATTTAAGTAGTTGTCTATTGCAGGGTGTTGTTAACAAAAATCATATTCGGCATTTGCGGTCTTCACTATAAGAGGGCAATAAATTCCTAGATAAAAAAAAATCGAGATCCGTTTTATATTTGACAAGTTAATTTTAGATTATTTAAATTACCTAACAACAACTTAAATTACAATAAACCTTTATAGGTACGAGTCATCATCTCCCTAGAATTATCCCGTTTATTCACAGGATCCCCTTATCTAACCTAAAGATTTGACAAGTCTGGTTTTTTACAGAAGCGACTGCCTGTCTGACCTTCTAACCCGCGAAGGGAAAACCAGACCCAATAGAGATTAGGTCACTTAGGAGTATCGTTCAATATTTATTACACTACTGGATGGCATACAACTTGGCTGGACAAATTGGGAGCACTGAGGAAAGGCCTGTGAAGCTAGCTCTACAAAAAGTGACAAATTACACAATATACGGTTACATTAAGTTACATGGCATACAAAATCGATTTCGCGGGTTATTGAGAATTATCGAGTAAAAGCATCGCTAATGGGCGCTGCTCACTTTAGTTTGATAAGCGAGATTGAAAAGATACCCGTACAACAAACTCAAATGATTTTAGTGATGAAAAACAATTTACGTTTAAGTACTTACTTTAAATAGCGTTGGAAAAGTTTTGCGTGCTGCCAACTAAACAGTTCGGCGTTTAAAATTAGTTTAGGTTTAACGCCATCGCGACGAAACTTAAAGATTAAATTGGTAAGGTCGCGTCTAAATTAAATTAATTTAGGACTTCCAAAGTTTCCGCTAATCTGAACAACAGATTTACAGTGGAATAAATAAGATCTTTTGGACAGCAAACTTGTAGGTATTTACTTTGTTTAAACTTGTAAACGACGTTACATTAAGTTAAACACTTGGGTCTCCATGGCAAGCATAATTTACCTTTACACCTAGACGATTTAAGTGTACATTTAGCGAAGTGTATCTTATTAAAGTAGCTTATGTTTGTTTGTCTCAGTTTTACGAATTTAGTAGGTACTTACTTAATTAATTCTGAAAAAATCGGTAACAATTCGGTAATCGGTATCGGTTTTTTTATATTCGTATAGTAAATTGATCTTTGCCATTTTATGTAAGTAATTGAGATAATTTACAAATTATAGCACGTTGAATGAATTAGCATTTTGTATTGTGCATATTTTATCTTTTATAATACTAGATATAACATTGTGTAATTCACTCTATAACCGATTAATGTATACCTACATACTTGCAGGTAAAATATGAGGCACTGTCTATTAAAAATGTAAATATTACCATACTTGTGGTTTTTTTTATTCATCTTGGCGCATACGGGCACACCACACCACGGACACTCCGCACAAAACTATCATTCTTACTGTGGCCGCTTAAGTGCGAGCGAGACAAATAGTCTGCGCGCGCTCCCTCTTACTCCTTAGCGGTTTACGGCCATTTCGACTAAAGTAAGACCCAGAGGGGTGAGGTAAATTTAGCTCGGCGCCCGATACGGATTGGTGCGGGGCGAAGACTTCCATTCTTATACGTTGATTATTCCTTATTCTATGACGTAGGTACTATTTATTCTATTCGTTGAGCTCTCTCATCCGGTTTTAGGGCATGCATGAATTTATGGAGGTATGTATTACAATTAGCTAATTCTGGTTTTTAAGTCTTTTTAAGTCGAAAATGAACGCATCTATAAATAGTCAGGTTTCAACGGTACATTGATGAGACCTGTCTGAAGCTAATTTACTTTTGAAATTAGTTTATTAATAAGGCTGTAAAATGCACACCTGTCCCTACGTTGACCGGTTTAAAAAAACGATAAAGTCCATGCTGTGGACGGTAAATTTATTCTAATTATTCTACTGATTGAGAATGTTAAAAAACTGTTAAGTTCATTTATGTATAATATGTTACTATTGGCATAGAATAAGGAATAATACTACGTTTAGAACGGCAATTCTCCGCTCTCCATCAGAGGCTAGGTAAGTTAGATTTACTTCACCCCTCCTCGGTTTTAATTTAGTCTTCAATCGTATTGACGTCAGACGTCTCACACACAGATGCGCGTGTACGATAACTTCAATGTGAAGCGTCTGTGTAATAAATGAGGTATTTTTGTATGAAGTGTCCGGGATGTGCTATTGGTTAAGTTGCTTAATATAGCAGTAAGTAGTTATATTGGGTATCTATGTGGTACTTACGACAATTATGTAATAGGTACCTATCTTATATAAACATTTTTTGATGTCAAAATAATGAAGTCGTTAATTTATATATAATCAAGTTTTATTAAAAAGAGCATGGTTACTAGCATGATTATTGGATATTTTTTCTTTCATTATTTGGTGCTGGTTTTGTCCTACTACTGGGTAATTGTCTCCCTTATTTTTCTTCTACTCTCTCCCAAATGCTTCCGGTTTCCGGCCGTCTTATTGGAATTGTTGACGTTAGTTAGTTACTTATACGAATCTAAAAGTTATTTTTGACGTGACCTTTTCTCTCTTCTATCGTGTGGGTTGTGAGGTGGATTACCAACCCCATCAACCCTGGTGTCAGGGATATACGTGACCTACTGCTATATTATTATTATAGATACAACTGTAGATTTACCTCAGATGACCTTCTCTTTTTAGCCGGGGTTTTTTAAAGGATTCTTTTCCGCATTAAGCTGTTTTCATTACCTATTTCTTATACCTCTATAGCCAAAGGTTGCTTATAGTTACTTGAGATAAGATAATTAGGTATACTTCAATGGGCACAAAGCACACAAGGTACAGATAATAAAAAAAAATATATGAGAAATGTACAATAAGCGATCTGCGGCTCGTGCGGCAATTTCTTCCAGGTAACCTTTAGGCATATGAAAACATTTATAGGTACAAATGTATAGTAGCGGGTTAGTGCAGTACTGAAAATAAAAAAATCTACTTACCTACATGGGAGATATATATTTATACTATTTATGTATATTAATATATTTCTACATATATTGCTTCTCCTTATTATGATCAGAATAATAATGGGTGGAAGATGTATTGTGCCTGGGTGTAATAAAAAGGATCATCAGTAAAGATATACCCAAAAACAAGATGCAAATAAATGTCGGTTATCCATGAAAATACGGCTCACTACCTATCACGAAAGATCGGTGAGGCGTGGATACTTAGTTCATCTTGCGATGGATATACTCTGAATACCCCAATCGTGATACAATCATGAGTTTATGTTATATATTATATTATTTTATGTTAGCTGGAAATTACTATATACTCACGAAAAGAGTTAGGCACTCCGTCCTTTTGTGCTTTCTGTCTTCTTCTCGTGTCATATTTACTTTGTCTAAACCAAAAATCTCATCACAAATCTCATCTTTTATCTGTTTGTCTTTGCTTGTTGTTTGTTTGTTTTTTGTTTGTTTGTGTACAAAATTTATACACAATAAAAATCTTTATCTTTGTCTTTCTAAAACAAAGTACATTTTATTTGTTTTATTATAGGGCAGTAACCACAAAGACAGAAATCATAAACAGTTTATATAATAATTTGCGATTTAAGAAATAAAGCAAAGTCACTCTAACTTTAATTGGTTCTGTGAGCTTGACCTCTAGACGTCTCGCATCAAAAGTACAAAGTCAGACAAGTTTAAATTAAACATACTTATTCGTTTAATACCTCTTATATAATCTTACTTCCCTCAATCATCGCTTATCGCTATCGACCCACTAGGGTTGATTAATTCATTCAAATATTTTTCCTCTCAGTCGACGCCCTGAGCCTAGGTTTGGGCCCAACTGGGCACCCTCAGGCCTGGTGTCTTAAACGTTGTACCGTACCATACTATGTATGGATGAAAAACCTAAAATCGATTTTCGTGGATCACGACGTCTTTGTATTTATCCTTTTTTTATACACGTGGGTTAAATAACGTTATATATTTTGTCTATTCTTTATTTACTCTGTTTTTTTATTTGTAAAGGGTGAATCACGCATTTGAACACAATAACACTACATTGTCTTCAACTAACACACTACTATATATAATATATTTGTACCTATAAATGTTTTCATGTTGCTAACGGTTAAAGGCGTGAGTTTAAAAAAAAAACACATAATGTATACGGTCACGAGCATTAATATGTATACACTTTGGTACCATGTCACATTAACTTTTTTGACTCTTTGTCTCAGTAAATTATGTCAAATATGTTAGTGTGACAGAGTCCTAAAGTGGGTACATTATATTGCTCATGCCTGTACATATAGTACTAATGGTATTGTACAGTTTACCAAGAGAGAAGTAATTATTGTTATTTTTGACAAATCTACTATAAGTCACGTAAAACTAACAACAAAAATAATGGCCCTGATTCCTGTAGACACGTCCTAATTTTATTTTAATTTATACCCGTCATTTTCTTATCCGCCAAAAAGGAAAGAGACAGATGATTGACGACTGTTAATTTTGAATGAATGAGTGGGTTAATGAATAATCCGAACAAATCAAAGAGGTATCTTGTTTGATGTGTGCTGTCAACTTAATTAGGTCGGGTTAATGGCCAATGTAAATTTTGTAGACGGTTGTTTTAGATTTATGCTTAAAATTGACGTGTGTTCCATAAATTTTATGCCTGTCGATTACCCGGATTACCCGTCCCTTTCCTTTTCGGCGCATAAGAAAATGACAGGTACTTATAACATAAAATAAAATGAGATGGTGCCTACTGGAATCAACACTATAATATTAGATAATAGTTATAATGTTTGCTCTGTTGTGGAACACACGCGGCACATACTAATCGACAAATCGTGATTAGAATAATGGAAGGATTGATAAAATTCGACACTCCGGCCGATGTAGGAAGTACGTGTTCTGAATGGAATTGTTTAGTATCCAAATGCATTTTAATAGTTTAAAATTCTGGTGTAGTATGCAAATTATATATGCACGTACGATCTAAAGGTGGTAATTATGATTTACGTTTGTACCGAATTGTAGAGATTGGTAAAACGTGTATTGATGAGGGTGGCATATTCTGTATAGAAAAAACCCTCTTTAAAAAAAAAGGAAAAAAAGACGAGTATTGAAAAGGGTTAACAAGGGATTGCAGTCTTTCATTTAATTACCCTACAAACAATATTACAATGCGGCTAAACGTAGCCATATTGCAGAACATGTTGGAATGACAATCCGGCTGATTGTTGACCCGTCATATTACAAAACAGCCCTATTTTTGAAAACCGCTAGTCGTAATGTAATGCGGTGGATTATAAAGTCCGGGTACGATATTACTGATATCAATAAATACAGCAGAATAGATTTACGTAAGTAATCCGTAACGTGGTCAGAGCAACAAGTCGTCTAAGCTAACTTCATCATCATCATCATCCGTCCATTAACGTCCCCACTGCTGGGGCTCGGGCCTTCCCTATGGATGGATAGGGAGAACGGGCCTTAAACCATCACGCGGGCCCAGTGCGGATTGATAGTAATTAACGACTGCTAATGCAGCCCGGACCAACGGCTTAACGTGCCTTCCGAAGCACGGAGGAGCTCGAGATGAAAACTTTTTTTTTGTGGTCACCCATCCTATGACCGGCCTTTGCGAAAGTTGCTTAACTTCAACAATCGCAGACCGAGCGCGTTTACCGCTGCGCCACCGAGCTCCTCAACCCAACCCAATCAACCAACATTGTTACAAACGTTATGAATATGACGTCGACGTCTTACTATGCTATCAAAGTTTTACCTAACATAGATAGACATACTTTGAATGGTAAGCAGTGCGCTAAATTCTGAATATCTCTTTCCTTGAATGTTAGTTTAGAAACGTTCATTTACCAATTTTTATTGTAAGTAAATATTTCAAATTATCGTCTATAAAGACAATGCATTTACGGATTATTTTTATGTATCCTTTGTTGTGTTTGTGAAAAGTCAATAGTAGGAGGAAAACATTACGGTTGTTTCTTTACTCAATAAACTTTTTGTGGATCAATTTGCTTTGGCTTCAGCAATTCACCAACATAATTCTTTGTTATTTTATTACTCGTACTGAAAGTTCGCAGTTTATTTAACTTCGAAGTCTAGAAACAAATAATTGTACAAGAATTGAGAGTAGCAACTCGTGTTCAAGTAATATATCACGTACAACTTTTAGCAATAAACCTACTAAGTCAAATATTACCTTCCTTTGTTGAGATTTCAGTTAGGTACCTACTACAATGTTTGTTCAATTAACCTTTTTCTCACTTTGAAGTAAGTAGGTACTAAATGAGTGCTCACGATGATAGGTAAATCTCACAGGCTTATACTATAATAGCACTAGCAAATGCTATAAAAAATGATTTGTTTTGCAGTTTGAAAAAATATCGGTGGTTCAGTCGAAAACTCGAATGGAGGGTATCAATAATCACAATAAAATATCTGAAGTTAAGATCGCTTTAACTTTCGTTCATTTTGTCATTCCACCCGATAGTATAAGGGTGGTTCGACGTTATTTGCGGGATCTCCTCCAACTTGAGCCATAGAAATCGGAAAATTCAAGCAATTCGCGAGTTGAGATAAGACAATGTCTCCCGATTTCTTGGAGTATTTGGATGATTGAAGTCTTCCATTCCTTGCATCAAATTGTGTCTATAGAACTCTGATAATTCCCAAGAGTCTTAAATCTTCCCTTATTATTATTTCGTTGCGCTCTTATATGCGAAATTGCTAGGAATAAATCTATTTTTAAGGGCTGGCGTTTTATTTCGATTGTACAGTCATGAGCAATATCATGTACTTACTCACTTTAGAACTCTGTCGCACTATCATATTTGACATTTAATGAGACTTACGGTTTAATTTGTCAAAAAAGTTAATGTGACATGGTTTGAAAGTGTATACATATTAGTGACTCGTGACCGTACCTACCCTATTTTAAGAAAAATCTATAATTTTACACAGAAAGGAAGCAGTGGTATAGGATAATAAGTACATGCATTATTATCGTGAAAAATACAGTAAGTACCTACCTACAACTGCCAATACCACTCTCTTTGATTAAACGGCTTTTCATAAGGTTCGAAAACCATTTCGCGAAATTGCAATAAAAAATCTACTGAAACAACTCGCTAAGTATAGTCTCTATAGTTTTACTTCCTTCATAAATTCTTGAGTATCTTCCCCACTATCAAATGAAAGGTGGCTGCAGTATCGAGGGAAATTTATCTTCAGTGGATAAGCTGTCAGACGATCTCTGTTCAAGATCATGGCATCAAAAGCACGATTATGCTGTGGAGTTGAATTTTTATTCCTTAAAAGAATTCCGAAGATGCGGTAGCCACGAGTTGGAAATGTACGGGATAACACGGATAAGTTAAATCTTCATTATTTTTGTACATATTCTATGCTGAATTCTAAATTATAATTATTTTGGATTATAAAGAGATATCTTCAAATTGTAACATTCATCACATATTTTGGTGACTAACTTTGTATTCATCCAAGCAATGCTTTTCAAACTTACTTTACTTATCTTAAGAGGTTAGCATTTAATTGAAAAGTTTTGCCTAAATGGTATTTCTCTCTCACCACTTTAAATATACGTACTTATCTACGTGATTCATATTAGTTGTGTCACTTTGAATATACTTCAGCTACATCTACATCTTATTCATTAGTTACTTCTTTTTTATTATTTTTTTGTGTTTCATCGTTGCTAGAAGATGATACTACGCAGATTGAACAAAGAGAGATGGAACATATTAATATTAATTTTAATTCACATTCGATCTCATTATAAGTTCTGTTCCATATTTGAATAAATGGCCACTAACTACTTCCTTCCAATTATAATAAATGGTTTCAAACTTTTCAAACAATTTCGGTGCGGTACAGTGTACTGAACGTGGTGAAGTGTGGTCGCCGTTCGCTGGCTCGCTGGCATTCCTCTTTCATGTCACGCTTTCGTCTGCGGCGCATATCTCACAGACATTAATGCCTTTTTCCATGCCTTCAGCAATTCAACAGACGGAAAGCGGTATTCCCGATAATTCGCCGCTTTTTTCGACGTGTACTCTCATTATTGGATTTTCTTTTCGACGTTGAACGGGTTTTAAAAGGCTTAAGCTGGATTGTGTTTTTGTTGGACGTCGTTCGTTTGTAGGAAGTATGTTTGTACGTGTGTCGGCTGGCTTAGTGTTTGCTGGTTAAGGTAAATATTCAGGTGTAAAGCACAGAGGAATTCGCAATAGAAGCTAGAGAGCTTCTGTTGCGATTTTCAATATCGGTTGCGATAAGAAATGTTTCAATCAATAAACTAGTAAAGTACCTTATTGGGAAAATTTATTTAATTGATAAGGGTAAATAAGGTGGTGGTTTATTAAAGTATTTCTCTATAGAAATAACCATTGAAGTACTTACCTAAGTAAGTACTTTAAGTTTAGCAAAGGTAGGTTCACGTTTGCTAAACTTAGCTATAGATTATACTTACCTATAGGTTATATCGTCACTGGAAAGGCAAAATTACGTAAGCGCCAAAATACAATTTCGAGAAAAAGCCGTGTAATTTTTTTTGTGTTTTTTATCATAACTTTTTACCTATTTATTCAATTTAGATGACGTCAACATATGATACGTTTTATGATATATTGTTTTACATTTTCTATGCAATTCATAATAATAATGTTATCATAACATGAACTGCTACTTCAGGATATTTTGGCAATTACGTAATTTTGCCATTCCTTTGTGTTTTTCAAAATTCCACGTACGGCCTAAGATGATTGTGTTTTTTTACTTACTGAAAATACTTACTTGTCACTTTTCCCCCTCATTTCATGCCTAATTTCTTCTTATCAATAAGAAATGCAATAAAACATTAAATAGGTCTGCGTGTTTCTGAACCTTTCATTTAGATTTGTATCTGACGAAGGTCGTATTAATTACATTCTTCCATTTGGAATTTATTCGGTATTCTTTTGTTTTATTTTTCTTCCTATTGGTTCTATTGTTATAATTCGCCAATTTAAAATCTATTATATGTGCAAAAAATATTAAAAGATAATTGATATTACGTATATAAGAGTTTGTACTGAATGTTTTAGGAGCAAAATACTATTCAATCCTGACAAGAAATAATTTTAACGAGGGCGACATATAAGAGCTTTTAAATTGGCAACGACGATTTGAGATTTCTGGTAATAAGGATTTTTGATTCATATTATAGTAGTAAGTATCTATATTTTTTTGTGGAAAGATCCCACAACGCTCCTCATATGTCCAGCCCCATCCATAGCAAATGAAACTTTGAAAGTAGAAAAGGTGAAAATATTGATGTTTTGTGGTAAATAATAGATCAATCGATTAGCATTTATGTCCGCGGTCGATACGAGAGCAAATCGATTCGAAACCGTCAGTGGTTTTCATGAGGTTTTCATTTCTAAAAAGTCAGTGACAGTCTATTTCTACTTCAAAAATTAGACAACTCAGGGGGGTTAAAATGGCCACATCTAAGAAAGCAATATTGCAATTTGACATTTGCGCATATAAAAGTAATTGCGCGATGCAAACAAATCCCCTAAAGCAATATTGCTTTCTTAGATGAATTGCTTCGGTGTGACCATCTTAAACCCCCTTGTTCCTTAACCAAACTTTTTTTTTTTTTTGACGTGACTTATTGTAGATTTGCCGCAGATGGCATTAACTACTTGGCCGGACAAATGGCGCTGAAGGCTCTCACCCGGGTTAACCAAACCACACCTTGGACACTCCATAGAAAAATCTCATTCTTATGAGGGACTTTCCAGCCCACGTTCCCCAAAAATAAATATAGATGGCGTTGTACAGATTTACCCTCGTTTAACCTTTTAATTTTACGAATAACAGACATTATGCATCTTTTATCTTTGTCATCATCATCATTAACAGCCTATATACGTCCCACTGCTGGGCACAGGCCTCCCCTCAATCAACCGGAGGGGGTATGGAGCATACTCCACCACGCTGCTCCAATGCGGGTTGGTGGAGGTGTTTTTACGGCTAATAACCGGGACCAACGGCTTAACGTGCCCTCCGAAGCACGGAATCATCTTACTTTTTCGGACAATCAGGTGATTCAAGCCTGAAAAGTCCTTACCAAACAAAGGACAGTCTCACAAAGTGATTTCGACAATGTCCCCATCGGGAATCGAACCCGGACCTCCAGATCGTGAGCCTAACGCTCTAACCACTAGACCACGGAGGCTGTCTTTATCTTTGTATTTGGGTATAAATGATGACTCTTTGTTACACCCAGGCACAACACATCTTCTACCCATTATTATTCCGAACAACATAAAGAGATGCAATATAGGTAGCAACATAATTCTATACATATCTGATCCAAATGTCAAGCAACAATTATTTTATATATGCCTCTGTCTAATGACAGAGACAGAGACAGGTACTCAGGTAGGTAGGTAGGGTCTAATGTACCCCGAAAAATGAAAAAATAGGTAATTATCCCACTAAATCTGAACAGCGCCATCTGTACAGGGTGTAAGTGACATCGTAACGAAAACTTTGAAGGATGAATCAGACCATGATTCTGAGTTGATATCAGGTGGAATTTTCCCACACAAAAATCACTAAATTTTTTAATGAATTTTCCGTCAAGAAATTCCACTTGATATCAACTCAGAATCATGGTCTGAATCATCCCCCTCAGTATTTGTTATGGTGTCATTAATACCCATACCTACTTGTATGGCTACCGTATGTACTTGTACGAGGAGTAAGTGACATCCTACCGTGACATCGAGTATTGAGGGGGTAGATTCAGCTTATTATTCTGAGTAAATATCAAGTGGAATTATCCATAGGAAAAGTATAAAAATGAAAATAATTAAAAAAACTAAAAAAACATGAATTATGCGACGAATAATTCCACTTGATACGAACTCAGAATTATGGTCTGAATCAACCCTCAAAGTTTTCGTTACGATATCACTAACACCCTGTATGTTTTTGGGGGCATATCCTGAAAAGGCCCTCGTTGTGTGCCGCCTACTTTTACACTAAAGTAAGACCCATGTCACAGTTTTCGATAATATGATCAAAGGTCACATTGAATAAAATTAAAATATAATTTTAAAAGGGAATAGGATATTATTTGTTGTAGGTATATTTCAATTTGTGCCAGTCGCGGTCACTTCAGTTGACATGGGTTGAAGTGGAGGGCCAGAGTTTGCCTCGTCAAGCATTTTATTGTACGAATATTCCTCGTGTTATTCTTAACATTTTAAACATTAGGAGAATGCTTATTCAAAATCATTCTTGCGAAAATACGAGCGGAGTTTTATTTTCAAGTATTATTTTAGATCGGGCCAGCGATTTTCTGTGGCACATTTAAGCAGTTAAGCAAAGGGAAAATGGGAAAGATATTTAATTTTCTAGTCACTTGTCCTTTTTAGATTTTTTTTTAGATTGACACGTTTATGATGCCTTAACCTGTAAATGTTTTAATTTTTATTTATTTATTAGGTTTGCCTACAGACAAAAACACTTTTACACGTAATTTAACCTATATACAAATATGACTAGTGCTCATCCAATTATAGGCAAACACAGCATGCTAATTTATTTACGCTACAAAGGACGAAAATTTACATAAAATAAAGAAACAATAGCTAATAAATCTTAAAAAAAATAAAAGAATAAAACAACACTTAATAAACTTAAATGGTTAAAGATTAACCATTAGGCTAGGTTGGTTGCTTTGCTTTGATTTGAATACTCTGCCAAACGAACATTCACAAAATTATTTAATGTATATATATATTTTGAACTCAACGTTGAACACAACGTGACGTGTAATCGAAACCTAATCATCCCAAACACAAAATGGTAAAGATAATTCCAAAAAAAATTCGACCGTTGTCTTTTAAATAATTGCTCTTCAATACTTGACTTCGGAAGGCACGTTAAGTCGGTGGTCCCGGTTACTACTTACTGATGTAAGGGAGTAATCGTAACATGAGCCATGCCAGGGGCCTTTTGGCGGCTCAGTAATAACCCTGATACCAGGGTTTATGGGGTTGGTAATTCACCTCACAATCTACACGATAGAAGACGAATACTTGACTGAAATACTTAATAGGTATCAGACTTAATTTTGATTTGATTTGACTGCATAGTAAACCTTTTGAACAGATGTAATACATACTCTAAATAGCACAACGGGCTATATTAGCACCTGAATTCCATAGGCCTTTCTCTATCTCAAACACGACAATTAGTTTCATGCGATTGCGCGTACGCACCGAGCAAGCGACTCGAGCAAGTCACGCTAGCTCTACTTGCTCGTCACGCACGCGATTTGCTACTTGCAATTATCTGCACTATACCGTGGCTGTGCTTACACTTTGCTTACATGTGCCTCGTTTAGCATGGTCAACGCGGAAATATAGAAGTAGGTACAACTGCAAAATAATGTGACAAATGCCGATTTTTCCAATATTACGGCTGTCTTGTCATAAATGTCTCGTTGGTAGATATCAACCGTACCATATTCCCAAGTCATAGAAACCATAGACTCACACAAACACAGATAAACTTTGTTTTTATTAACTAATGGTCGAAAGTCTGGCGGTTGCTCGCTTTTAGGCAATAATGTTCAATTGGTATTTGATAGAACAATAAGGTCGATTAAGTTAGGACATTACTTATAGAGTTGCAGATGTTGGTCATGTCAAGTGCTTGTCTATCATTGCATTCCTGCATAGTTATGACAGAGTTTATCGCCATTCGGTAATGCAATACTTATTAATATCATTATGTCCTCAAGGTAACTTAAGGAGTATGACTGCTAGCGTATAGCGATAACGATTAGCGATTTATTTTATTTTTATTTTATTTATTTATTATGGACAACTTACAAGCTACACTGTGCACATGCAAAGTTACAGACAATAAAAAAAAGATTAAGAGCTAGCTCAATTACAAGTAGTCACAGCATGCATAATCAAGTGAACAAGAAAAATGGTAAAGGTAATATGGGAATTGAAATGAATTTGGGTTTTTTTTGTTGCTGATAATACAAGTGAATTGAATTGTAGAATACATCTATTACTTACTTTGAGGTTTACGCAATTATTATCATAATTCAAACACGTAATACCGGGTTCTTACCGCGTTATTATAAGAGATATGAGACTCCCGATATTTCAACACTACACTACAACACAAACTTATAGGTCTACCTACTTCACTCCAATTTCATCAGTCGTTCCGTGATCATGGCACTTGCAGTGTTGAAATATAGGGAGTCTCATGTCCCTGATAATAACGCGGTAAGAACCCGGTATTAAGTGTTATATCTGTTACTTATAGAGATGCACCGGATCCTACTTTTTCCGGGTATACGGCCATCGGGTACCCGGCGCTACCCCGTGCTGGGTTCCCGGCTATCCGGCAAAATTACCCGGCACTACAGTCGCGGCTTTTCCCTAGTTTGGTTAGGAAATTACAGGCTGATCACCGGATTGTCCAAAACGTAAAAAGATCCGTGCTTCGGAAGGCACGTTAAGCCGTTGGTCCCGGTTATTACTTACTGATGTAAGTACGTAGTCGTTACATGAGTCATGTCAGGGGCCTATGGCGGCTCAGTAGTAACCCTGACACTAGAGTTGATGGATAATTCACCTCACAATCTACACGATAGAAGAAGAAGAAGATCCGGCATGCGTTAAGTCAGTAAATCTAACCATAACGCCCTCAAACACTCACCCGTGGTAGAATTAGACCACTACCTCAACTCAGCACTGGACTGGTTTTCCCTTAAAATTCAGGCAGTTGTTTCTGTACAACTCCTGGCTGAACACAAATCCTGGAAACTATGTGATACCTATCAATTATCTATGCTCCAAATAGTCGACTACGAACTATGGTTTTTTTTAAACTAATGTCGCTTATTCGCTTGTAGTTGGATGGTGATCATTAGTCTCATATCGACAAGTATGTCGAATTATTGAGCGGTACGTAGGCGTGCCGGGCGACCTCGGCAAATAAAAGTTGCCACTTCTATACTATGCGGATATTATACGACATTAGGGAATATCTGAATATTAATAATGACTATTAAGAACTTGGAAGGTTTTTATAGACAGTCACAAAAGGTTCTTGCCTTCAACTTGTGGTCTTAGGTCGTATCGCGTCATCATCGGCCATTCCGGATTCTCGTGTGTAATTAAATGGTTTTTCATGTGTATAAAATGTATGTTTTTGTACGTCGCGTTTTTCTTTATTTCTTTTAAGAATATACGCATATACTCTATTGCATACAACATTCAAAACAAGTTTTACACACACACGAAAGATACAGTACAATCAGGCGGCCTTATTGCTAAGCAGTAATAAGATTATAAAGTCTTCCAGGCAACCAGTAGCAAGAAAACATATGCACTTAAAATATGAAACATATACACATGGAATATGAAACATATACACATGGAATATGGAAAATATGGGATGGGAACTAAGAAAAATGTTTTTTCTATTAAGTATATAAAGTTTTTTCGAGAAAATAAAATATTTGAAGAGGCGTAATATAAGCATTTGTATTTTTTAAAATATAAATACCAAAAACCGACATTTTTTTGACATGACTTATTGTGGATTTTCCGCTGATGGCATTAACTACTTGGCTGGACAAATGGGGAGCGCTGAAGGCTCTCATCCGGTACAACGTTTAAGACAACAGGCCTGAGGGTGCCGAGTTGGGCGCGAACCTCGGCTCAGGGCGTCGTCTGAGAGACCGAAAACTATCAAGTAGTCAATTGCAATTGCATTATAACAGTTGTAGGTTGCACATTAGGCAAATGCACTGCATACAAACACAACGTTAACTTGTCGTCCGTCGGTTGCACTTGGGAGTATCACACTGCAATACTAAGGCCCGGATAATCCGGTCCGGGGGTTGGGAGATCATTCGTTACGCTACGTATCTCGTAGAATGAATACGGTTCATATAGAATGTGGTATACAGGGATATACTGCAGACTTTAAAGTTACTTATACTTATTGCACACAAAGGAATTTATAGATATACATCATAGTTCAAATTTGTGACCTCATTATACAGTGTGTAACATCGTAACGGATACAGTGGGGGATGATTCGGAATTAATATCAAGTGGAATTTTCCGCCGCAAAGTTAGTGTTTTATTAGCGTTCTTTTTTTAATTATTTTCAAATACTTTTGCAGTGAAAAATTCCATTTGATATTAACTCAGAATAAAGAGCTCAATCATCCTCCTCAGTATTCGTTACGATGTCACTTACACTCTGTACAAGTACGTATGGGTGATAGTGACACCGTAACAAATGCTGAGGGGGATGATTCAGACGATAATTCTGAGTTGATTTCAAGTGGAATTTCCTGTCGGAAAATTCATGTAAATTTTAGTATTATTTTTATTATTTTCAGGTCCATATTTTTGCGACGGAATCATTTGATATCAACTCAGAATGGTCTGGATCATTCCTCAGTTTACATTACAATGTCACTAACACTCTGTATTACTGCCTGTATTGGGCTTGTGTCACTGTAAAAAACCGGACCAAACTGGATGGGAGATATTTGTATTAAAATACTGATAGCCACTGTTCGCGCTCCGGATAATCCAGATTCGTGCATCGGGCTTAAAACTGTCGACTATTGACGAGAAATTGCTTATTGGATACACGCTCGTGTTTTTACATTATTTTTGTCAATTTGTTGGTTGACTTTTATTATTTTACTTAATTGAGATTGTAATTTATTTATTTTTATTTATTTATTTATCAATGTTCTAGAACTATCTTTACAAGACTATCCCAATACAATAGTTCACTAGAAATATACATAATTATACAAATCTTAAAGTAGGAGCAATTAATTATATAGTACATAGCATGTAACATATAAGGTGACCTTTCGGAATTCGGCCAGGCTACATATAAATATATCAGTCCTTTCTGCGATCTCATTAAGTGTGTGCAGTGCACGAGTCAGCGGCGATTTGTTTACAAGGTTCGTCCGTCCCCTGGCAACGCTGAACAGCCGAGGCATCCTTCTCCGATACGCATATCTGTCGGGTACACTTACTTTTAAATATGCTAGTGCACTGGGATTGTGAATTATTCCACGAAATACTTCACACAAGTACACAGATAACGCCAGGTTCCTCCTAACTTCCAGTTTGTTGTATCCCAGTTTTGATATAAGTACCTAGTAAATTTATTTTGCATGTAATGTTCATGTTGATTACGTGTTCCAATAGTATTACAAAAATAGGTTTGTTAGAGTGAGGCCGCCGATTGTGCTTATGTTTTCATTCGTATGTTTATGTCCTTTGTACATGTCGTTGTGCAATAAAGTATAATTGATTGAAACGTTGTGGATATTTCGGGTATTGGGACGCCTTGGGACAGTGAGGAAGCGTCGTTATGCATACATACATATGACCACGCCTATTTCTTTGGGCTGGCAGAGACCACGGATTCCACTCACCACTATCCTGACACACCACTATTTCTTCTTCCACACTGTCATCAACACTTCATACATGCACGCCCGTTCCTTATACAAATACCGAGATAGTAGGTAAACAGGGTGTTAGTGACATCGTAACGAAAACTTTGAGGGATGATTAAGACCACGATTCTGAGTTAATATCAAGTGGAACTCTCCATCGCATGATATTTTTTTTAGTTTTTTTAAATTATTTTCAATTCTATACTTTTAATATTAACTCGGAATCACGGTTTGAATCATCTAACTTAGTATTCGTTACGATGTCACTAACACTCTAAAATAAACTATAACACTACGTATACAAAGGGATATGGGCTTGGATTACCTCAACCCCTCTTGCGGGTCACATTAGCTGTTAAGGAGGAAGGGGGACTGTCTGTCTTCCTCGCACGCACGGGGAAGGCGGCACACACTGCATCTGTGTAGTGTCTATGTAAGAACGAGATTTTTGTAAGGAGTGTCTGCGCTGCAACATAACGTTGTTATTATAATACTAATGTATTTTTAATGTGATTCAAGTGCAATAAAGAGTCTTTGTATTGTATTGTATTGTTGCGCCTGCACGCAGGAGGATCTGATGAGCGCTGCAGATAGCGCCATACTTGTTGCCAGGTTTTGGGCCGATACTATTTAGTTTGCCATCGACACAACAACAAGAAGAATAATAGCATTGCGAATGTTGCGATAACGCCGCGTAGGCGCGGAAACACGCTCGTAAGGGTTCGCTTTAAAGCTTACTTTTTGCATTATATACAGTCTTTATTCCAATCTAAATAATGGACTTCAACTCACTCTTTTAAGTAACCGAATAAAACTCTTTTATACCGGATAAAAATGCTCATTAGTCCGTATTTAAGCTAGCTCACGTCCGAGGCGAAGTTTAATGTTATGTTGAAGCTGCTAAGGCCATTAACTCATATTAAACTTATAAAGTGCACTAGGAAGTGTCAAGGAATTGGCCTTTGATAGACTGGAATGGAAAATGCTACACCGACAAGAGCGTGGCTCTTAAATTGATGATGATGATGATGAAAGTGCACTAGGCATGTACTCTTATGAACTTACCACATTTAATATGAGAACCCGCGGAGGTCCGTGTTGCTCTATGATGAGAAAATACATAGATATAAAAACTCACGCCTATTTCCCACCGGGGTAAGCAGAGACTATGGAACAACAACACACTATGGGTGATGAGAACATATTAACCCTTTCACGGGCAGAGGTCATGGGTCATTGATGGTTCATAATAGTAAGACACCTTGGAATCGGAACGTCATTAGACGTTCTGTCCTTGAAAGTGTTAAGTATATGTTATTTACATAACCAAACTCCACTGCGGCGGCTATTTTGGTTATCTTCCAAATGATCGACAATCTACTGCCACAAATATAACATCGAAAGGGTATGGTAGGCATAGATATTATATTATATACACCCCCTTCCACTAGCTATGTTTAAGTGCCATGTACCTAATAGGAGACGAGCATAGGATTGACAATAGTGTCAATCTTCTGTCACATCAGTCTATAACCCATCGTAGCTGTAATAAAACGAATATCAGGATTTTAAAGATGTTTGGCCTTGTCTATCCCGTAAGGGGTAACAGGTGACTTTATGTAGGTACCTATGTAGAAAAATCACTGTGGTATAACAGAAAGATCGGTGAAATGTGGGTACTTAGTTCATCTTGCGATGGATGTACCTCCGACTACCCCAATTGGGATATAGTAGTGAGTTTATGTTATGTTGTGTTATGTCTAGAAGAATCGGATCTGCTCTGCTATAGCTAGACTGGTTTGTTATATTTCTTATAGTTTTAAAATCCCTGCTGTCAAAGGCGAAGTTAAGATTTCAAAAGGTGCACAACTTAAAACGTTTTACAGCACGAGAAAGGCATTCAGAGTCGAGCAAAGTTTTTGATAGGACTTGAAAGAGATGTTTCTAGAATCTAGTAAACATGTCTAGTATTTCTGTGAAGTGAGCTGTACCGTTAACTCGGCAGCATTCTTTGCAAGCGGACTTCAAGAGAACACAGCTTAATTGCTCTTCAACTATGTGTTTCATTACTTTTAACTCATTTTGCACGTTGCAAAGGAATTTCGCCGTTTAAAACCTTTGTTTGGTAGATAAACTACGAAAGTAATTTTCTTTGTGAGAAGAGAATTGGGGTTAAAATAAACATTTTAGTTTCAGAATAGCGTTTCAGTTTATTTTTGTAATTTATTATTTTTTTATTACGTACGTTGCTTCTATGCAGTGCAGCAGCTTGGTGGAGTATGCTCCATACCCCCTCCGGTTGATTGAGGGGAGGCCTGTGCCCAGCAGTGGGACGTATATAGGCTGTTTATGTTATGTTATGTATGTTGCTTCTATGGTGGACCGGGTGGGAATGAATACAGGCATAACATGTAAGTACAGTGAGTTCGGAGAACGTGAGACTTACATCGGGTTCGAATCCTCGGTCGGCTGTGAACTACTGAATTCGAATTTATTTATTTATTTATTTTTAAATTAAAATGGGTTTGCTCTTGACTTCGTTCTTCCACGAGGAGAAGAAGAGGTCGACGGTGGGACGAGCTTAACCAGAAGATGCCTATTCATCCGTGATTTAAAGGACCCCAGGTTTGATACAGGAAACACCGACGCCGGTAGCCCATTCCATAAAATTGAATTCGTATTTATGAGGAGCTCGGTGGCGCAGCGGTAAACGCGCACAGTCTGCGATTGTTGAAGTTAAGCAACTTTCGCAAAGGCCGGTCATATGATGGGTGACCACAATAAAAAAAGTTTTCATCTCGAGCTCCTCCGTGCTTCAGAAGGCACGTTAAACCCTTGGTCCCGGCTGCATTAGCAGTCGTTAATAACCACCAATCCGCACTGGGCCCGCGTGGTGGTTTAAGGCCCGTTCTCCCTATCCATCCATAGGGAAGGCCCGTGCCCCAGCAGTGGGGACGTTAATGGGCTGATGATGGTGAATTCGTATTTGATAATAGATAAATGATATCACGCGGTTTCTCTGTCCGGTTAATGACAATAGGCTGGCCCCCTATTACATGGAACCTAAAAATAGCTGGCGAGGCGTGAGTGTAGATATACAGGGTGTTATTGACATTTCAACGAAAACTTTGATAGGGGGTTTAGACCTTGATTTTTCCGTTGCAAAAGTATGGAACTGAAATAATTAAAAAAAATAGAATTTTTATGATAATTAAAGCGCATAATAACGGGTTCTTACCGCGTAAACCGTTATTATGTGCTTTAATTATGATAATAACCGCGTAAACTTAAAACAATGTAGATATTTTATGAATTTTCCGAGAGGAAATTCCACTCGTTATCAACACAGAATCATGGTCTGAATCATCCCCGTCAGTATTTGTTACGGTGTCACTAACACCCATGCGCACTTGTATTGCTACCTGTACGGGGAGTAAGTGACATCATTAGACATTATTCCGAGTTAATATCATGTGGAATTTTCCATCGCAAAAGTATAGAATTGAAAAGAATTAAAAAAAAATACACAAAAACAAACTAATTTGAATGAATATGAATTTTGCGAAGGAAAAGTTCACTTGATATTAACTCAGAATCATGGTTTAAATCGTCCCCCTCAGTATTCGGTACGATGTTACTAACACCCTGTGTACTGTTCACTTGCTTATCTTCTCGGGCACGTTGTCGTGAAAATGACAGAGGGATTGTGTCCTTCATACCAAGGAAAGTGACATATTCGATAGTATGTCAACGGTCATACCCAGTTCATGTTTGATTCTTGTGTACCTTTTGAAGTCACAAAACTGAAAATTTCTGATTCAGATCTTTATTTGCTTTCCGCAACATAACATAACAAATACTTTATTGCACAAACAGAAAAAAGAACAAAATATAAAACAAAAGAGAAATAGAATGAGTACAATAGGCTGCCTTATTGCTAAGTAGCAATCTCTTCCAGGCAACCTTTAAGTATAGGAGATATTTAATATTATGTAATATAGCGGGATAGTGTAGCATGTGAATACTTGTACGTATAGAAATGAATCAAAGATAAATACACTTACGAGTACATAAACTACATAATAATTGTTATAAGAAATAAATATCAATACTTAAACTACTACATATTATACTATGGAAGAAAAGGAGTAGATAGATAATGAAGATGAAATAGAAGTAAGGAAATGCGCCTTGACTTGCCCTTTGAAGGACTCCAATGACAAAGCTCTCCTAATGCTTAAGCTTCTAATCCGTAAGTATTTATGATAGTATGATTGTTTACACACAGTTTTATTATAGTGTTATGGTGGACCGCACTTTAAATGATAATGGGCAAAAATCTAAGGAACTAGGCGGCCTCTATCGGATTGGTGTCTATTTTTTCTTGTTATTGTCATTCAGATCAGGTTCAGGAAGTAATATAAAAAAAAGTCGGTAGGATTCCTTGGGAAGGAATAAAAGGCATGAAACTTGAACTTCGCCACCGAGAAACAATGGCGCTACAGGCGTAAATTGCCTAAAATTCGCTTACGCAAAACTTTTTTTCTTTTTTATGTCTTTCGAACTCTGGAAAAATTAGTTGAAAATCGGGTTAGTAAACCCCGGGTTCAAAACACGCCGGGTTTGCAACACACGGACTCAAATTTTTGTCCACCGCTGTATTTTATCACATTTTTAACCAGGACAAACATGGCCATAGAAAGAAAATCCCGGGACAGAATCTGATAGAATTTTGCCAGAACCATAGGAAAAGCATAAACTTTCATTACATGCAAGTCTCATAAGTGGAGGTTCTTGGACCAGTTTCGCCCATTCTCCTTTTATCTCTATAGATTGAAATCACTTACCAATGGTTACACGTGGTATTTGATAGAAACTTACATAAAATTATATCCGCAAACAGAAGCTTATCGGGGATCCCTTGTAAATTAGCCAAAGATTTTGTAATACTTACCAGGAAACATAGCTCAATGATTATAAATCGCTTATCAAAGTATTTTGCGGAGTTTGCTCAACGATATTGGAAAACTTTTGGACGCCAGCAATTCGTAAATGTCCGTAAGATATCAGTCACAGTGTTTGAGTTAACGACGAACATTCTTTGATCAATTCCAAGGGGAAACTATTCGCGGATCCGCAAATAAAATTAATGCAATCGGTTTGAAGTTTAAACCAATCGTGGTGAATGCAATGCTGGTCGGAAAGTTGGAATGAAACACACGGGAATGAATACAGCAGCGGTGGTTTTGGCTTTAGGGATTTAATTGAAACCTCGCTTTTTCATTTCCTAACCTAGATATTTAAAAATGTTTTCAGGGAAAACCACGTTGATATGATAAAGCTCCGACTTTTTATTTTCTCCAGTCCGCGGAGGATCGTGTTGCTCTATGGTTTATTTTATAAGTACGCATTTTTTTTGAATTCTCTGACAGTGGTGCCAACCTCTAAGGCTTAATTTTGTAACTGTAACTTGTTTTCTGTCGTTATGTGACTCTGCAAAACTGTGTGCTCTGAATGAACCATACATGTAGTACTTATATCTTCAGATATATCATATAACTGTACTGTAACAGATGGGTAAATTATAAACACAAAAATTTTTATCAATAATACAATTAATATTGTAAAATTCACTTTCAAAGTTTATCTTTACATATAATATGTTGAATAAATAAATTTTGAATTGATTTTATTTATTTTTAGATTTTATTTTTAAATTAATTTGAATTTTGAACTGAATTTGAATTTTGAATTGTATGTAATTAAGAAATATATTTACTTACAACTTTTTCACCTTTCCCGTCACCTACTCGGTTTCTTCTCTCGTGTTTTCCGCTTCCTTCGCTCGGGAGAATTATGTAGGAATGCAAATAAGTGGGAAAACGTAAAAAAGGCGATTATGCACAATGATGTTGACCATGTAAACAGGCTTTTGAAGACTTCAATCTTTGCTCGGCAAATACGGTGCGGGCTGAGGCAGGAGCGGGTTGAAGTTACCTTGTGCTGAAAGCTCAGTTTCTTCCGCAATAGGATTTGGGTAGAAGTACAGATTAAAGTCACTCTCCACTACACTACCTACTGCCACTCTCGTACTCTCGCTCGCTCTCTGGGCTACTGTCGCTCTCGCATCGGACTTTACAGCCATTTTAAAAGCTGCCACAGAAACGCTGTTTGAATCATCAGATAAAGATGTAAAGGCCTGAGATGATTGGATGACAGATTAAAGTTTAGTTTACGTTATACTGATCCTGACACTAGCTAATATATTATGTACTTTATTTTATAATCGTTTGACAGCTTTAAAACTAAAAGAAAGAGATAGAGCTAGTTTTAGGAGGTGCCAAACTAAAGGAAAATATGTTTTCTCTCTGTCAATCACATAATTTAAAACAATTTATTAACAACAATGCATGTAATGCAAAATATTGCTAAATTATTATACCATATTATAATGAATACAACAACTTTCGCAGAGGCCGGTCATAAGATGGATGACCACAAAAAAAAAGTTTTCATCTCGAGCTCCTCCGTGCTTCGGAAGGTACGTTAACCCGTTGGTCCCGGCTGCATTAGCAGTCGTTAAGAACCACCAATCTGCACTGGGCCCGCGTGGTGGTTTAACGCCTGATGTCCCTATCCATCCATAGGGAAGACCCGTGCCCCAGCAGTGGGGACGTTAATGGGCTGATGATGATGATATAATTAATACTTACAGGTTTTTGGTAAAATAATATATTCGTATAGGTACTTAATAAAAGTATTTCAATATAGGTAGGTAACACTTATATAATTATAATGTAAGTACGTATAGTATAACTAAATTCATTATTGCGCTTCCCTTAAGGTGATGCCTTTCAGTCAGCTAGGTAACGCTGCGTCTGACTTCTGCAGTTTTCGTATTTTTTTCCATTTATTCGTTTAGTGTTGAGTTCTGACCCAGTGAAATGTTAGGTGGCGAAATCTTATATACATTATCTTTAAGTTAAGCTACAATTTTGAAGTATTTACTGAAGATATCATATTGAAACATTGCATCAAAAGTTGGTGTCATTTCAATTTGTGTACAAACACGAAGCTGTCACACACACATGCAAACTAGGTTAGCTATTAAAAGAGATGCATAATTTGAAGTCTACTTCTAACTTCTAAATGGCGCATTTGGTAAAGCAGTCGCCGCCATTCTTAAGGTTCACGGTTCAAACCCAAGTGCATGTTTTAATTGTTTATACTTTTTGTATTTTTTTTTACAATTGAATTTGGCGAACCCGTCTATTTGTTACGGAATTTTCAAAAAGTATCACTTTTACCAATAATATTATAATTATACAATAATGTACTTTGCACTTAAGTACCTTCCGTAATTTCCGTATTTTTTATTTTGTAAAATTCTAACAGGCATTAATCGCATCAGTGAACATGCGGCTAACTAAAAAACTACTGAACGGATTTTCATACGGTTTTCACCAATGAGTAGTGATTCATGGGCGTGCTTTAGGGTATATAATTTATACAAGTATTTTTTTTTGTATAAAATGGTTCAAAAATGATGATGAATGTCAAACATAATTATCGTTACAAATATAGCCGACTTGGAGCTTTCGGCGAAAACGCTGCCTGATCCCATTGAGATATAACAAAACAACGTATGGTTGAATTGTTCCTTTTTTGTAGGTCTACCGAAAAGTCCACAATATGTCATAATAATTATATTGTGTATAAAGAATTGTGTATATGTATTGTATGATTTTACAAATAACGATCACAGTACAGTAATAATAAGGTAGATTTTTCCTAAATTGCGTCGGTTCAAACTTTGTCGCACCGCGTTTGAAAGATGTAATAGCGCTTCAGGACGTCCCGCAAGCACGGCGCTGATGTCGCAGTATCCGCATATAATTATTATGACTTGTCATTTAGTTCCAATAAAATCCGCGGGACTTCATACGTATGTCAGTGACAGCTGGTGATAGCATGCGGGACACTTAGCAGCTAATCGAATTCTATGTTGTTTTCGCGCCCAGTCCAGACGACTTGCAGCGCATTTCTGGACATATATTTACGCGTGGTGTTCATTGTTAGGTTAGTTAGTTCAGGTTAGGACGTCTTTTTTTAACGAGGACGTTAAAAAAAGACGAGGCTGGGACGTATTGAAGTAGTATTTCCATATATACGCGGCCTGAAATGGGCTGTTTCGGGGACCTGAACTGGTTGCTGTCGAACTTATTATCACGTTTTCTTGATTAAAATTCATAAATAAGTCAAATAGAAAAAAGATTTTCGTTAGTTTTAGATCTGTCATGATGTCTGTGATGTTTGTTTATCATACATAAGAATTTCAAAATTTATCTTATTTTATTTTCCCAAAGGGCAAGGCAAAGGGAACTATGCCCATACAGCCATGTCTTGTGTTTTTTTTTCTTGATGATGATTAATGAAATGATGAAACCTAAGCCCCCACCCTCGGAGCAGACTCCTACTCCGAACCCCAAACGAAGTAAGCGGCTTGTTGGCGCAAAGCGAAAATAGATAGGTACACTTTGTTTATTGAATATTCCGATTTAATAATACTATCGGGAATGTTTTCCGACTAACTGAATGTGATCATTAACCACAAAACACTACTTCGTATTGATTATTTAGATTATTCAATGAAGAAAGCAACCTTCCCGTTCCCGGTCCCACCAAAAAGTCCGCGGCAAAGAGAATATAAATAAATCTGTATGTTGGATGGAAAAACAATTAATTATAAATGTTTAGGCCGGCAAATGCAACAACTTCTTTTTTGATTTGGTTTTCCCCGAAGGGTAAGGCAAAGGGAACTATGCCCATACAGCCATTTCATTTTATGTATTGATTTTTTATTATAATATATGTCCTCTTTTAAAACACGGTACTTACCCATTATTTAAAAATGTTTAAATAATATGTGTTATTACAAAAATATTTTTCCAATATTCCTTTTCTCAGATTGTAGTATTTTTAGTTTTTTATTTATATTTATTCTCTTCATACAAAATCTCTTTATAAATTGTCACTGACATTCTATTACACTTGTCAAGTAGTCAAAGCCTTTAGAGAAAAAAAAAACTATCACGCACACAAACTAACATTGACACCTCTACACGCTCAGCAAATACACTGTAATCTGCACCACTACAAATGTAGAATTGATCAAAATTGAGGGTCTGAAATATGGTACTTCTCGTATTCGGACCTTAAATTTTTGTTAGTTTGCGAAAATAATACACCAAAATATTACTATTTATCGGTTTTATAACAATATTCCTCTAACCGTTTTCCTGTAGCACTGCATCAACTTTTGTATGGAAAACGAATCACCTTAACGTACCTAACTTAACCTCACCTCAAGTTACAGAAAGGAAAAATATTTTACTTTTTAATTTTATTTGAAAAGGCATGTTCTTGAGAAGCAAGTGCTTGTTACCGCGAGTGAGAGAGAGGTGAACTTTTTATAAGTATCGTGTAGGGGAAGTAAATCTGACATAATCATATTATGAACAAAGTAATAACCACCTTATTTTTCGCAGTGAAACGTAAGCTCTTTCAAAGCTGCTTATAAATATTCCATCGAAGTTCGTGACAGAAATTTACGCAATATTGATTTTAGTGACATCGTAACGAAAACTTTTGAGGGATGATTTACACCATGATTCTGAGTTGATATCAAGTGGAAATTCCGTCGCAAAAGTCATCATCATCATCCCCGTCAGTATTTTTATGGTGTCAGTAAGATCCATACGGACTTGTATGGCTAGCTGTACGTATTTGTACGGAGTGTAAGTGACATCGTAACGAATACAGATGAGGGTGATTCAGCTCATTATTCTGAGTTAATATCAAGTGGATATAATACCTTCTACTTTATGACGGCCCTAAGTTAGAGAGGATATAATACTTTCCACCTTATGACATGCTCTTAAAGATATTAAAGATACTATCTGAACACCTCTAAGTTTCTTCTTTACTCCCAGACAAGCAGAAAAAAAAACAATTTTCAACACTGAAATGGTTTCGTTTCTAAAAATATTGATTTAACACTTACACATGGTCACAGATTACTTATAATGTTAACACTGGTACCATGTCACATTAACTTTTTTGTTGAGTTGAACTATAATCTTCACTAAATTTCAAATAATAGTTCGATAGGGTTTTAAAGTGGGTACATGATTTGCTCATGACTGTACCTGCTTTAATTATTCATCCCGAATTTTTAGTAACATGTAAGGGCTTTAGGATTTCGGATGGAAATAAACCTGTCAAATGTTCTGAACATCATAAAATGTAGAAGAAATTATCCAGTTGTCATATTGTGACCGCATTCGATCCATCAACGTCGTGGCGCCGGATTTTATATATATCTCTGCTTAATCCCACTCCGATGGTAAAACCTATAAAAACGAAGAGAAAATATCTTAAAATTCTTTCTCCATTCATCTTTGACAGCATCGTGTTACGAGTTGGTAATTATATTAGGGTTTACTGACTTTCAATAGAGTTTTAAGTTAATTAATGGCTTTACGGCTTTGCCTGTGTGAGTCTTTCTGGCTTAATGGATACAAAATTCACACCCGTCTTGAGGATAGCGATAGGATTACTTGCAGACATTTTTGGTATTAGAAAAATAAAAAATACTTTATTTCGGACTTTTCACATACATATTAGATAAGAAAAAAGAAAGAAAAATACTTAAAAGCTACAAGATAATGGCACACGGTTAGATACTGATGGGTCTGGTGCTTTATAAAACTGCTGTCCCACTTCTCGGCTAGTACTGGCTATGTATGTATGTCTTATCTTTTGCAAAACGCTGCATGTAGCTGAAGAAGCTAGATGTAGTACTTCCTTCTCTTATTTCAGTGACACTCCCTATCAAGCTTGCTAATGCAATTTATGCATGCAATGGAATTTTATTGTATTTTCTATTTGTAATATGAAATCATTGTTACTACTGGGTCCAAGTTACCCGAAGTAAAAAAGTTATTTACAAATTTATTTTTGGTTATTTATTTATTTTTTTATTGGAAGGCCAACAGTTAACGATACGGAATACATCATAAGTCATAACAATGTAAACGAGAAAGCCAATTACAGGTCCTCACCTGTAGAATAACACATGATTTCGTATATCTACTTATTTTTTTTATTGTTCACATTATCTAACTCTAAAATCGACCCAGCACTTCTCAGATGACAGACGCGCTTATCAACAGCCACTATTTAATACATTTTTTTAGAGATTCGAAGATTCTTCTTTTCTAACCATGCGTGGAACATTAAAAACTTGTATATAACATCTGTATAATAAAGTTGGATTAGCATTGTCGTTATCGTAAAGTTTTAAATGTTATGTGAGTTTGAAGTGGGTTCTCGGCGTGAAGGCCTAGACGGGAACTATGTTGGACACGGATTACTATAAAGGCTTGTAGAAACTTTGCTCGTTGGTTCATACACGAACAAAGTCCCATAACATTGGACAATGGGACTGTTTCTAGGTAAACTCCATGGAAAATACGTTGGCTTTAAATTTTGGCGGGTTAGAAGTTAAAATGTATAAGAAATGTTCGTAAAATTGGACAAAAGAGTGCTTGTATTACTTTGGGTGGTAAACAGATAGAAATCATTTAGTTTAAATTAGCTACTATGCACATTGCATACAGTAAAAAAAAAAATTGTAAATAATATATTATTATATTTTATAAAGTAATCATCATCTCCCTAGCATTATCCCGTTTTTTCACGGGGTTCGCTTATCTAACCTGAAGATTTGACTTTTGACAGGTCCGGTTTTTTACAGAAGCGACTGCCTGTCTGACCTTCCAACCCGCGAAGGGAAAACCAGCCCAATATAAGTTAGGTTACATTTTATAACATAATAAATATTAATATGTATTGTTGTCCACAACATCTCTGCCTTCTCCTCGTTAATCTATCACTCCCAATTGCCTACTCGAAGTCATGTCTCTAGAAATAAGTTGTGCCTTTTGTCTTTCTTCTTGTCAAATTGTTCTGTGTAATCTTTGAGTAATTGGGTCGTGTACTAAGTTCAAGATAAATTATGAAATTCTGATTACTAAGTAAAGACAGATCTAAAACTGACGAAAAATATTTTCATCAAGAAAATCGTAAGAATAAGTCACGTAATTTCATCACGTTTTTATGACGTCACAGTGTACTTTTTCATACAAATTCCATAGTAATTTCGTCAAAAACGTTTAGTAAAAAGTGACTGATTTTACTAGTTAGAAACTAGCCTATTTTTATTACCGCAACTGAAAAAGAGACGGCGATATAGCCTGATAACACAAAAACTTCATTCAGTAAAAAAGTTGTAAAATAAAAAGAGAACAGAATATAAGAATTGCGTTAAATGTTATAACAAAATGTACCGGATTTCGCGAGAAAACCGGTCTTAGGCAGGCCAAATAACTGTTGTTGTTATGTTATGACTCACTGAGAAACATATTCGGTCGAAACGACCAATGTGACATCGATTCGGCGTAACTTAATGGCTAAGTTAAGTAACACGGTATTTTTTACTTCAGCAACTTAAATTTTGTAAATGCCTTGGCTTGTTTAAACGTACATACTCATTTAATTCAAGTTAAGTTAATGTTTGTTTCCTGGTGGTCAGCAACGTCAAAGGACTGTTAGATTTCTTTGGGGAATTACGCTGGCTGGAGTAAACCAGCCGTTTCAGGTATCACGCAAAATAGGCGCTCAGTCAGTAGTGGAAAACGGCCCGCTAATAATACAATCACGGCCGCCCAAATTGTACTGCATTCATGTGTTATGTCTGGTTTGTACTGGTCCTGTGCAATAAAGTGTATTTGATTTGATTTGATTTTTTAAGTTATATTTCTTAATTTAATTTCAGTGTCATATTGGTGTGACGGGATTAGAAAATCTTGAAATAGCCACTTCATCATCATTTCCATAGAGTTAACCCGTGGTATTACAGAGTCCGCGTTTACTAAACCTGACCTGTGGTATAACCACATTGTTTTAAGAACGTCTAGGGTCCTGCAGCTACTTTTCCTCGGTTATACTTGGGTGGTACAAGGTATCTTGTTCCTCGTAGTTAGAACTATTCTTTTTCTTGTTGGAACCTAATTTTTCAAAATAATATGAAAGTTCGCCACCAAACTTGGCACATTTTGATATTCACCCACTTACTGGTTGAGAAGCTGCAGTTGTATGTTGGCGAAGAAGATGGTTATATAAAAATCGACGATTGAATGTGTAACTAAACTACGTACATGTTACTTTTGAGTTTGAGTTTGAATTTTACATATTCCGGTTACCACGTATTAGCTGTATCAATGATGTAGCCCTGTTTAACCCTGGCTAATAAACAGCTATTCATAGTAAATCAAAGATGTCAAGAGTCCAATTTGCGGACGGAATCACGGATCCGAAAAAGATACACAAGGTTACAAATTGCCAATAAAAACCTAACAAAATGCTGTGGGTAAGCATTCCGGTCAAAGCTGTAAATCCCGGGGCTCCAGCCATAAATTCCGGGAAAATATCGAAAGCCGTGTAATACAGTTACAATAGGGCGGGACAGCGAGGCAAGTCCCGTCTCCGGCGCGGGACAAAAGCAGGACTTACCTTACTTACCATGTTTCCTCGAAGATCAGTTAATCTCAAGGATGACAAGGATGTATCCCGGAAAAAGCATGAAAAGAAAGTTAATTGATTCTAATCTTTATGTCTCTGATAGAAAACACATGATTCTGTGCATTCTGGTTCTGTTATGACTGATAACAAAATACCGTTTTATCTGATTATTGTGCATTGTGAAAAAAAATAAGTATGCAAAGATTCAATTTTGAAGTCGAAGCTTAGCCAGAAAGCTATTCAAAAAATGCTATCTTAATTAGACCGGTTGTGATGATGAATAATGATGTTAATTAATTGTTGACATACTTATACAGTTATAAAATTTGATTTAAAATGATTAAAGCTCGTCATTGAGAAGAAGAGCACAGAAAGGGGAGGAAGGTAGGTAATTAATTAATCATGTTCAAAACTGGCAACATTCACAGAAACGAGTTATTTTAGTTATAAATGTCCCGGAAGTTCTCGGAGTTACAAATCAAACACAGCTTGTAGTCCCGCGGGAAGACCGTATTCCAGGGACTTACCAGTCAATTTTTTTAAATGTTAAAACGAGGTAGATGATTGCGCCTTTCATTTGGTATTTCCACTTGATCAGGGTAAAGCCCGCTTTTTATTTTTGGCCAGGATTTAACGCAATTCTTCCAGTACTGATCCGAAAGGTAAATCTCATTACATTTCAATCCTTATTGTTACCATTTTAGTAGATATTTTCTGTTTCGCACAAATCTCTTTTGCTCCACGGATGTTCCTCGAAATTTAATAAAGTGCTACAGAAAATAAGATCTCAGTATTTGTTATTTGTCTACGTCCTCCGAGTAATGGACAATTTAATTAAGGAAGTTTAGATTTCGTTTAGAAAAATAAATGACTGTTTAGGGTGCCCATTTCATTCCTTGTACACCAAGTTTTTAATAATAAGAAATTAATAACAGTTGGTTCGATCATTATATAGACGGCGATACGGCTACCTATCACGTTGGTCTAACAGAAAGCTCGGTGAGGTGGGTACTTAGTTCATCTTGCGATGGATGTACCTCTGACTAGGCCAATTGGGATACAGTTATGAGTAATTTTGTACACGTGACATGGAAGCAATAATAAATTTAGTCCTAATAGACTATTTTACAACTTAGTCAATTGATATACTTTTTACAAAACGTAAAACTTTTTTTTATTGAATTTACTCATTGGTGCTAATTCCTGTAAATACCATCTAATTTTATTTTAAGTTATATCTGTCATTTTCTTATCCGCCGAAAAGGAAAGGGATGGGTAATCAACAAGCATAAAATTTATGGAACACACGTCAATTTTAAGCACGAATCTAAACCAACCGTCTAAAAATTTTACATCCGTCAATAACCCGACACAGTTAAGTAGACAGCACGTCAAACGGATTGCATACCAGCAACGTACCTTTTGATTCGCCCGGGTTATTCATTCATTTACTCATTCTTCCTAAAATTAAGAGCTGTGAATCATCCGTCCCTTTCCTTTTCGACGGATATGAAAATGACGGATATAACTTAAAATAAAATTAGGCGGTGTCTGCAGGAATCGGGGCCATTGTAACACTATTAATTCGTATTTAATTAAAATTGGTAAATAAGTCAAAAAGAAAAATGGGATTTAATGATCATGCTATAGGCTGACTATTACTAGTAATAGCATCATCTCCCAGTATTATCGTGTTTCACAGAGTCCGCTTACCTAACTTAAAGTTTTGACATGTCCGGTTTTTTACAGAGGCGACTGCCTGTCTGACCTTCCAAACCGCGAAGGGAAAACCAGCTCAATACAGGTTAGATCACATACCTCCGAAAATACATTTATCGGAAATGTGGGTTTCCTCACGATGTTTTCCTTCACCATATAGATAAACATTTATGATCCAAACATGAATTCGAAAACAAATTCGACAATCATTGGTTTAGGCATGTACTGGTTCCGAACTTGCGACTTCAAAGTGAGAGACAAGCGTTCTACCAACTGGGCTACCACGGCTTACTACTACTAGATTCGCATTTTATAATTTAACCCAGGGTTAAAAGTTTTAGATCTGTCTTTATTTAGTAATTAGAATATCATAATTTATCTTTGACCTAGGCCACTATCCGATTGTTTCTGAAGATATTGTTTGCAGTTGTTATTAGGTGTAAAGGTAAACGGTGTGTTTACAACGCACAACGCTAGAGAAATACATTTTATAGTTGCAGCAAGCTTCGGGACTGGACTGGTATAGTGATTATTTTTACTTGCAATATTTGTAAAAGGATTCGTCAATCTGCGTAATAATCAGCTGATTGCTCAAGGTGCGCGGATGTAACAGAGATAGCTATTTTTGGAACGTCTCTTAACGCTTCTATCCCTCTTTCTTACCATCAAATACATTTTAAAAATCAAGCTGTCACTTGGAAACGCGTCTGGAAGGGTTCCTTCTAATACTATGAATAATAAAAGTATATACATACATACATAAATAGCCTATATACGTCCCGCTGCTGGGCACAATCAATCGGAGGGGGTATGGAGCATACTTCACCACGCTGCTCCAATGCGGGTTGGTGGAGGCGTTTTTACGGCTAATAGCCGGGACCAGCGCCTTAACGTGCCCTTCGAATCACGGAATCATCTTACTTTTTCAGGCAATCAGGTGATTCAAGCCTGAAAAGTCCTTACCAAACAAAGGACTCTCAAAGTGATTTCGACAATGTCCCCATCGGGAATCGAACCCGGACCTCCAGATCGTGAGCCTAACGCTCTAACCACTAGACCACGGAGGCTGTTGTATACGTGTATACGTGTAAACTAATTTAAGAAGATTAAGACAATCATATTACGATTGATGAAACTCTGCTTACCCTAACCGAGAATATAGTTGTGAGCTTATGTTATGTGCAGCCTTAAACCCTTAACCCAACCAAATTAAATAGCCACCTTATTTCAAGAGTTTTATACCAGCGAGGTATCATAACTTATTTAAGTAGGTACATCTCTTTCATATTTCAATCTTCTACTAATTTATAGGCAGCGTCATTGCAAACCTACTTACAAACTGAAGAAAAGAATGAAGCAACTCGTTTTAATATAACAGTACTTGTACTCTCAATACTTAACTGCTTTCTTGGCAGGACAAGGTCGGCCTACAACCGGTCTCAGCTCTCGTGACCTTCATACAGCTTCCCGTAATAGTGTTACCTGCTTTTTATCTCCTCTTGTTTTGGATTATTAGCCGATGGCACAGTCATGAGCAATATAATGTACCCACTTTAGGACTCTGTCGCACTAACATATTTGACATTTAGTGAGACTTACAGTTCAATTTGTCAAAAAAGTTAATGTGACATGGTACCAAAGTGCTCGTCACACTGGTGTTTAGAATTAGAACAGTATTTTGTGTGACGCGCTGCACCTTACACTTAGCAGGTAACGCCTATTATTAAGAATATAATAAACAATATCATAATTCTGGACGACCTCCGTGGTCCAGTTGAGCGTTAGGCTCACGATCCGGAGGTCCCGTGTTCGATTCCCGGTGGGGACATTTCACAAAAATTACTTTGTGGTCTGGAATGGAAGTTTCTAAATGATCATCATCATCACCAGCCCATTAACGTCCCCACTGCAGGGGCACGGGCCTTTCCTGTGGATGGATAGGGAGATCGGGCCTTAATGATGATGATGACCCACTCCTCGCCAGCTAAAAAATATATATTACTTATCTTCTATGTACACTTAATTTTATACAGTTTCTTCTACGTACTTTGTGTCTAATTCCAACTACACTTAGGCAAATGAACCAACCCATTACCATAATTATCAGTCCAACACACGTATCAGTGCCAATCAAGTCTACAGACAGGCACAAAAGATAATTAGAATCTCAAATTTCGTACCATTCCAACATAACAGTAAAATCGACAAGAGTTGAAATAGCTAAAGGTGATTCCACACCATTCCGCCAGTGTTCGGCCTACTATAATGTTCATGTCCAATGCGCGTGGTACAAATGTCGCAGATATCCTTCTCTTTGGATGTTTGTATTGACAGACATTATCATTTAGAAGCTCGGTGGCGCAGCGGTAAACGCGCTTGGTCTGCGATTGTTGAAGTTAAAGCAACATTCGCAAAGGCCGGTCATAGGATGAGTGACCACAAAAAAAAAAAGTTTTCATCTCGAGCTCCTCCGTGCTTCGGAAGGCACGTTAAGCCGTTGGTCCCTGTTGCATTAGCAGTCGTTAATAACCACCAATCCGCACTGGGCCCGCGTGATGGTTTAAGGCCCGATCTCCCTACCCATCCATAGGGAAGGCCCGTGCCCCAGCAGTGGGGACGTTAATGGGCTGATGATGATGATGATGATGATGATATTTTTACGAGTATGATATTTCCCGGGCAGTTTGTGATTTCATTGTAAAGGTAGGTACAAAAGAAGACAGTAATTGGGTCGTGTACTAGGTTCAAGATAAATTATGAAATTCTGATTACTAAATAAAGACACATCTAAAACTAACGAAAAACATTTTCTTTTTTCTATTAAACTTATTTATGAATTTTAATCAAACAAAACGTAATAATAAGTCCGACATTTTGTCACGTTCTTCTATGACGTCACAGAGTGCTTTTTCATACAAATTCCATAGTAATTTCGTGTTTTGACGTTTAGTAAAAAGTAACTGATTTGACTAGTTGGAAACTAGCCTATACTAAGTAGGCACGTACGGTCACGAGCATTAATATGTATACACTTTTGTACCATGTCACATTAACTTTTTTGACAAATTGAAATGTAAGTCTCACTAAATGTCAAATATGTTAGTGCGACAGAGTCCTAAAGTGGGTGCATTATATTGCTCATGACTGTACCTACTGAATTGGGTCATGTACTAGGTTCAAGATAAATTATGAAATTCTGATTACTAAATAAAGACAGCTCTAGTCTAACGAAAAACTTTTTCTTTCTGCTATTTAACTTATTCATGAATTTTAATCAAGAAAACGTAATAATGAGTGCGCCATAGTTTGTAGCCCAAATATCCTAAAGTTGGTTAAGTTGAAGTTAGTTTTCGAGTGCATATTTTTTATTTTATTTTATTTATTTATGGCATACATAACTAGTTACAGTCGTTAAATTAGATAATTAAGTGTAACGTAAAACTAGACTGTAACATTAAAACATGCATGCACATTCAGCCACTTATGTTATAATTATGATAAACATAGGGGGTAGGTTGCAGTAAACATAATCAAAAAGAAGCTCAAACCTAAAACTAGTAATGACAATTTTATTTCGAAGCGAGAACCAGATAGCACATTCAACAATAGTCAGATGAGAAAGACTTCCATTTCTGGATTAGCATCGGATATTTATTTATGACCCAGCTAAATACACCATCAAGTCCTCACGAGGAGTAAAAGTTGCTCGAATGCCATTTTTAAATTTATAAAGTTTAGGTGTAAATATATCTATTACGACGTATTGTCACTATGAAGTTTTATTGCACACTAATTATAGCTAATTTACAATATTGCCTAAATGTAGGTCGCCGCCTAAGCATAAAGCTATGTTCGAACGTATCCCGTATAACATTTTATCATGTTTTTCTATGACGTCACAGTGTGCTTTTTCATACAAATTCTATAGTCATTTCATGTTTTGACGTTTAGTAAAAAGTAAGCCTATTGAGTCAGCCGTTACTTTACGGCAGCATTACAAATTTATGATACAATTTAACAGCGCATTACTAAATTAGTAATGCACTAAATATCTTAAAATTTAAGATTGAACGGTATTTTTTACATTAAGTAATCTATTAATTTTGTAGTAGATGATAACATAACACCTAGGTTAGCGACACGGTAACAAAACAAAATAATTTCATGCATTAAACTTTAAAACCTAATTCAGAGTTGAAATTCAATATAATAATAAAAATTATGAATAATTTCGATTGGCGAATATTGTAGAATGTATTTTGCGTAATGCTCCGGCTAAGTGCCAGCCGGACTCGCGCACGAAGGGTTCCGTACCATGGACAAGGTAAAAACAGTAGGTACACAATAAATTATTATTGTAAATAGGTAAAAAAATAACGTTACTTGTATGTGTATTTTAAATAATAAATATGTATTTTATTTTGTTTTATAGCGGCAACAGAAATACATCATTTGTGAAACTTTCAACTATCTGACTATCACGGTTCGTGATATATCCGGCCAAGTAGTTAATGTCATCTGCGGCAAATCTACAATAAGTCACGATAAAAAAAAAGGTTCGTGAGATACAGTTTGGTGACGGACGGACGGACAGCGAAGTCTTAGTAATAGAGTCCCGGTTTTTACCATTTGGGTACGGAACCCTAAAAATGCTACGATATTGTATAATTTATTTCTGAAATATAACAAATGAATCGTGCGTTGTTGCAGTTGCAATAAATAGTATTTCAATGGGTATCAACAAATTAATGTTTGACGCCGCAACTTAAGAGTTGTTACTTGTTATTGCAAGAATTATTATTAATTATGACGATAAATACAAGGTGTTAGTGATATCGTACCTGAGGGGGATGATTCTGACCATGATTCTGAGTTGATATCACGTCCCGTCGTCGTCGTCTCGTCCCGAGTTCCGTCGTTAGAATCATGGTCTGAATCATCCCTCAAAGTTTTCGTTACGATGTCACTAACACCCTGTATTATTTAACTGACCTCAAACTGATGACTCTCACTATTACTTACATGAAACTGTATTCTCAATATTTGCATAAAACAGACCTAATAAGTCATTAATGTCAAACTCACTCTCGGCTAGCCTGCACGCGACCTAGATATGACCGATGGCCGTGTCTCATTATGTACAGAACACAGATGCTCTGAATATGTCACTAACTGTTGATCAATCATTACAATGACCAGTGCTGACGAGCTGAGATTGATCAATGTTCTATAGAATATTACTTGTTCTTTGTTTATAGGGCTTATTCATTGATTGACCACTATCGTAGATTCAGCGCTTGATATAAAAAAAACAACAACAATTAGCATAAAATTGCAGATACGTTAGATTGCAAAGTCAGCCACATACCCCTCGCTACGCAGCCTCGCACATCTATAGTGGAAAAGCAGCTTACCTGTTTCTCTGTCCACCTCATTAGGGATCACAGGTTGTGTTGACTGTGTATATCAACTTGCAGTTACGGTCACTATTGTAATATGATTCGATATTCAATAGCTGTCATGACTCCGGTTACAATTATAATTTACATTTTGAAAGTCATTGGAGGTCGTCAGTTCGATATCGAAGAACTATTAAATAGTTCAATAGTCATAATGTACCTAAACAGAAGACAAACCACGTGATATCAAAGTTATCTCATTTATATTATATAATTTCATTTAATAATTTCTATGCGCTATATTCGGTTCCCGTTTGAAAATATACGCCCCAATGAAACAATAGAGGCTCCAAATTTAGCATTGCGGCTAAATCGTCTATTTTCGGCGGCAAAAACCATATTTTATGTCCATTACGGAGCCGAAAACAACGGATGTACAACAATAGCCTAAGATAAGTCGCTACCAAGAATACTTTCATTTTACCAAACCGCCGGAACGACTAGACCTTAAGTAATACGTTCACATAACAATACAAAGATTCATCTTCAAACCAATTGTAGTGTTTAAAGAGAGTTAGCCATTACAAAAATGTAAATATTAGCGGGTTTTATGTGTAGAAATCTGCGGAATACTGCAAATAAGTGTAGGATGTATTGTGTAACATGACATAAGCTAAGTCAATGGATGCGTTAAGCTGGAAGACTGTTATTATTGTTTTGTAAAATACAATTTCATTTACATAGTTACAGTTTACAGACGAGAGTGATTGTTTTGTAATAGTATCTTGAAAAAACTTGCAGTCGGAACGTAGAGTTACTTAGATACTTACGTTTATTCGCTAAAGGGCAAACTCGCTAAGCGGTTTCTCAAAACGAGAATACGCCCGTATTATATCAATTTTATGCCTTAGCCTTTAAATAATATATGTCTATTAATGTGTGGCAAATAATAATGAATAATCAAATGCATTTATATTGCCTTTTATTCTTTGAAATACATATAGATAAATATTTCCTCTACTATTTTCTCTTAATGTTGCTCTTCATAAAACAATCAAAACAAATGGGCTAGTACTGTATTCTTGAAACGCGATACGAACAAAAAGAGATTTATTTCACAGACGAATACGCTATAATAAAGGTCTCGGCACACAGAGGAGGCCAGGAGCGTTCCGTGGGCGAGATTTTTTTGTAATATGTATTCGAGTTCGTATCCAATCTATAGTCTGCGCGTAAGTTCGTGTCACCATCTGAGGTAACTGAATGTTAAGAGGACTCAGCCCGTCAATCTGTGTTTGTCTACCTGTCGCTCATATAGTACCTGAGGCGGTGATAAGAACTTGCTCGCCGAAAGAATGTGTAAGTTCGTTTAGTAGTGAAAGTAGAACTCATAAGACCTAGGTTTTGTTAGTTAAACTAGCGTCACGTTATGATTGACGCGACGTTTGTTCTGTTCATCAAAATTAATTTAAATGGCACGCTCTTATCGGTGTAGTGTTCTCCATTCTTGTCTATCAAAGGCCAATTCTTTAAATTCTTTCTAAGACATGAAGTTCGTTTTTTCTTTAATGTATTCCATTAAGCTCTTCTTGGACCCTTTCCTTTCTTTCCTTGTAGCTTCCTTTCTAGTAGCGTCCTTATCATCTTGATGAACTCAATGAAGTATAGCTATTTGCTCCTTTAAAGTCGTTATTAATTAATGAGAAACTTGTATCTTAACCCTTTCACGGACAGAGATCATGGGTCATTGATGGTTCATAATAGGTAATATGACACTTTGGAATCGGAACGTCATTAGACGTTCTGTCCTTGAAAGTGAGTACTTTAAATGAGCAAATAGCTGTACTTCATTGAGTTCATGAAGTTTTCTATTAATTTTATAACTATATTGATGGATTCCTGTACTTAATAATGCCAAGGGAGTCATCATAGCGTGCTACTAGTATGTACGTAAGTTCACTACTGAACACTGTGTAAGCAGACCTTAATCGACGTACTCAAATATATTCTCTGTGGAGCATACGTGCCTCCATCGATCATACACTAAGTTATCTCCACGCCCTAACAAAAACCAGGCTAAGTGCTAGGTCAGGCGTATATATTAAGTGTTAGTATTATAATATTGTGAAGAACACGTATAGAGTAGAACAAAAGTTTGCAAAGACGAAATACCTGGGGAGTACCCACTGAGGAACTAAACTAACTAGCTTCTCTGTTCACGTGGATTTCACATGTATATTCCACCCCTAAATGACATAAAAAAAAATCCTATGCTATTTCCCAAAGTCTAATCTAACTCCGTACTAAATTTCAATAAAATCGATTTAATAGTGGCGATAGGCTGATCCCTTATCACCATAAAGTTTATCATATCCAGCTTACGACATCGTATCAACAGTGGCTGCAAGTTGTCTTTGATTACTTGTGGCACTGCCCATCCCATTAGGGATTACGGGCGTGAGTTTATGTATGTATGTTTAGTAGTTTTGATGTGAAAACGAAACTGACAGACAGACAAAGTTACTTTCCCAGGGATAGTAAAGCAGAATACAATATGATAATGGTAAACGGCCACATAAGCAATAAAATGGCATCACGTAACATTTGATCTTATGTACGTATATAAACACCTCCACCAACCCGCAGTGGAGCAGCGTGGTGGAGTATGCTCCATACCCCCTCCGGTTGATTGAGGGGAGGCCTGTGCCCAGCAGTGGGACGTATATAGGCAGTTTATGTTATGTTACGTATATAAGCTCCCATGAGGACAAAGTCAAAAACTGGTGTTTTAATAAAACATGAAATGTAGAGTAGACCCCGCCGCACACAACTTGACACCATTAGTGTAAATGCTACGGCCGATCAAGCGGAGATAGATGCGCGTACGCAGGTACAGTTAAACTCACAAGTCTTTCCGGTCCGGCCAATAGCGGTAATTGCCCGTATGGGCACATCGAATGAGACAAGTACACAAACGTCCTAGTTCCGTATAGACATAAAATAATACTATGTAGAAGGGACACTCTCCGCTCCGCACCGATATAAACTTGAATACCTCACCCCCTGTGGCGGGTCACTTTAGGAGCAAGAAAAGCAGAATTTTTACATTTTTCCTCACCTTCTGGTTGTCTGGAAGAAATCGCTTTAAGCGATAAGGCCACCATTTGCAATGTACTTAGGAGTCTTTTTGTAATTATTTCTTTTTATTTTGGTGCAATAAAGGGTATTTGTATTGTATTGTATTGTAAAAGCAGACTGTCTGTCTCGTTAACACGGTAAGGAGGCATTACCTACATCTGTGTAGTATCTGTGTAAAAACAAGTTTTTTTTTGTATGAATTCTCCAGAATGTGGTATTAGGTTAGGTTAGTGCTTAAGTGCAAGTAAAAATCAAGGTAAAATCACCGAAAAAACTTTTTACGCACTTATTTTATTTTTTCCGGCTTGATATCTCGATAGAAATGATAATCGCTACGCGCCCCATTTAAAGTGGCAATTTACCACATTTTGCGCTATTGCCATTAATAGTGTGAATTTAAATGCATTTTGTATTTATAATCATTTTTTGCGTCGCGTTCTAAGTTCGTTAGTTATTCTCCTAACTATACACTCTACACCTTTTTAATTAATTGCTAGTTTTTCTATTAATGGATACATCAAGACTATTAGACGGACATTACTCTCAAGTTCCGCTCAAAGAAACTGTACCGTTAAAGTTTAATGACTACTCAAGTTGAACTCATAAGTGACAAAGTAGTTTCAGTATTTATTTTTCTAAAAGAAAATCTGAAGGGAAAAATTGAGTGTTGCTAGTTTTACGGTGATATACCCGTAATATTTCCAGCCTCCGTGGTCTAGTGGTTAGAGCGTTAGGCTAGGAGGTCCGGGTTCGATTCCCGATGGGGACATTGTCGAAATCACTTTGTGAGACTGTCCTTTGTTTGGTAAGGACTTTTCAGGCTTGAATCACCTGATTGTCCGAAAAAGTAAGATGGTTCTGTGCTTCGGAGGGCACGTTAAGCCGTTGGTCCCGGCTATTAGCCGTAAAAACATCTTCACCAACCCGCAGTGGAGCAGCGTGGTGGAGTATGCTCCATACACCCTCCGGTTGATTGAGGGGAGGCCTGTGCCCAGCAGTGGGACGTATATAGGCTGTTTATGTACACGTAATATTTCCAATGAGGCACTTTCCAGGCTACGTTCACCAAAAACGATATAGATGGCGTTGTACAGTTTTAACGTGATAATTACCTATTTTCTCATTACTCGGGTAAGAGTAATAATTATTCCAAAATACAATATAATGGCAGAAGCATATATAAAAATAAATGTTGCTTGATATTTGGATCACATTATGTATAGAATTATAGTGCTACCTATATTGCTTCTCTTTATTTTGATCAGAATAATAATAGGCGGAATAATAGGTGAAATTATGCTTGGGTATAATAAAATGGGTCATCATTTATACCCAAAACAAAGATAAATGATGCATATTTGTTATCCATGAAATTAGAAGGTTAAACGAAGGAAAATCTTTACAGCGCCATCTACACTGTTTTTGAGGAATCTAGCCTGGAAAGTCCGTCGTTAAAAAGTAATATATGTAAGTACCCGACCGGGAATCGAATCCGGACCTCTAGTATTGGCGGTCCTGATTAGCTTTTACACCACAGAGATCGACAGGCAGGACGCCAAGTGTTTAAAACTTGCTTATCTCTTTTATTGTGCGTCATATGTCCGGAAGATTCACCTCTCTTGGAAACAAGTACCAAAGGCCAAAATTCTTTGGCGAGGGAGAGGTTCAAGGTTATCGTTTTAAAACTGTAAAACTATTGTTTGTAAAACTGTGACCTGCAATAAATTATGATTATGATTATGACAAGTACCAAAAACAAAAATACCTTGGCAAGGGAGAGGGACATGAAACATACTCCACAGTTGCTCTTGTTCGTGAAGGTTAACCCTTTGACCTACTTGACAATCCAACTGAGTAATCGGAAGCGTCGCGTTTACGCGCCTCTCGAAGCGTGGAAGATTTCAAAAGATTGTCACTATACATACGGCTACCCACCCACTGACTCGCTACTTAAGTCTTATCACTATATCGTCACTGGAAGGCAAAATGATGCGCTAAGAAAAAAAAAAGAAAAAAAAAATTTTTTTTCGAGAAAAAGACGTTTAAATATTTTTTCACAACTTTTTACCCATTCATCCAATTTCGACGACTTCCACGTAACATTACCTACATTGCTTCTTTTATTTAATTTTTTACATCTAGCAATATTATAATTATCACAAAATGGACTGCTATTTTACGATATTTTGTCGCTTGGCGTGGGTTTCCTCACGATCTTTTCCTTCACCGCTGAACAAGTGATAATAATTTATGATCCACACGTGAATTCGAAAATTATTGGTTTAGGCCTGTGCTGGGTTGTAACCTGCGACCTCAAAGAGGCAAAGGCTCACCTAACATCATTACCTATTGGGAAAAATTTCAGAGAAATATACCTATTTTCTTGTTTCATACTTTTTAGAGCGTGATTTTTCCGTAGTCGGGTTATAGTTTTTAAACTTATATTTTTATGACTCGGCTGCGTTTTCATTGACGCGGAGCTGTGCGGAGATGAGCGGAGATGTGCGGATTTGACCAATCACAGCGTTCGAGAGATTGAAAAACGAAGACGCTCTGTCACTCTCTCTCTCACGGTGATTGGTCGATTCCTGCACATCTCCGCACAGCTCCGCATCAATGGAAACGCAGCCTAGCCGTAAGACGTTAAGAACTATCTGTCTCACTCGCACTTACACGCTAGGCGGTGCATGGAAAGAACATGTTTGTACGGAATATCCGGGCTGTGACCTCGTGTCAAAAGTGGATTCAAGTTCTCTTGTGACAACTTCTGTCACTACCCAACTCATTCGTATCACGAGCGTGAATTTATGTATGTGTGTTATTCTTCTCTCATTCGACAAATGCAAGTAAATTACAGGAACCATAAAGCAATTTGAATAAAATTACTATGCTCATCATCAATGCTGTAATGACCATCTACGTAATAGCAGATCTCTTCCATTACGGTGAACGCGTAACCGTTTATGCAGCCTCCGATATTACGCTGCACTTAAGAATGCATTACCTCTACATAACATAGCATCACGCCTGTATCCCCCAAAGGGGTAAGCAGAGGTAAAATGTATACAGTAGTATTATACGCTCAATCCTCACCAGTTCTCGCGGCACGGCCACGGGCACGCGCGAATTATGTCGAGGGCTTTGACCAATAGCCGTAAGTGACTAATTTAAAAGGCCTTCTTCAAACATGAGATTTATGAGTTTTCTAATTCCTGGCTAGCCTAAGTTCCTAGTATATAAATTGTAATAGCACCTATAGAAGAATATTCAGCGACAGAAGAAGGCTATTATTATTATAAGTGTACTCTTTTTTTTTTTGACGTGACTTAATGTAGATTTGCCGCAGATGGCATTAACTACTTGGCCGAACAATAGTGTACTCTAAAACCAAGTAAAACATTCTTCAAAACAGCATAAAACAAAGACGTGATTGCAAGGTATTTCCTGTAGTAACATTACTTAAATTCATTAAGACTTGATTGCGGGAAGTATGCAGAGTACCGTTCATCGCGAGGTTCTCAGAACGCCATCAGCCGGCTCTAAGCTGTAGTTACTGGTTGCCTCACTGTCATCACGTACGTATGGACCACTGATGCAAGTACCACAGAGATACCGTTACGAAGTAGCTACTATTAAGTAGTACCAGGCCTAAATGTTTACCACAATTATAGCTAGCCACAGTGCGTAAATTTATGTCTTTTTACAAAATTTTAATTCGCATTTTTCAATAATGTTAGTTTTCTACAAATAAGGGAGAAATAGACTATTCATATAGATCGACAATAAAGGTAAATTAATAATTAATTATTGGCGCTTATCTTAAAAACACAATGCGCCACCCTATTTACTATAGATATCTACGAGTTTTTTCAAAATTCGTTGAATTGTATTGTGTAAAAGATGCATAATAGAAATAAAATTCATTGTTGAAGATAAACAATACTTACAGTATTTTGTAAATCTATCTACAATGCAAAATATTCAGTTCCTGTACGACGCGTCCTTGCCGCGGGGGTGGGCGTCTATTAGGTACTTCAGTAGTCCGGAGATGGTGATTAGTTCGGATAAGGACCCAGACCTACGGGGTATAACGTAGAACCCTTGCCCAGTCTCTTGACCTGGCAAGAGAGAAACTACTGCCGTATTATTCCCTTCTTCTTCTATCGTGTGGGTTGTGAGGTGGATTACCAACCTCATCAACCCTGGTGTCAGGGTTACTATTGAGCCGCCAAAGACCCCTGACATGACTCATGATTTCATGATTATTCCCTAAAAAAGTAGCATGGAGAATTCATTCAAATATTCTTCCTCTCAGACGACGCCTTGAGCCGACGTTCGCGCCCAATTGGGCACCCTCAGGCCCGTTCTTTTAAATTTTGTACCGGGTGAGAGCCCTCAGCGCTCTCCATTTGTCCGGCTAAGTAGTTATGACATCTGCGGCAAATATATATTAAGTCACGTCAAAAAAAGCAAATGCTACACCGAAAAGAGCGTGGCTCTTAAATTAATGATGATGATCTCCACATGACTTTCATTAGTCTTTGCACGTCCACCGGGCCGCGCGCGGCGCTAATTGTATCGACGAATGTGTTTCGACCAATAGACGCAGTCAATGCTATCTACGTGGATAGACCTCATTCAGCTTATTGATCAAAGCCCTCGATATAATTCGCGCTGTGCGTGGCGCAGTTGCCGTTCGTAATATAAACTTTGAAACAGAAACATAACCATCGAGAAAACAAATTTTATAGGATCAATAATCGAAATTACGTGATTACGAAAGGATTTACTTTAATTTAAATTGGAAAAGGTGGCGGTCCTCGTTACATTCTATAGCATTATCAGACTCAATAACACTTAATTCCTCACCCGATTGATTTTAGTAGGTATAGCCCTTCGCTGGGCGGAAGATGGACGCAAATTTTCCACTACTATGGTCGACCGAGCTAATCCTAATGAAATGTATATAGGCCCATTATACAGGCTGTTTCAAATAAGAAATTCTAATAAATAAATGTTACTATAACACTAGTGAATATCTTAATGATACTTTTGCTACAATTTCAAAACCTTCCTTCTCTCTCCTAAACTTCTATTTAGTCGTGTAAGGGTCTGTGATGGGATACTCATTATGTAACTTATCTACTTCTTCACCATCATAGTATGCAAATAAAAAATTTTAGGTAGTTTCCTGGGTCAAAGATAAATTATAAACTTCTGATTATTAAATAAAGACAGATGTAAAGGTGACAAAAAGCGATTGCTTTTTTCTATTTAACTTATTTATGAAACTTAATAAAGAAAAATGTAATATAAACTGCGACATTTTATCACGTTTTTCTATGACGTCACAGGTTGCTTTTTCATATAAATTTTCGTGTTTTGATGTTTAGTAAAAATAAATGATTTGACTAGTTGGAAACTACCCTATTGAATAGGTATTTAAGAAGTAACCTCTAAGATAGTACAGCGGTCTACTGGTAAGGTCGTTGTAATGCAACTTTAGCATCGATCATTATCATCGACTTTAGCATTGATCTCAACAAAGTTATAAACTTTTGAAAAGCTGACATACCGAAGCTTCGAATTTCCTTGACACTCCTATCGTCATTTGAAAAAAGTTCGTTTTACTCTTATATTATTGACTTGACTCGAAATCCAGGTACTTTACACTTATATATGGGGTTCATATATAAATATACACGTATGTAAAGTATATACGCGTATGATGCAATCAATAACGTGGTCAAATGTTGTAATTTAGAATGAAACGAAATAAAAAGAGATTTTTTATGATCACTTCAGAGTGGCTTCTACATTGATGTATCTATAAAAATGTTACTATAGTAATAACTTCTATATCTACGTATAGATTAACATTTTATAATTTATGATTCACCCAGATTCAATTGTTTCATTGGTGCTGATTCGTGTAGAAACGAACTTATTTTATTTTAAGTTATACCTGTCATTTTCTTATCCGCTGAAAAGGAAAGGGACGGATGATGACCACAGAGACAGCTCGTTAGAGGAATGTTTAATATTTTCGTAACCGCCTGTATATATATACCTTTCCGTATAACTGGGACAGTAATCCCGGTTTTACCTTGGGGTATGGTAAAATAATTCTAAATAGATTAATCGCATTAGCGGAGGCTTTGAATTCGATGCCGAACCTGTTAATGGACAAATCCCCTGTTTTCAACTGTTACGGTGTCCATTCGGTAGGTGATAAATGGATTTATGTAACAATATTATGTCTGTAAAAAACCTAACAGCAAGTACATATTCAATTCATATCTACATTAGGACGAATTCAAACTCAAACTTAGAAATATCTTTATATGTCTATATTTATTGCTACACCATGTCGGGACTCTTCCATACATTTTGGATTTAGTGTGTTTCGTGTCCTAGTACATTTTTGAATCTGAGATATTTATAAAAAAGTGGCTGTGACATACGGATGGATAGACGGACGGACAGACAGAAGTGACGAATCCATAAGGGTTCTGTTTTTGCCATTTGGCTACGGAACCCTAAAAATGATGTGAAGCGGTCTACCAACTAGTAGTTGATTCATTCATTAAACAAAAGAAAATCTTTTCCAATAAAACCGTGACAGTATCGAGCAGCTGTGCACAGAACAGCATGTACCGGGTCGTGTGTCCGACAGATGATATCTGCAATAATTGCGGCCGACAATAAACGTGCTGTTTGCTCCGGCCATTGTCTGACGTCCTGTAGGGTTGTCACATATTGAATAAGTATTTTTTACCAATCCATACATCCATCCCAAGATGAACTAAGTACCCACACCCCACCGAACTTTGTGTTAGAGCAACGTGATAGGTGGTGAGCCGTATCGCCGATATTTTAAATATCTTTACTCGTTATTAAATATCTTCACTCCTTATATTTTAACAAAATCCTCTAACCCGACCGACATCGCAGCAAATACTCGCCTTTCTTACTTTTTAAAACTGCCTTACATCCCATTCATTAACCATCTTCCATTCATACCATAAACAATCAAATTCCCATTCATTATCCTTCCATAGTATTTTCACTTTCCTACAGAAGTAAGGACAACAAATAAAGAAAGGCACATTAACTGACCTTATTGTTTAAGCAGCTTTTAGAGAACTACATAGTAGGTGTGTATTGGCAGCCCTGCTCATGTGAACTAAGATTCGTAGGTAATGTATGGGAATGGAAACCGATTCATTCTTCGTCACAAACGAAAGTGTCTGGCTTTGATCGAGACTAATGCTCGTGGTGACACCGACATGTTTTATTGATGCCTTTCATGCGAGTGGCAAAGGCGGAAAATTATTCGGCCAGCATTGAATTTTGGAGAAAAGTTCTAGTTTACTGCCGGTAAAAAGTATGAGGTTCTCTTCCTTTGTGAGTTCTTCTTTGTGAGTTGTTACACGATAAGAAGAAGATCGGGGTGGGTAAGGCTTCAAAGAATATACATACCTACTCACATATACTCACGCCTTGAGCTTCTAATGATCTAGAGTAACAAATATAATATCTAAATGATGGTAGAAAGTATCGCTATCGGGCACTCATACATCAAAATCCATCAAGCCGTTTACAAACAAAGAAACATAGATACACTCGAAAAAACGTTAACATTACCTTTGGCAGTCGGGTGAAAAGGTTACTATCATCGCATAAGGGGTTTGGGTCGGGTGACCCTCTTATGTAGTATATATAAACTCCTTATATCCGCTTATATGTAGTATTATTAAACAATAACAGATAATAGGTATATTATTTGCGGACGTGATCCACGAAGGCGTCAAGTTGAAGTGAAATTGGGCAGGTTACGGCTGTCGGATGTCTAACCTGTGAGCTAAGTTTACCACAGAATGGTCTCCGAGTAGAGACAGACGCAGGCGTGGCAGACCGACGTGTGTCGCGACGACTTGGGTGCTTTCTAGGAAGGCTGGCCAATGAAAGCACCGGAGAGAGTACCCTGGAAGAAATGGAGGGAGGCCTTTGCTCAGTGGTGGGACATCCAGAGGTAGATGAGATAAGAAGAATTGATACATTGATTGATACATGATACAAGAATTGAGGTGGGGCCTCTATTTTGCCATACGTTTGCGATATCGTGTCTGATGACTCGCGTAAAAGGGTCCTTAAGATAAGCGGCTAAGCGCACTCTACGTTCCTTATTCGCTGCAACTGTAGCATATAAGCGCTATTAAGAGCATTATTCCTTATTCTATTACATAAGCTAAACACCTTGCAGACATTTGCAAATTGAATTCTACTGCATAGCAGATAGCGAACGGGTCCGATTGGCACCATGCTTGGCCGGCCAGTGGTGCAATATGTGGCAGGGAAGCCTGCGGTCGATGTTTGTTCCACTGATTGCAGTTTGCGGACAAATCTGTGGCCTTTGCCATTGTTTGGAGTTTCGAACCTTTACAGCTTTGGGGAATTCTCGGCATTACTTTTACCTTGTTGTAACGGCCGTGGTCAAGTGGTTGAGCTCACAAACCGGAGGTCCCGGGTTCGAATCCCCGGTAAGATTATTACGAAAATCACTTTGTGAGTCGGTTTGGTTAGGACATCGCAGGCTGATCACCCGATTGTCGAAAAGTAAGATTGTGCCTTATAACCTGCAGCTAACCTAACCTAACCTGCAACAAACAAATATCGACTATCATGCAAGGAGATCCCTTCATATCACTGGGAAACTAAAAACCTTAGTATGATCGGCTATTTATCAAAAAAAAAAAAATTTTATATGGAGTATCTTACGAAAAGTAAATATAAAATTGCAGTCTATCTCATAAAATATATATTGCCGGTAAGGTGGCTATGGAATTTGGGAAGGAGTAGAGCTATCGTAGTTATCTGTTTGCAGGAGTAGTAGTAAAAGAGACTGGGGTTGAACCGGCTACAGCGGTTTTCATACAAAATGCGCGTTAGGTTATTTCCATCCTCTTTCTTCTATTCCTTGCTAATTGCCATAGGTAGAGCGAAGACCGAAAGTGGATGAGATAGAGAATTTGATTATCTTGATAAACACCAGGTAATTATATAGCTACAAGTACCAAGTAAGTAAGTAGTAAGTAAGTAGATGTTTATTGTTTATCGAAAGCGTGCGACCTCCTTTCAGGTAGACGGAAGCAAAGTTTAAATGCGCGGTTTGCCGACACGCGCAAATGTGCCAAACCGCACTATACCGACTGACGTGAAGTTGACTTAATCGCTATAAACTCATTGTAACAAACTTCTACTACCTTCCAACTTGATAATTGGGTTATATGAACGCGTAAATTGGATAGGGTTTAGGTATTAAAACTGCGAAGTTCAGGTAGCAAGTAATATTTATTAAGTTACTAGTTCAATCGCTCGCAACTCGTTTTGATTTTCGTATTTGTGATGTATCGTTCTTCTATCGTGTGGATTGTGTGGAGGATTACCAACCCCATCAAACCTGGTGTCAGAGTTACTATTGAACCGCCAAGGCCCCTGACATGGCTCATGTAACGCCTTCTAACTTATATCAGTAAGTAGTAACCGGGACCAACGGCTTAACGTGCTAACCTAACCTAACCTAACGTGTATCTGTAATAATCGATATGCTAACGATGATGGTCAGTATTTTTATCACTGGAAAGTACTCTATGTTCGTTTCTACGTATACTCCTGACAACGAGCACGCGTGTATTAGAAAAACGAACAACCAAATTCACTTTATCACGGGCGTTGGCCCGGACGTAGAAGAAGAAATTAATAACTTGATCTTGACAGATGAGACTTGTTTAGTAACATAAGAAATACTTTATTGCAGAAAATACAGAAATATTAAATAAAATTGAATATTGTGATTATTATTATTTTATTTGAGTTGTAAAGAAGTATAGACTCAAAAGGGTCATCTCGGTACATAACACAGATACTGTAGGACTGTTAACACTTAGAACTGTATAATTATAATATAACAATAAACACTTGAATTAAACGGATGACTGGGGATAAAATGGGCTTCGTTGCCGCTTCGAGACTCATCTCGCTAGCATTATCCCGTTATTCACAGGGTCCGTTCGTTCGGTACCTAATCTGAAGATTTGACAGGTCCGGTTTTTACAGAAGCGACTGCCTGTCTGATCTTCAACCCGTAAGGGGAAAACCAGCCCAATACTGGTTAGGTCACGTACCTCCGAAAATGCATTTCGCGGTAATGTGGGTTTCCTCACGATGTTTTCCTTCACAGCTGAGCACGTGATAATCATTTACAGGTTAGGTAACATACCTCCGAAAACGCATTTCTCGGAAATGTGGGTTTCCTCACGATGTTTTCCTTCACCACTGAGCACGTGATAATCATTTATGATCCAAATGTGAATTCGAAAACAAACTCGACAAACTCGACTCTCAACTGGTGAGTGAAAACCAAATTATGATGGATTTGGAGATTCAAAAATGGTTCCAGAACAGTTGTCAGGAAGAGAACCTGCCAGAAAGCAAAGTTGGTGGACAGGAGCGATGCCAACTGGAGAGGTTAAAATCGTTACAACTTTTACCCAAACACAAACACTTTTACTATATTAATAAGGATTTATCTCAGGAATACAATGCCAATATCACGAGCAAATTGCCCTCTGAATTTAAGGCTCTGCCCGCTCCAATAGGGATTAGGGGCATGAATATGTAAAATACACTTTTTTGTAGTACACTTTAATAGTAAAAATAGAGACAATAATAAACACAGCACTATAGGCGTTCCTTTTGCTAACGGTAACATTTCGTAAAGGTACATACAACATTACAGTGTAACCCAATGCGCTGTATGACCAGAAAATAATATAAAAAAGAAATACGATGAATGAAAACTATATTTTTTCAGGCTGAATATCAACTAGCCGGCGTTGGTGTACAGTAATGATTATTAAAAATAAGTTTATCTACTGGTAGAGGCCGCTGCGCTGGTATCAGATTTTTTTTTTAAAAAGCACCCGTTTTTAATTTGCTACAGAAAAAACTTTATTGCAGATAAAACTAAAAATTATAGGAAGCAATTCTGTGATTTTTGACGACTCTATTCGCGCGCGGTTAAAGGCTGACTACTTGATTGTATTATTGTTTTACTAAAATGAATTAATTATGTTTACATTGTAGTTTTTTTAGTGTTAAATTAGGATACAATTCAACACTACGTTATGTTATTGCCTTGTCTGATAATTAAATTCGATATTTTGTCTATGGCAAATGAGAAATCATTACCAAAAATAATATTAAGTACTTACTTTTTGTAATTACTTTTCCAATTAATAAACACAGTGTTTTTTTTATTTGAAGTAGGTATATCTAGGACCAATCTTGTTGTTTGTTTTTTGACTACAAACCATTTAATAAATTACGACATTTGCATTAGTGGCCGGTACTATACAGGTTAAGCTTCGAGCACACAGACTGTAGGGTATTTACCTAATTCCCAGAAGTAGTGAGGTCTGAAGACCGCTGAAGGCTAATTGCTAACCACAAAGTGCTGGTTTAAGCTACACCTAAACTAACATAAGTAGTTCATTCAAGTATGCAATGGTTCCATTACACACCATCTAAGTTTATTTTCTGTTATACCTGTCATTTTCTTATCCGCCGAAAAGGAAAGGGACGGGTAATCGACAGGCATAAAATTTATGGAACACACGTCATTTTCACTTTTAGGCAGAAATTTAAAAAGCCCTTCCGAAATTGTATATTGTTGTTGTTGTTGTGTATTGTTGTTGTAGTATATTTGATTTGATTTGATTTATATATTGGCCAATAACGCGTCAAACGGATTGCATATGCGCGAGATGCCTATTTAATTCGCTCGGGTTATTATTTCATTTTAATATTAAAAGTTGTTAATCATCCGTCCTTTTCGTTTTCGGCGAATAAGAAAATAACAGGTATAACTTACCATAAACTTAGATGGTGTATAATGGAATCAGCATCCTGATTCGAAACAAAATAAAATAGTGCTCGCATAAAACAAACACGATTCAACAGATATTTGCCCTTTTTTGCTCAATATCAGTGTTCCATCCATATGAGTGTATTGCGTTGTTCAGTGGTACGGAACCCTTGGTGCGCGAGTCCAACTCACACTTGGCCAGTTTTGGATGGATTGTTTCTAAGTGGGCCTTTTAACCGCACTGTTGTATTTTCTGATGATTCCGTGCTTCGGAGGTAGTTCGGAGGGCACGTTAAGCCTTTGGTCCCGGCTATTAGCCGTAATAACACCTCCACGAACCCGCAGTGGAGCAGCGTGGTGGAGTATGCTCCATACCCTCTCCGGTTGATTGAGGGGAGGCCTGTGCCCAGCAGTGGGTCGTGTACAGGCTGTTTATAATATGTTATATTGTATTTCGACCTATCACAAAAACAAGCCGCGTATAAAAGTATCGATGTCGTTAACGTTCACTTACATCGGCTTTGTTTTAAAATTTAATATCGTTTTGTTAATAATTCGTCGCTGACGTCGCTAACTGACGTATCAGGATTATTTGGCGAATCTGATTTGCACCTTTTGCACATGTCAATAAGACACAAATTATTTTTGCAAAAAAAAATGCAGATACGTCATTTTGCAAAGTCAGCCACGATATTGGGACGGTCGTACCGATAACATAGTACCTTACGTTCGACGCAAATGTAAATATTTTCGTAAAAAGGTATTTTTATTTTGGTATACATTTTAATGGTGTTTTCTTGCTTGTTTCAGATATTAAATACTCCTGTAGAATAAAAGGTTGGTAAAGCGATTGTGAGAAGCTCGGTGGTGCAGCGGTAAACGCGCTCAGTCTGCGAGTGTTGAAGTTAAGTAACTTTCGTAAAGGCCGGTCATAGGAGGGGTGACCAAAAAAAATAAGTTTTCATCTCGAGCTCCTCCGTGCTTCGGAAGGCACGTTAAGCCGTTGGTCCCGGCTGCATTAGCAGTCGTTAATAACCATCAATCCGCACTGGGTCCGTGTGATGGTTTAAGGCCCGATCTCCCTATACATCCATAGGGAAGGCCCGTGCCCCAGCAATGGGGACGTTAATGGGCTGATGATGATGATGATGAAAGCGATTGCGTGTCAGTATATACCTACCCATACCTAGAGTAAGGTGTAAAGAAGCGATATATACATTTCATCTACTGTACACGGAAATTCGATTGAGGACCAAAATTTATTTAAATAAAGAAATGGCAATCTATACCGATGATCAAACTTTACCAATTCTACCATGCTTTGAAAGTACCTATAATCGCAGATTTTTAAAACAGATATCAAGTTTAATGATAAAACGATGTACGGTCACGAGTACATATGTATACACGTTGAAACCATGTCATATTAACTTTTTTGACAAATTAAACCGTAAGTCTCATTAAATGTCAAATATGATAGTGCGACAGGGTCTTAAAGTGGGTACATGATATTACTCATGACTGTACATACCTAATTACATTACTCGATATCGTAGCCTGATATAAAGCAGCAGAAATTTACAATTTAATTTCGTTGTTTTACAACTTATGTTTTAAACCGGGCAATGAATTAAAACATTTGTAATTTTAAACTCTTATTACTTAAAGTGGCGAATGAAAATGCTTTTTATTTAAATTGCACATTCCCTCGAGTGAGTACTTATTGAAACATTGTATTTTTTGTATAATCTGGTATAATAGTTTCATAAAATATTCTCAAGCAAAACATTTTTAAAAAGGTGATTAAAATTTTGTAGTACACACCCGTTTAGTGCAATAAGAAAGTTGTTATGATTTAAATTACTAATTACATAATTTAGTATACAATGTGTTTTTTATAGGACTAGCCTGTGCTTAGGGAAAACTCAGAAAGATAAATTTTATTGATAAGAAGCGTTTTCTATAAGTTAAAGCATAATTACAAAAGCTTGTTTTCCGTCGATATATCGACTAGGCATTATTATACAGGTTAGATAACTCAGAATCACGAGCGGAATCATCCACCAAAGCTTTCGTCACGTTGTCACTAACATCCTGTATTATGTACGTACTTACATAAATATGTGCATTGGTAGAATACCAATCAGTGACCAACAATGGCCGGCACGTATGCTCAACACCACCGCTCGGACAGACGGAACTAAGGGGAATCAATTTACACCACATTTGAATGGTACGGTGCGAACACATTGATTCTAGAGACCAGGACAGCCCTATTCTGGTAGGATTGTAAATTTTGATTATGGCCCACGGTTTTGTAGATGGGATGATGATGGCTGACGGCTCAACGAGCGGTAGCATTTATTTTATTATTTATTTATTTGTACACAATAAAAACACATAGTATCGGTAAGCTTATCTCTAAACAAAGATATTTCTTTCAGGTGACCTACTTTATTTCTTTATATTTACTTTATTACTTTTTTTTTATTTATTTTTTCTATTACTTTTTTATGTTGTGTTAAATCCGCAAGCCCGTTTTCGCCCGTTGGGCTGTTTAAATTAATGTTAAGGGGACTCGAATCGAACGCAGGACCTCCGGATCGTGAGCCCAACGCTCAACCACTGGACCAGGGAGGTCGCGTCGCGCCTTACGTAGTATACTAGGCCTGCTGATACACAATGAATCTAATAATGACCATGGAAATTTTCATTCGTTTCCATTCGAATGTGCGATGATTATAGACGAATAATAAGAATATAATAGTTACAATGTTAATAAAATATAATATAACATAGTCAAATTAAATACCTACACTAAAATACGTCATTTTTTTTTTTTTTTTTTTTTGACGTGACTTATTGTAGATTTGCCGCAGATGGCATTAACTACTTGGCCGGACAAATGGGGAGCGCTGAAGGCTCTCACCCGGTACAACGTTTAAGACAACAGGCCTGAGGGTGCCCAGTTGGGCGCGAACCTCGGCTCAGGGCGTCGTCTGAGAGGAAAAATATTTGAAAGAATTAATCGACCCTAGTGGGTCGATAGCGATAAGCGCTGAATGAGGGAAATCGTCGACCACGCCGGCGGGGTCGGTATCGGGGTCCTGAAGTGTTTGGTGTCGCGAGCTGATTGGCTGCCTCTATGGCTAGAGTAATCGGGTCGTCGGGATCGTATATTACGTCCTTCGACTAAAATACGTCAAAAAACATACAAATATATAGAAAACCATATCAGGCGTCAAAGAGCCTCTCGAAAGCGAGCCCCGCCCGAACGTATCCATTATGCTTGCAGCGTTGCCTCTCTGGACCGCAAGTGAAATACGCTGCGCGAGGAAAAAGCCACCTCGAGGATCTCCGCCTCCAACCGTTATACGGCGACCAACATCACGCACCAAGTATTGTAAGATTCATTCTATCCATTCTCTGTGTCAAATCAAAAAATCTACCATAAATCAATACAATCCTCGTGTCTCGTGTCAATCTCTGTGTGATCCTAAAATTGCTGCAACTCTTCTGTCGACTTGATATCCGATTTTTTATATGTACGTATGTTACATTCCGGAATCATCTCCCTTTGTCTGGCAGAGGTATTGTGGTTTGTGCGAATACTACTCTCTGTATGTTCTATGTATTGTGTTTGAGTATTATTGGTGGAAGGATTTACTACTGGTTATATTACAGGATAATTCATCACACGGTAATATTGACGCGGAAATCCGGAATATCTGTCTGAGGCGTTGGACTCCGCGTTTCGGCATTCCCCGGCTCCCTATCAATCTGCAATTCTATGTTTTTTTTTTTATGTTTTAATGTATTTCACTTGACAGTTCTACAATGAGTCACGTCAAAAAAAAAAAAAACAAATTTGACAGTATTCACCGCTACTACTACTATCGTGTGGGTTGTGAGGTGAATTACCAACCTCATCAACCCTGGTGTCAGGGCTATTATTAAGCCGCCAAAGGCCCCTGAAATGGCTCATGTAACGACTACTTACTTACATCAGTAAGTAGTAACCGGGACCATCGGCTTAACGTGCCTTCCGAAGGATGGATCATCGTACTTTTTGGACAATCAGGTGACTAGCCTGTAATGTCCTAACCAAACTAGGGATCACAAAGTGATTTTTGTGATATGTCCCCACCGGGATTCGAATCCGGGACCTCCGGATCGTGAGCCCAACTCTCAACCATTGGACCACGGAGGTAGTTATTCACCGCTGTACTGAGGTGATTGTAATAACTATTCACTCTTAACAGCTGTTATTCGTACATTTTGCAAAATTTACGAATTACGAAGCTTTTGGCGTGGCCAGGTTGGAGCCAGGTATCATACTCAGATAAATATTTATGGTCTCTGATACCTACCATAAAATAGATATAGGTTAAATGTAGTTATTACCGTCGTCCACGGACGACGCTCAGTGGGTAGGCCCGCTACAAGGTGGACCGACGATCTGGTGAAGGTCGCGGGAAGCCGCTGGATGCGGGCAGCGCAGGACCGATCTTCGTGGAGATCCTTGGGGGAGGCCTATGCCCAGCAGTGGGCGTCGTACGGCTGATGATGATGATGATGTAGTTATTACCTACATATACCTACAAGCTATTTAATAAACGGTAATAAATTGCGGCAGGAATTGAGCTCCTTTCTCGTTTATAAATAAGAATTTATTACGAAACCAAATGTATAATAAATACCTTTTAAACTACTTAATTAACTTCCAAAACGGCTCTTTTTTACATCCCGTGTGAAATACTTTGATGAAATTAATGTTTTTTCTTTACAACTGATATCTGTAATATTTTTTATAAAATATTTGGCAGTCTACTGAATAATACGTTTGATTTCCAGTTGGCCTATTAAAACCGGGTTTATAGTTTACGAACCAATGGTCATAATTATGTTTTTGGATCTACAAGACCATCAAACAATGAGGTCTATCGAATGACTTATTTTATTCCATGGAGGTTTAAATTTCAAACGGATCATAATTTTCAAGTCGCTTAAGCGTAAACATTAACAAATCACAAATTTCAAATAAAATTTACACGGTTCACAACATAAAGCGAAGTTAATGTCACGGAAATATCTTTTGAATCAAATTCATAATATCTGTCAAATAACTGAACATAATGATTTTATGTTCCTAGATTTAAATTCGAATTGTTATTCGTTATTCCATTACTTTTTTAGATAATAGTTGGAATGTTTTTTAATAAATTGAAAATTGGAACATAGAATTTTCATCTTTCTAAAGTGGGATAAAAATGAAAAGTTAATCGTTTCCCTTATACGCTATCTACGTAGATAGCGATATAGCGATAAACCTAGGTTTATCGTATTCCTTTTTCGACTTTTATTAAACTCCTTTCAGAACAGCTCTTAATCTTAAGAACTATAGAACCGGATATGGTTCTCTATAAACTTTAATGTTACTTTTCAATTAAACAGTTTAACTTCAAGAGAATGGAAATTATAACTTGATAATTATTGTACATAATGACTTTTCTTACACGACTTTAGAGAATGGATAAATAGATCAGAAGGAATTCTGCATCGTATAGTTTGCGGTCGAGTGCTGTGCTAAGTTGAAGTATGACCTATTTGCTCATACATGTATGGTGCGCGTTTCGCGCTCAGGGCCCTTCCCACCTTTTTCTTCTATTCCGTGGTAACATTGCACTTTTTTTTCTTGTCGTTTCGATGGCATTCGGATTTTTTCAGCCCAATATTTTGCCACCCGGGCAGCATTTTCGGTGGCATTCATCAGCTTCTCTCGCGTACAGGTATCAGGGCACGCGGCGCAAGATGTCAGGTGAGCCATAGTTTGTGGCGTAACATCACATGGCAAAAAAACGCGACTTAATTTCCTCCTTTTACAACAAGCAGCGATATTTCAAATGTCTCATAACCTTCATAGTAATTCAGTTCTAAAGTTAGATTACATAAGCATAACAGTGGCAAAGACACCGTGGTACAGAAACAGAGATTACAGCTGTCAGCTTTTGGGGGTCTGTCCTTCTGTTGGTGAAGAAGCGATAAACATTGATTTATTTACTATTTAGGTTCACGTTTCACTTCAATTTCATCTGTGGTATCAAGTGGTGCATACATATTATGTAAACTCACGCCGGGTATTTCCCATCGGAGTAAGCAGGGACTATGGAATTCAGTTTGCTTCCTGACACACTTCTCTTGCTTCCTCCACATTCATCAATCGTTTCATACATACCCGTTGTTTGAGGTGGTAAGTAACGATTTTGCATCAGGTGAGACATGTCCACCTAGCAAATGATCATTAATTCTAGCCATGAAAACTTTAATATTAAGATGTTTGGAAACTCAGACTTTGGCGGTTGATCCGATATCAACCATTTTAGGCGTGAATTATAAAAGTGAATTATTGACTAATGTACTTACCTATTTGATTACTATTACTTGTCACATATAAAAAATCATTAAAACTGTAAGTAAATATTTTACTAAAAGTTCAAAATTTCCTTGGAAAGTAAGTATAAAAACATTAGACATGGGTAATTTATTTTTTACAAAATGGCAATGCTGGGTGAGATGACGTCAGCTGGGCTAACCTTGAAATGTTAGCTGTCACTTTTAAGCAGCAGGTTTTCTTATACCATGGGCAATGCCACAATTCAGCAATAATCAGCTAAACCTACAGATCCGCTGTATCACCAGCAGTAGGAAGACAACCCATCTAAACAAAGATATTCCAGAATCTGTGCGATAAAATGTCTTTTATCATTTCAGTTATTCTAGAGACGAAGTCCTAAAACAATAGAGGACAGAGAAAAGCACTAGGTAACGTTAGTTTACAAAGGTTCTTTGTTAAGTTACACCTTTAGGGACTCTCAGAGGCACTGACGGCTTGTTGTGTCTTGTGTCTGAGCACTTTGAAAGAAAAGTTGCAGAGATTACGTTAAAGTTTAAATGTTACAATTGCCTCTATGCTGGATTGGGAGCGAGTATAAAGCATTCAGCTGTTTATCTACCGGAGTACCTATGCCGCAAAATACCGATAGAGGGATTATGTACGCTCTTTCTAAAACGATAGAGGTATATGGACCATATATCACCTGTCACTATAAGGTTCATCATATCCGTTTAAGAGGCGTTCGGCAGCCGGCCAGCGCTGGCGTCGCGGACGCTGGCACAACGACGACGCTCGAAAGACGCTGGTGTGGGGGGTCAACCATTTTATCACTCACCATCTAACATTTCACAAATGTTGATCTACACTCAAGTTTAGTCATAGTATTTGCTATTAGTCTAAACCCTTAGCTCTCCATAATGGATAATCTCTATGACTTTGTATCACAAGTAGCAAGTTGTCTAGTCTTGTTATTTTTTGTTGTGTTTGATATTGACTTTTATTCCGTTTGTGGTATTCTTCAATAATTAAGGTATTTTCCTTCTGATCACACTGTTACTATGCCCACCCCAATAGGTATTACGCGCGCGGGTTTACATATTTTTATATGTAAGCGATGGTACAGTTCATCAAAACTCACCCTATGGCGGCTGAGTAATAACCCTGACACCAGGGTTGATGGAGTTGGTAATTCACCTCACAATCCACACGATAGAAGAGAAGATCAAAACTCAACTCGTCAAAATAAAATGTTCAATATTTTCTAGCAATAATTATTTGTAAAATAATATTACGTGAATAAAATATTCAATATTCAAATATCAATTCCTTTTTTACAGACAAAATAATTTATAATATGATATGAACAAATCAAGCTATTTCGGTATTTCTCTCCACATTCTCTCTAAAAATAATATATTTTAACATTGTTATTGAATTCCTCCTAATTTCCAATTATTCTCCATTCAATAGTTTATATTGTTGACTCTGTTATTCAGTTGGCGCCTACCAATAATTTCCATTTAGCATAATTAATTCCGTTGGTTTTTGTGCGTGTTTCATTTCTCTCTAAAGGCTTTGTGTCTCTAATTCATTATTTATAAGAGGCTCTTTACTCGGATATTACGCTTATGTCTAACTTAATCTCGTCTTGTTTATATTATATTATTATAGGAGTAGACTGCAAGACTGGGTCGTTGTATTGTATTGATTTACTATGGAGTTGCTTGTGATAAGCATGAGCAAAAGTACCTTGAGTACAGAGCACTAAACTTTGGGAGACTCTACATGAAAAATAATACTAGATTACAAGAATTCAATGACGGACTTTCCAATCGGCGTTCCCCAAAAACACGATAGATGGCGTTGTTAAGTTTTTTCTTCGTTTAAACTTTTAATTTCATGGATAACAGATATATGCATCTTTTATCATTGTTTTTGGGTATAAATGTTGACCCTTTTTATTACACCAAGGTACAATTACAACTTCCACCCATTATTATTCAAAATAAAGAGAATCAATGTAGGTAGCAACATCATTCTATACATAGTGTGATCCAAATATCAAGCAACAGTTAGTTTTATATATGCTTCTGCCATTACATTACATTTTTGAATAATGATGTACCCCAGCAATGAGAAAATAGGTAATTATGAGTATCACGTTAAAAACCATCAATCGTGTGTTTGGGGAACGTCGATTGGTATTAATTGTGATGCTTTCAGGCATCTTGTTTTATTGTACTAGGTGTGAGGTGTCAGCACCTATATGTCCGGTCAGCTAGTGAAGGCCAAGGCAGGACAAGCGGTTCGAGGTGCGGGATCTTGTTGGCGCTTTCATAAAAACTCCCGCGTTCCTTGCTCTATGTACAGCAAGCATGTACAGTCATGAGCAATCATGTACCCACTTTAGAACCCTGTTGCACTATCACATTTGACATTTAATGAGACTTACGCTTTAATTTGTCACAAAAGTTAATGTGACATGGTTTCAAAGTGTATATGTTACCGGCCAAACCCGATTTTAGGCCAAACTAGTTTTGCCTAGGCTAAACTAGTTCATCCTATGTGCGATCGGATAAACCGGTACAGACTAGGCCAAACTGGTCTGTCCTAAGGGTGATAGGAGAAACTAGTTTATCCTAGGAGGAACTAGTTGAGCCTAATAAAAATAAGTTCACTTCAGGATAAACTAGTCTGGCCTAGTCTATACTAATATTTCCTAGTCAGAAATGTTTAAAGTCGGCGCCGTATTTACCTGGACTAGAATGACAGTTATGTTTTAAGCTAAAGTAGTCTTTACGAACGAGACACAAAGTGTATAATGCGTTGTGTTCATTGTCGAGCCATACTTATGGCAAAATAAGCTTTGATTGTTCGGTAGTAAAGTCAGGTAGTAAAGTACTTAATTTACAAATTACAAATGATAAATACATCTTGATTTTATAACTAGTATGTCTGGTATTTTATTATTCCCTGTTAGCATAAAATAGGCTAAGCTAACTACGAGGGGAGGTCAAAAAGTTCGCGGAATGGAGGGGTTGGAGGGGGTTGGTTTGCTCGTACAGGTAGCCGCTAGTTGCACACCTCATTAACAGTATATGTACCAAGTTTGAAGCAAATCGGGTCATTAACGTTTGAACTATCGACCAGCAAACAAGTGAATCGGGAAGAACTCAGCGAATATGGAGAAAATTGAACACCGCGCCGTCATTAAGTTCCTCACCAAGCAAGGAAAATCCGCTCAGACGATTTTTCAAGAGCTGTTAGCAGTTTACGCGGACTCTGCCCCTGGTAAAACCATGGTTTACAAGTGGCATAGTCTTTTCAAGCAAGGAAGAGAGTCGATTGAAGATGACCCCCGCTCCGGACGGCCCATTGAGGCCACCACACCGGAAATCATCGAAAAAGTAGAGAAACTTGTATTAGAAGATACCCGCTTGAAGAAGAAGCAGCTTGCAGCAATGGTCGGTGTATCCGAAACAAGTATTTTAAATATCCTACATCAACATCTTGGGATGACTAAGGTCAGCGCAAGATGGGTTCCAAGAATGCTCACGCCACTTCAAAAAAGCGAGCGTGTCGAGTGTTCTCGCCAGTTTTTAGAGCTCTGTGGAGAGAATAAGGAAGAAGTTATGGCCCGGATTGTTACTGGAGATGAAACCTGGGTTCACCACTATGAACCTGAGTCGAAGCAAGAGTCGATGCAGTGGCATAAAAAAGGCTCACCTCCTCCAAAGAAGTTGAAGGTGTCACAATCGGCCGGAAAGATCATGGCCACTGTTTTTTGGGATACAGAAGGTATTTTGCTGATTGATTATAAAGATCGTGGTGTTACTATAACGGGACATTACTACGCTTCTTTACTGGATAGATCGAAAGAGGCTATCAAGGAAAAAAGAAGAGGAAAGCTGTCAAGAGGTGTGCTCCTTTTGCACGACAACGCACCCGTCCACACGTGCCATGTTGCGACGGCTGCCATTCACCGATGCGGGTTCGAAAAATTAAACCACCCGCCTTACAGTCCAGACTTGGCCCCCAGCGATTATTATTTGTTCCCAAAAATGAAAAAGGAACTGCGTGGACGAAAATTTGGCGATGATGAAGAAGTCAAGTCTGCAATTTCGGCCTATTTTGACAGCAAAGAGAAATCTTTTTTTTATGATGGAATAAACAAATTATTTGATAGATCCGGAAAATGTGTTAAGGTTAAGGGAGAATATATTGAAAAGGAAAAATAGTTTCGTGTTTAATTTCGACCCCCTTCCCCCTCATTCCGCGAACTTTTTGACCTCCCCTCGTAGCTTTCTTGACGTGTACCCATTCATAGAAGGCCCAACCAGTTTCTCCTAGGCCAGACTAGTTTATCCTGAAGTGAACTTATTTTTATTAGGCTCAACTAGTTCCTCCTAGGATAAACTAGTTCCTCCTATCACCCTTAGGACAAACCAGTTTGGCCTAGTCTGTACCGGTTTATCCGATCGCACATAGGATGAACTAGTTTAGCCTAGGCAAAACTAGTTTGGCCTAAAATCGGGTTTGGCCGGTAACATATACATATTAGTACTCGTGACCGTACAGTCCTTCAACTTTCTTAATTCCGCTCGGCAATCGTCGCATGTCTGAATACAAATTATTACAAATGAATGCAAATTTTCATGTTCATCAGTTATTAGATTTATGGTGTACTTATTAGAACTTGAATGAAGACGGTTCTTTATTGCTGTTTTGTTCACGCGGGAATTCTTCTGTTGTGTGGGTTGTGAGATGGATGACGACTACGTACTTACATCAGATAGTAACCGAGACCAACGGCTTAACGTGCCTTCCGAAGTACGGATCATCTTACTTCTGAACAATCTGGTGGTCAGCCTGCAATATCCTAACCAAACTAGGGATCACAAAGTGATTTGTCCCCACCGGGATTCGTACCCGGGACCTCCGGATCGTGAGTAGTATGCTCAACCACTGGACGCGGGAATTAAAACAAAACAATAATGATGTTACTTAGTTCTAAATTCAATTTCTGATATACGATAAATCAATAAGTGATGAATATGAAAATAAGTATTCGTTTTATTCAGAAATCGGATTACTGAGGGACATTAAGAAAATAGATACACTGGAGGTTGGTATATATAGAAAGAAAGAAAGAAATATCGCCAGACTTTTCTAACACCTTAATCAGGCCGGTTTTAAAATAAGAAATAACGGTTCACCTTGGACATATTTTTGCCGTCGAATTCTTTCCTTGTAAGTAAATGTTGAAGGTTGTTTTATTTCCATCCCGAGGTTCTGTTTGCCTTTAAAACGATTTTTTTTCCCAAATATGTTTTTCTAAAGGAATAGTGTCAATACGCAGAACGGCCTATAATGATTGTTTTAAACGTGTATTTTTTCTCTCTGACGACACGGACGCTCTGAGCCGAGGTTCACGCCCAACTGGGCACCCTCAAGCCTGTTGTCTTAAATGTTGAGCCTTCAGCGCTCACCATTTGTTCGCCAAGTAGTTAATGCCATCTGCGGCAAAACTACAATAAGTCACGTCAAAAAAATAATGATATAGAAATGTAATCGAATTTCAGTGGTTTCATTGGATAGCAAATACACACACCTGTTAATACTTATTTTTGATGTTATGTATTGTTGAGGTGTGTAGAGTTACACATATCTGAAGTCTGTAGATTGTATATAAGTACTTGCTTGAGTGTAAGTCTAGATTGGTACACTTGAAGACATTTAAATATAAGACGTATGAAGTTACAAAATGTTGTTAAGAACAAACACCACAATAACACCTTTGCCAATTAAACTCTTCCCGCTCTAAAGTCACAGTAGACCTCAATATTCAACAATTAAAAGTTCAGAAGGAACTCTCAACTGAACTGTTCTAATTTAAACGTGTAAGTTTCCTGACATACGTGTACTGTTCTGTTATATCGGAGATGCCGTGTTGAAAAGCATTTTATGTTGAAATCGCTAACCTTTTTACAATACTCTGGACTGGCTAACCTTTACCATAAAATCAGATCAAATACACTTTAGGCTGATCTCGCGTCATATCCATCTTGCGAATTCGTATCCAAAGTGACTGCAACTTCTTTTCTTATTATGACTTGTGGCTCTGCCCACTACCTTAGGGATTAAAGGCATAAGTATATACATATGGGAATTTTAAGATTTACCGATAAATTCTAAGATTTAAAAGTCCGAATTGTTTTTCGATAATCATTAATTCCGAACTTTTACCGATAGGATGATTGATCGTAAGATTTACCACTAAGCCATGGTAAATGTTAAAATAAGAGACGGACATCCAGATTGCGAGTCATACACTCAACTGGAGCACGTCTAAACATCTCTTTTTAACATTTCAAAGTCTTACCACCATCATGGTAGATATTAAGATTTATTACAAGTAATTCTTAAAATTTACCGTACTGCGGGCATTTGCAGTAACATAACGCTTCCAAGAGCACCGGCTAAGTAAAAGTTGACGTATTGCTCCAATATGGCGAGGATCGAGTACATAAAATCGGTTCACCTATCCAGTATATATTTAGATCAGTGTATGAAATGCAATAAAAGGAAAATAAAAGATAGATGCATGTACTCGCTCACACATGTCGGATGAAGCGTTTGCTCTGTGAATACCTATCGTCAGAAAGGTCGGAGATATGAAATTGTATGCCTTAAAGGACTCCGCTTTGCTTGCTTCGTATCGAGATGTCAAGACGTCAGGTTTGTTTCTGATGATGTCGAACAGGAAATAGGATTTGAAATTGCTTGTCAATACTTTTAGATATTGCATACCCTCCACAAGATTTTTGAGGGACAGCCCATTACGGTGACCTGATTTTTTCATTTTCATTATAATGCATTTATTAAATTTCCTTTATTTCCTTAAGATCACTCACATAAAGGGTGTTCATATTCCATGTTGGGGCTTGTCTTGTCTTGGTATAGGAGCATCGAGTGGAGCTGTTGTAAATTGAAAACTGAACGAGTTACTGCCCATGCGGAGGTATTGTGAACATCACGATGGGCAATTCCACACTGGTATTTGATATTTTATATACACCTATTGTTATTTCCCATTACTATTGTTATTTTATACAACGATGGGACAGCGACAACGGCGTAATGTAGTCAGGTTGTATAAATATTCAGTGGATAACGTTTTGACGTGAATTCGATGTGGTTTTTCTCGGGATTTCCATGAAAACGTTCGTGAACACTGTACAGTCGAATACTGGGGCATGTTTTGTTCATTTATATTCAAGCAACGTTTGAAATTATTCTACTGTTATACAGTGGTTGGATACGAAATTTCAACCTCATGGAAGAAATCTTTTCACCTAAAAAGATCATTAACTAAAATAACCGAATTCTAATTTAGTATTTCTACAAAGTACGTTTTAATTTTACAGTTCACTACCGTTTTTTAAGAGAAATAAAGTAATCCAGTAACGGTGATTATGATGACGTCATAAGAATAATCTAGTCGTGTAGCACTTTTCTCGTGGCAATTTTTATGCGCAAAAGGCTTCGTTAATCCCAGGTTCTAGTTTGTTCCCAGCATCGTGCCCCTATCAGAGATTGGACATGAATATTCGCAAAACCATGAATATTCGGCAAATTCTCTATTTTCCTCGAACGGGGGCGAGGGTACCCAGCAAAAAGGGTAACAAAGGCGACAATAACGATGAGGCTGGTCCGTTTTAAAACCTCCTTTGGTGCATTTGTATACCAGGAGCGCAACCTTTTGATAGGGGTGTGGTAGTCTTTTTGCTGCCGTGGCTTGATGCGGTCACTGCCGTTTAATGAATGACATCCAAACTGATGCGGGTACCGTGTTACGTTTTGTTACACTTCGCTTTACCATTGTACAGACCAGGTTTAGGTTAAAATGGGTCGCTTTAAACGCAGTTCTAGCGCTTTTGATTAATATGTCAAGTGGTGTTCCATTATTCCGATATGGTCAAACTGTAGAAACAAAATAAAAATATTATGACCTTGTAGTATACACAATTGTATTCTTTTTTAGATGAATTGCTTCGATGTGTCCTTTTAACGCCCCTGTTTTAAGTTCTAGTTTTAGGACCTGAGTTTTATGGAATCAACAGAACAATACTTTCTTCCATAGATTAAACTTTATCTTTTTGCCTGCATTGCTTTTTTCTTTGTTTAAATCTAAGAAACCGGATATAGAATAGTTGCCAGTCTTTGGATGCTTTTGAAAATTGCGTTTTCATTGGTCCTAGCCAGACAAAGGCCACGCTGGCAAGTGCAAAAGCGTTAGTTGGCGACCCGCCAGCTCGCAATTATACTTTATACAAAACAAACCTGCAATTAGAATAAACAACGAAATAAAATTCAAAAATTTAAGCAATTTGGAGGGAATAAATATCTAGTTCGAAATCCGTTCTAAATTCAAAAATTTAAGCATGTTGGGGGGAATAAATATCTAGTTCGAAATCCGTTCTAAATTCAAAAAATTAATCATTTTGGGGGAATAAATAATCTAGTTCGGAATCCGTTGTAAATTTAAAAAAAATAAGCATTTGGGGGGAATAAATATCTAGTTTGGAGTGAGTTCGGATTTGATTTTAGCGTGGTACGTCAATTGGAGAAATAATCTAGTAGCTGTCGAAAATTGAATATTTTTCACGGACCGGAATTTTTCCAATTTAACCTACATTAAAAAATGTTCTCTCTACAACATGGATTGCCAATTTAGTGGGGGTGCGTTGGTGTCAGTGGTATCGGTGTTAGATTATTGAAATGTAAATTATAACAACCTACAGCCAATTACGTATATAGTTTTTGGGACACTAATTAAAAACAAATTGTTTTAGGCCTACTTATTTTTGAAGGCAATATCGTTGGTTGAGGAGAGCTAAGTCCATACCATATAATTATGTACCTTTATAAATAAATAATAATAATAATAATACTAGCAATACATGTATAAACAACATCTGTCTCAACAACATAACAGTGACAGGTAAGTAACTAATAATTAAAATTACACAAATTGTCTTCTATCAATAATTGTTTGAAGAAATAAATCTTTCTAATATGTAGGTTCTTAGTTCTGTACCTACCAAGCTTTCTGTTAGACCGACGTGATAGATGGTGGTGACTTTAGTATTCGAGATGAAATCCCCATTAATAATCCTTTCCTATATGTAGGTTCTTAGTTCTGTACCTACCAAGCTTTCTGTTAGACCGACGTGATAGATGGTGGTAACTTTAGTATTTGAGATGAAATCCCCGTTAATGGCGGAAAAATGTTTATTTTTCAACGAGATTTGTTGTGTATTTCCATCTGGTGGTACTTGGTCGATCAAATGGAAAGCTGAGGGTTATTACCTAGTATTTAATTTAATCAATGCGTCCTTACATGGACAGAGTACTGTCCGAAGCAAAGTCACGAAGAAAAAAAAGATGTGTTGCTGTTGCAGTTTCTTGTCATTTCTTCTCCTCAGCCATAACACCTTGCGAAATGACGTAAATTCAAAAATGTTACATTGACCTTCAACAAGTTTATCCATGATAATTACGTTGAATAAAAAAAAAAAAAAAAAAAAAAAAAAAAAAAAAAAAAAAGAGACCGACTAGTACTTAACATAACATTATGCTCACGACTATAATATCATACCAATATAGCCATCACAAGATGAACTAAGTACCCATACCTGTTAGACCAACGCGATAGGGTGGCGAGCCGTATCACCGTCTGTAATGGTCGAGCCAACTGTGTTAGTGAAAACTGCACTTAATATAAATTAATAACTCATTGGTGCTAATTCCTGTAAATACCATCTAATTTTATTTTAAGTTATATCTGTCATTTTCTTATCCGCCGAAAAGTAAAGGGACGGGTAATCGACAAGCATAAAATTTATGGAACACACGTCAATTTTAAGCACAAATCTAAACCAACCGTCTAAAAATTTTACATCCGTCAATAACCCGACACAGTTAAGTAGACAGCACGTCAAACGGATTGCATACCAGCGACGTACCTTTTGATTCGCCCGGGTTATTCATTCATTCACTCATTCTTCCTAAAATTAAGAGCTGTGAATCATCCGTCCCTTTCCTTTTCGACGGATATGAAAATGACGGATATAACTTTAAATAAAATTAGGCGGTGTCTGCAGGAATCGGGGCCAATGGTGCAAGTCAGTTACGTTCGAACCGGCGCTCCCCGATTGAGAAGCAAGATGGTGTACCAAAGTGATTTTTTTAGCTAGTACAACTGCGAGTTTATCGGAAACAGCACAGATGCATGGGTTGCATGTACTAGTCATTACACCCGGTCTGTGTCGGAAGGAGTCCGGATATTACGGGCTGGCGTCTACGGATGCAATCTGCAAGCTGAAGGCAAGACTTTTATGTATAGTTTCTTGCAAATGTATGAACAGAGGGAATGTAAAAGAGATGTAATACTTATTGGAGATACCTATTTTTTAAGTTACAGGATTTTAAACAGACAGGATTTCATATGAAATGCAAGATGAAGGACGAAAGGAAATTTAAAGCTGCGCACAGCTGTAGAATAAAGAATAATACTACGTATAGAAAGGTAGTTCTCCGCCCCGCACCAATTCGTATCCGGTGCTGACTTCACCCCCTCTGGGTTTAATTTAGTCTCGAATGGCCGTAAGCCGCTAAGGAGTAAAAGGAAGAGCGCGCAGACGCTTTTTTTTTGACGTGACTTATTATACGTAGATTTGCCGCAGATGGCATTAACTACTTGATCGGACAAATGGGGAGCGCTGAAGACTCTCACCCGGTACAACGTTTAAGACAACAGGCCTGAGGGTGCCCAGTTGGGCGTGAACCTCGGCTCAGGGCATCGTCTGAGAGGAAAAATATTTGAAAGAATTAATCGACCCTAGTGGGTCGATAGCGATAAGCGCTGATTGAGGGATATCGTGGACCACGCCGGCGGGGTCGGTTTCGGGGTCCTGAAGTGTTTGGTGTCGCGAGCTGATTGGCCGCCTCTATGGCTAGAGTCATCGGGTCGTCGGGATCGTATATTACGTTCTTCGAGCGCGCGGCGCGGACTGTGTCTCGCTCACAATTATGTGTTAGCGGGATTTTTCCGTAGTCGAGTTTTAGTTTTTAAACTTATAGTTTCGTTCAACTTATCTGCATTTTACCTGAATAAACTTTTTTATTATTATTATTATTATCTTATGGTAATCTCTCTCTCTCTCTCTATTTAAGAGCTGCGCTCTTGTCGGTGGAGTATTCGCCATTCCTCTCTTCTTCCCGCCAAAACCTTCACCTCCCGATACGACACGACCTGCACCTTCTCTTTTATTTGTTTCATAAATGTTATCCTAGGTCTACCCCTTCCTCTCTTCCCTTCAATTTTTCCTTCTATAATGTTTGTTATAAATGAATCGTGTCGTATCAGGTGGCCAATCATATTTCCTCTCCGGTTCTCTATAGTCTTCAATATGGTTCTCCTTTCTTCAACTCTTTCCAGCACTTTTTCATTTGACACCTTTTCAGTCCAGCTTATACCCTACATCCTTCGCCAACACCACATCTCAAACGCTTCCAACCTCTCCCTCTCTCTCTCTCTTCTATGGTAATGTTCATTCAATAAAAAAATATTATTAATTGAGTAAGTCTTTCTTGATTTATCATTGCAATACAATGTCTGTTGAATAAAATAAGTAACATATCTGCTTTACAAGCGCGTGTGTCAGATGCTTACGATCTTATGTTATCCGCATCAGCGTGGGGTCGTGCCGGATATTGCCGCCGGGTGCATATGTCTGCAATCTTAGATGCAACTCCTTTTATTGTCTTGCTATCTTCATGTGTTAGTGTCCTGTACAAGTTTGCGAATAAATTGCTTGTTGTGGAACATTGGGAGATTATAAATACACATATAAGATCACGCCTATTTCCCGTCGGGTTAGGCAGAGACCACGGAATTCCAATTACTACGATCCTGACACAGCGCATTTGCTTTTTCCAATCTCACCATAGACTTCATGCATGCTCCTCGGGAGACATACATTGGTTTATATTAAGTCCATATGGCTTAGAAAAGGTCTAGTGGGTCATATAATGAAAGACATTTTGTTAAACGTTCTGGGCCCTTAGCCACGTTCCAAAGGATATGAAAATCGACAGTGACAGTGATAAAAATATATGGGATAGACATGTCGGGTTGGCCTCTAACTAGATACATACCTAACTACACACATACAAAAACTCACGCCGGTAATCCCTAATGGGGTGGGCAGAGCCACAAGTAATCAAAGGCAACTTGCAGCCACTGTAGATACGATGTCGTAAGCTGGATATGATGAACGTTGTGGTGATAAGGGATCAACCTTTCGCCCATAACATTAGTCCATGATGTTAGAGGACACAATCCCTTAGTCGGATTTTACGACATGTGAATGTGTTCTGTTTTTTATTTGCTTCCAGAACTAATACGTAGTAACACACAAAGCAAAATTATTATATACATTAAAGACTATATCGCAAACGTAGAATGACTTGATCGCAAAATGACATACATAGCTTGTTTAACTACATCGTTACCACAATCTGAGACTAACCCCATGTCAATAATAACCCTGACACCAGGGTTGATGAGGTTGGTAATCCACCTCATAACCCTCATGACGAGTAAGAGGCTGAATGTTGATTTTTGAACGAAAACTAACAGAGAAAAGATGGATGATTGAGTTGAAATGAACGAAACGAACGGATCGAGTGGAGTGATTTTGAAAAGGAAGGAGACGTTGGGTGCATTTCGAGGTGACAGGGTGTTTTTACGATCTGAGGGTTAAAATGGCCACATCGAAGCAGTTCATCTAAGAAAGCAATATTGCGATTTGACATTTGTTTGCATTGCGCACTTTTTTTATAAAAAAGAATTTATTATAAAAAAGATTAGTTGATTGGTCCAATTCGGGTGAGTTTAAATAGTTTTCCCAACCAATATTATCAAGTTCAGAGATGATAGAGGAGTAATCGCCACGATTGAACAAGTATTTAGTTTTTCTGCTATCTTCCAATGCATGTATTTCAACAAAGTTAGCAGAAATACGCAGGGCCTTGTGCTGGTCGTCCTCCTTTACAAGCGGGTCGTCGCAGTGCTGAACAGTAATATGATCATTAGACAACACCAAATCAAGCACTCTTTGATTGATATTGAATTCACCATTATACTGCGATAGACAAGAAGTTGTTATTTCGTCAAGGAATTCCGTTATGTAATCGGCTGTGTAATTGATCGGTATCATCTCATCCCCATCACTCGAGCGTACCCAAGCAACATCCTTACCGAAATTAAAGTCGCCTAATATAATAAATTTGTCCATGGGATGCGACAACATTAATGTAGACAAATTACTAAGAAAACTTTGAAGTTGTTCTTTATAAGAATTACCACCTTCTTCCTTAATTAAATACAACGAACAAATATGCAATTTATAAGTTATAGCCGGTTTAGTGCGTTTAAGAGTAATGGTTACCCAAATATCCTCAGCCGAACTTCGCCATTCGGGCCTATCGGTCACACACAGATCCTTACGTACAGCCAAAAGTACCCCTCCACCTAATTTTTGCCCGGTCTTTTCATAATTACGGTCACTACGCCATACCAAGTATCTCCCGTCAATTACCTCGCAATCAGAAATACTGTCCAAGAGCCAAGTTTCAGTTATCGAGAGCACATCATAGTTGTTCAAACAGACGCTTCCATAAAAATTACTGGTCTTCGTACGCAAGCCACGGACATTCTGATAATAAATGCTAAGTGAAGTCATTTCGGATAATTACTATAGCAAATATAAAAACACTCAACATGAATATGCAACTCAGACGATAGGGTTACAATACACATATACACATAAAATTGACTATTAGGTACATAATAAGATATTATTCTCATCGCTAGACCTAGGTACAATAAATAATATATAATAACAACCGAGCAAAGATAGGTAAAATATAAAAGGCGCTTACCGGAATTGAATAGCACACATAGCAATAATAGAAAAGTGCAACTAGCACTGCAACCGGCTACGATACTCAAACTTTCTAAGACCATATTGATATATAAAAAAGTATAAATGATTAGGTAAGTTATATACAGTAAGAAATTAAGTATAAGTATTACACTTTGACCATTTTCGAGATATCCTTTTCCGACTTCAAAGCAATAATAGGTGATGTCTCGTCTCTTCTCACGTAGATTTTTGAATGCTTCACCCAAATATAGCGGAACCCCTGCTCATTGGCAACTCTCTTAGCTTTGGTGAGCAAGTTCTTGTTCTGTATCGTAAGATGGTCATTGACAAAAATCTTTTGACTTCCTTTTAATCCAAGGTCAGCAGGAGTAAGAGATCCTTTTTTCGCAGCAGTTCTGGCGGCAGCTATGAAATCTTCCTTAACGTACCTATTATTAAAACAAATTATAATAGGTTTCGGCTGGTTTTCATCCCGCGTAGGAACTCTTGCAATAAAATTGATTTGCTGCTTCGATACTGAATACTGAACTTTTTGGCCAATTTTACCTATTATGTCATATAAGTTTTCAGTAGAAGTCTGAGGTACTCCCTTAACTTCAATGTTGCTCATACGCGTCCATTGCTCCCTCGAACTGCACTCCCACTCAAGCTTATCCAACCTTGACTGTAGTGAGCTGACATTCACCTGTACATTCTCAACTTGTGTAAGCCTTTTCTCAATTTCCAGCACCTTAGCACCAAACTTTTTGACGCTATTATTAGCTTCGTTAACTGTAGACTTGAGCTCCACAAGATCTGCACGTAACGCCTTTACTTCTGCAGTTATTGCATCGAGCGGAGCAAGTTTTTCGGCAAGAGCTCTAATTTCCTGTAGAATAGTGGATTCCGACTCTGATTGTAAGGGAACCGGAGGAGGCAGCGGCGAGACCGGCGCCTCCACAACCGCGACCGCAGAAGGTTGAGATCGTGGCGTTGCCGGTGATATGCCTGCACTCGCCACCGATATTCCCGATTGTTTACACTTGGGACAGCGCCAAGTCTGTTTTCTCTCCCCCAATCTTCGGTAGCCAACTTCGGTAATACCAGCACAGTGGAAATGCAGTTCGCAGTTACAACCATAGCAACGAGCTCCATCAGTCAAAACTTCGACGCAGTTATTACACTTCGGATTCATGTTAAGTAATGATAGTTTGAGAACCGGTGAAATTGAATAGGTAAGCGAATAGGTACCGCTGTGGACTCGTCCGTACACCGAGAGGTCTACGTGTAAACTGATAACTAATAGTAAATAAATAGTAATAGTGTAGTATTGTAGGCAATATTACGTTTTATTCTTATGGAAAAAAGGTTCGCGACACAATCAATTTGAAAGCAGTGGATTGAAGGGATGAACCGTCACGACCGTTCGATTTATGTCGTGTGGTAAATCTGAACTACTTTCGCAAAGTGTATTGAATAAATCGCTTTTCGATGATAAACGACCTCACTTTAAAATGCAAACATCTATCATTTTCTGGCAGTGGTTCTATCATTTTAGTGTTATGTAGCGATTTTGATTCTTATTTTAAAAGTTTGCAGACTCCTTATACCAGTGGTTGTTAACCTTTTTAGGGTACAGTTGGTACAATAATTGTCGACATGCCATGAGGAACTAATTAATAATCATTATTATTTTTGGAGCTCTGTACAATTAATGAAAGACAGAAATTATTAATAGTTAAATTTATTTATAAATTATTAGGTATTATTATTTGCGAGAAAATAATAAAAAATATATCTTAAAAGTTAGTGCAGATTTTGAGGCACTTATTGTAATGATCTTGTTGTTCATTGATGACTTCGCGGACCACTTTGGAAGATTCCAGAGACCACCAGGCGTCCGTGGACTGCCAGTTAAGAACCACTGATTTAGACATTCCATACTTCTAATTAAACTTGGACCTGGTTCCTTTTACAAGGATACCGTATTACCCGGCACGATAAGCAACTGAAAGCATTCCTTTACTTCCACAGTTTACTTAAACTAATCAAGTTTAACAAAAATCTGCGCTCAAAGCTAGGAAATGTTACCGTGTTTCTACTACCTCCTTTACTTAGTTACTTTACTATCTTTCCTCCTGTTACTCTATACTCGTGGACTCTGGTTATTGCGAGCAGCACGTTATATTTCCACCTACCTTTTCATCTCCTTTGTAAAAACCTGGTTAAAAATAAGGGTAGTTTTAACCCGGTTTTTACAAAGGTTTTTTTATTGTTGTTTCCTGGGTCTAAATTGTGTGAAATAAGTGTGAAAAACAGATAGACACAATTACTTTCGTATTTATAATATTAGTAGGAAAACTGGAAATTACCTGAGCTCACTACAGCACGCGGTCTTAGAGTTTGTAAAGTATTAAAGCACAGCTACTTACTTGGGTTTCTATTAAAAAGCCGCGCAGTTTTAAGTGAAAAACAATTTTCCCAATTAGAGATTCATGCTGGAACTTGGTCTTTCCTTTAATTGCAAAGTTGAGGCGTACATTTAGCCGTGGTTAATGAGTCTACCTATAGCAGGGATGGCAAACCTGTAAATGTTAAAGGAACTTATTATTTATTTTGTGACTTTTAGCGATGTCTAAGTCCTATTTAATTAATACTATTATTTACATGGGACTTAAACATAATTGGCAAGGATTAGGTGTATATAATATACACAACTATACACCTCTGCCTGCCACTAGCAGATACAGGTGTAATGTTATGTTATGTTGCCATGGACGACCAGGGGCCTGTTTCATAAAACTTACAATTGTAAATTACAATGACAATTTGAAGTACATTGCGGTGTGTGTGATAACAAATATTTTGCAGTTTCAAATTAGCTACGTAATGAACACCAAATTGTCGTTGTAATTTACAATTGTAAGTTTTATGAAACGATACCTTGGGATAGTCAGAGACAGGAGCCACTAGAACCAGCGTTGCAGTCTCACACGTGATATTAAATTTCATTGGCCATAGGTATAAGATAGGTATAGTGTATCATATTTGATATAATATAATCCCTAAGACTTAGCGACTTAGGGCCTAAGTCCACTTGTAGATGCTTTATTTTTTACGTATACTCTTAGTGGAATTCCGTGGTGTCTGCTCTCAACGAGAATTAGGCTTTATGTTATATATGTAGGTATGTATACTCTTAAAGAATCTGTTGTAGGAGAGAATGTTCATAGGTTCCCCACCCCTGACCTAGAGTTCATAAGTTACTTTAGCTAACGTTCCCCTCCAGCGGTCGAGCTAGGTTTGCTTCACCCATCCCTCAGTCATACTTTAGTCTTCAACTATACGAGGTGTAGTGTAAGTGACATAATACTGAGGGGGAGGATTCAGATAATGATTCTGAGTTAATATCAAGTGGAATTTTACGTTGCAAACATTTGAGTTTTTTTGTTAATATTAACTTGATATTGGCCCCGATTCCTGCAGACATCTCTTAATTTTACTTTAAGTTATACCTGTCATTTTCTTATCCGCCGAAAAGGAAAGGGACGGATGATTGACAGCTCTTAATTTTAGGAAGAATGAGTAAATAAATGAATAACCCGGGCGAATTTTTAGACGGTTGTTTTAGATTTGTGCTTAAAATTGACGTGTGTTCCATAAATTTTATGCTTGTCGATTACCCGTCCCTTTCCTTTTCGGCGGATAAGAAAATGACAGATATAACCTAAAATAAAATTAGATGGTATTTACAGGAATTAGCACCATTAACTCATAATCATGAGCTGAATCATCCCCCTCAGTATTCTGTACGATATCACTAACACCCTGTATAGTTGACAGTTTTAACTCAGTAAACCTACGCTTCGATGTTCCCTATTAGCCTGACGCATAGATAACCTATTTAATGGTTTTAGTTAGTCACAAAACTCAGACAAAAAGTGTTATATAATCCCGTTGGTGCCGGTGCTCGTAATATGAAAATGAGTTGGGAAGCGCCTACGGTCGGCGGCTACCCAACAAACTTTGATCAACCCCACTTGATTTACATTCATAGCTTTTCTGATGGTGTTTGAATTGCCTACTTATGCCCTGATGTTGTCCTACATAAATAAAACAATAATTTCGCACAGAAGTTGACGCAAAAGCATGAAACGCGAAATAAAGCAAGTTTTAATAGACCAGCAAAGTTTCTGAAAGAATTTATTTATTTACAATTTCCATTTTGTGGCGTGCGCAGTCTCGTAAACATTATCGACAAATCCCTAAAAAAAATAAAAGACCTTTTTTACAAGCCTCGATCAACCCACATCTACAAAATGGTATAAACCCGTTTAAATATCTCTATTGTTCAAAGGCACTTTGAAATTACCTATACTTTCATGTAGCTCGTTTGCCGTTAGTGGGGACGAAAACAAAGGCGTTCCATCTTCGCGTTCCACGCCAAAATGTATATTAAGTAAAGGAGTGTGTGAAAAAATGGTTTATTCATAATTCAATAACGTCATCTGTTCGTGACTCGCCTTTTATTCTGTCAGATATATGACGAAGCACATTTTATATCCTAATATTAAACAAAGGTTCTTTTATAAAATTATATACTTACATATACCTTGCGTTAAACCAAGAAGAAGGCTAGAAGAAAGAAGCTAGAAGAGAAGAAAGGTAGGGAAAAACCGAGGAGAACTTACATAGAACAAATTAAAGAGAAAGCGAACGTTGTGTTTTGGAAAAAAGTCGAAGAATTGGCATTTGATAGACACGAATGAATGCTACAGCAACAAGAGCGTGGCCCTTAAATTAGTGATGATAATGATTACCTTACGTTAAACCAATTAATGAATCAAAAACGTTATTTTAATTAATCTTTGTGTTTTTCTTCGGACGTTTATGTAGATTCCAAATATTTAGCCAGCTACTCACCTCGGAATCCGATAATTTGAAAAGTTTTGTATGGATAACCTTATTGATTTTATCGGCGGCGTCACTTAATGAAAACCAAAGTTATATCGCCAATATTCTCAATCTTGCTCGGGAAACACAAAATATGCAAATGGCTTTAAAATTGACTTCGAGATGGCGGCGACTAACTTCAAGTTTGTTTGCTTTAATCCGAGGTTATTTAACATTCGCCTGGGAGAAAAATACCGGGGGAAATGCTCTTGAGGGCTCAGCTAATAATGTAAATGGTGTTATGGCTAATTTTATGCGGGTTTCGCTAACTTCGGTCAACATTTTGAGGGGTGAGATTAGGAAATCAGGGAGGCTTCTTACGCAGCAGCAAATTGGATTTTGAGCTAGACTTTTTTCGTAACTGTTTACTTCGAGATAGTACTAATTGTATGAACATTGACTTTGTTTTATAGACCGGGATAATAGTACTGTTGTTTGTTGTTTGGAAAAGTTATTGGAACTTGTCTAAAGTACTCAGACGGGAGATAGATATTTACTTCTTCTTCTCCTGTCGTGTGGGTTGTTACCAACCTCATCATATATATTTAAGATCTTTTTGTACCACTCTAGAGCGAATAAATTTCATTTTATTTCATCAACCCTTGTGTCAGGGTTAGTAATGAGCAACCAAAGGCCCCTGACGTGATTCATGTAACGACTACGTACTTACATCAGTAAGTAGTAACCGGGACCAACGGCTTAACGTGCCTTCCGAAGCAGGTGATCAGCCTGCATTGTCCTAACCAAACTGGGGATCACAAAGTGATTTTTGTGGTTTGTCTCCACCGGTATTCGAAGCCGGGACCTCCGGAACATGAGCACAACGCTCAACCACTGGAGCACGGAGGCCGTCATTGATACTCATTGTTTATTATTTTAAAGTACTTGAAATATACATTCGAGTAATGCAGGGAGGTTGAGCAATACAGACCATGAATGCATGTGATGGTTGAATGCTCATTATGTCGACTAATTAAAATGAGCTCATGGAAATGATAGCTTGCTCGAGTCTGAAAACAGGTCATATCTCTGTAGAACCGTGTATCCTTTGTAAAATTATTTATTAATTAAGATACGTACCCTCATAATTTATATTTCTATAAATTTTCATAATATGTTCTATAATGTTTAAGTAGCTGTTGGTTTTCCATATAATATAATAAATAAATTTAGTTACTTACATTCATTATGTGGAATATGCATTAAATGCACATTAAGTTAGTTGCACACATTAAAAGTTTATTATTTTATATTTATTTTTAACTCAATATTAATTAATTTTTCATTTTAATAAATATGATTTTAATTTTAAGGTTTGATTTTTAATAATTTTCAGCTTTATTTCATTATTATTATTTTTTTTCTTTTTCATTGTAATAACTTTTAATTTTAAAGGGACATAATTATATCTTACAATATGGGTACCTACCTGAAATAAATGCATTTTATTTTTTTTATTTATAAAAATAAATTGGGTATTTGACTGGGTCAAAGATAAATTATAAAATGCTAACGTAGACACAGAAGCCAGTCTAAGATGATCAAAAATCAATCTTAAACTATTCAACTTATTTTCGAATTTTATTTATGAATGAAGTAACAATGAGTACGACGTTTGACCGCTTTTATTGATGACGTCACAGTACAGTATTTCCATATAAACTCCAAAGAAAACTTTTGTTTGGACGTTTCTCATTTGACTACGTTGTTAAGTAGCCTTTTTATAAAAACAAAAAAAAGGTTTTGTTTGTTATTTTATAAATGTGTTTACAGGCATAATCGCATATTTCTAACGATAAGAAAACGGGTGCTCGGAATATTCTACTAGGCAAGAATGTTATTAAAAACATTACAAACACTGCAGCTTTTGTATTCAATCTTGGTACTTTTACATTAAAATCCTTGCTATTCATTAAAAACTTAAAAGACCTTACAAACTTCAGACGGGTGCAGAAAGATTGCTCTTTTCAAATCAACTCGTAAAAGCTTCTTGCCGAACGTACGTTGGCAAGTACAAGAAAAACTACCAGGCAAATATAAATTCCGGGACATGTGACGTCACATGTGGCATTCGCGAAATGTGCAATAGACTTGGAATAAAGCTGGGGGCATATGTCAGAGGGTTATAGAATAAATTGGTGTATGGGGTGAGCTGTGTGTCTCCATAAAGGCTTTATGTCGCGTGAAGTGGGCGCCGTATTCCGGCGCGGCATACTCTTGAATGTAGGAAAAACGTGGAATTTTTGTCCACTCCGCCAGTTAGAGGTATAATCGGTTCGCTACCAGGCACACGAACAGGCACATCGGTTTATTAATGGATTGCTGACAGACGCTGTAAGTTTGGTTTCCTGTTTCTAGTTTTACAGCTGTTAAAGGAATTCATTTTGCCATTTTGTACGGTCACGAGCATCAATATGCATACACTTTGGGACCATGTCACATGATGTTTCTTTGCACTGTAAGTTTCACTAAATATCAAATATGTTAGTACGGCAGAGTCCTAAAGTGGGTACATTATATTGCTCATGATTGTACATGGAATAGTTAGTTGGTTTGTCTTAAGTTCATCTTGCTATGGATGTGACTACCCCAATTGAGGTATGTGTGTATGGAATATAGCTAGATCACTTATTTTCTTACTTACTCCACCTAATTCCCGGTGAGAGCTGTCAGTGCGGCAAAACATCACTTGGATAAAAAGACTGGAGGGTTTAAAAGGTAAAATTGCCATTTGACATTTGCGCACATAAAAGTAAGTGCGCAATGTCAACAAATATGAAATAGCAAACACCCAGACCGAGATTTCCCATGGAGACATGACCCCTCCCTGGGTCCGCTCATGGCGTATACCAGGGCAGTGATCGACACATCGACTTCTCGTCCTTTATATCTACGATATGTACGATTACAATTAGGAGACATTTGGAGTAGTCGAAATTGCATCGATACAATATTGTATCGAGCTGTGAGTGTAGTCGCAAACAGTAAGCCGTTGTTTAACGTTCACCTCTATGGCGTATCGAATTTAAATATTAACACAAAACAGGAACACATGTCGATACTGGTAATCACATTGCTGGCTATTTCGTGGTGCTTTTATTTTTGGTTGACACACACACTAACATACACACACATACATAAAAAATCTTACTACCGAAACCACAAACGAGTTGGGCAGGACCATAAGTAATCAGATGATAGCTACACACAGTAACACTACTATGTTACATGGTACATGAGTAAAAGACGTACTAAGAAGTACTTATGTTTATATTCAAATATTTTTTACACTCTATCTCTAAGCATGTTTACTGACAAGTTTATATTCCCTGAAATTCAAAATTTCATTCGCCCAATAAATTTCCACGTAACAACATAAAAACCGATACCTGTGCCAACACCGAAGCCCGGATTTATATCAGCTTAAGCCAGTGCAATCGAGCGGCTGCAGTGTCTCGATAAGCCAAGCCGTGCCCTATCTGTCCGGCTTGGTTTTACGCCGCGCACCAAAAGCGTAATCCAAGCACAGTACCCATGCAAAAAGGCTGGAGAGTGCAGAGCTAACAGCATTAAGTGGAGGGATTATTAGGTCTATTTTCCACTTATATAGCGTAAGTAGACTGGCTACGATTTTCAGCGCATTTTCATGACAAAGGCAAAAAATGGAACGCAAATTCTGAGCATTCCAGGCTCTGTTTTTGCGTTAGTTTTGATTTGTGACGGTAGTTATTTGAATAAGTTACTAGTACACTAAAATTTGTGTCTTCTTAAAAAAGAATATTATTTGCCAAGAGCGGAGGGAAAATGAATGCATAATCTGCGATTTTCCATTAAGAAAAGTATCTAATTATAAAGTAAATTTATCTTTTGTGGCCGGGGAATAATACCTACTCCATATTGCATAAGCTGAGTCCACATTATCACATAATGAGATATCTCTTGGAAAAGGAAGTTTGCCGAGTTCCCTCACAATGTTTCCTCCGTTCTTCCGAACTTCTGATGACTTTGCTTTGTCCCTGCATGTTAAATTCAAGGAACCAGACATCGAGACTCTTGCCGTTCAAATTAAAATGCAAATAAGAGGAAAAATAAGCCCGTAACACAAAGAAACTTCCAAAAAAACCTTTGAAGTAGTTGATGTGTAAATTTACAGGCGTGCTTTATCGCAGATTTCCCTTTGAAAAGAATTTCGTCTGAAATGAGCTTTCGTATTGTTTGTCCAGTAAGATGTTTATTCATAATCGAAAAAATTATTGTTAAATATTTGGGTTTCTCTTGTAGGTTAGACTTTTTTTGACGTGATTTATTGTAGATTTGCAGATGGCATTAACTACTTGGCCGGACAAATGAGGAGCGTTGAGGGCTCTCAACTGGTACAAAATTTAAGACAACAACAGGTCTGAGGGTGCCCAGTTGGGCGCGAACTCAAGGCGTCGTCTGAGAGGAAGAATATTTGAAACAATTAATCGACTTTAGTGGGTCGATAGCGATAAGCGCTGAATGAGAGAATTTTTTCTTTGTTATTTACAAAAAAGTTATTAGAATGAATTGTAGCGTTGACAGTGATTCCCCGAACGGCGACTGCTTAACATCACATCTGTCATTTACATGTACAGTTCAAAACACAATTTTAATCAGAATAGAATAGAAATAATTATGTTGCTTACGGTAGAAAACAATGTGCTTTTAGTTTGCAATATTTTGTTCGTTTTACCACAGATCATATAATACTAACTTGTAATGTTTTATTACCTAGAAAGTTATACTTATACTCATTCTCTAGCACTCACTGCACTCATTCCAAAAAATTTATCAAAAATCGACATAAATAATGTCTCTGCACGTACATAGGTGTATTGAAATACGAGTATCGAATTGCAATTAATGGAAATAGATTCCCGTCGGGCCTGGTACCTGGCGATCGATGGGCAGTCAGGGCCGAGCTTCATTGTAAGCTAGACTGATAACCTTGTCAAATGAGATATTCTTTACAATCCGAAAATACCTAGTTATGACGTCATTACAGCCTCCGTGGTCTAGTGGTTAGAGCGTCAGGCTCACGATCTGGAGGTCCGGGTTCGATTCCCGATGGGGATATGGTCGAAATCACTTTGTGAGACTGTCCTTTGTTTGGTAAGGACTTTTCAGGCTTGAATCACCTGATTTTCTGAAAAGGTAAGATGATTCCGTGCTTGCTATTAGCCGTAAAAACACCTTCACCAACCCGCAGTGGAGCAACGTGGTGGAGTATGCTCCATATGCCCTCCGGTTGATTGAGGGGAGGCCTGTGCCCAGCAGTGGGACGTATATAGGCTGTTTATGTTATGTTATTATGACGTCATCAATAAAAATGTCAACGAATCATCAGTAAACATAATATCTACGTCTACAAAACAGTAAGCAATGTATATGTACAAAACGACAAAAACGACATAATTTAATCAATCAATAATACTTTATTGCACAACGACATATAAGTACAAAGGACATAAACATACGAATAAAAATAAGCACAATAGGCGGCCTTATTGCTAAACAGCAATTTCTGCCAGGCAATCTTAGGGTGAAAGAAGTTGATGCATTGGAGCACGGGATGGTGCAATAAACATACAATGACACCAATATAACTAAAAACACCGTGAATAAAATATATATATATACATACATACAAATAGCCTATACAATATAATACATATAAGGAGAATATGAAAATCTCTTCCAAATTAAGTCTGCAGCAAAAGCGCCTTCACGCTTGCCGTGAAAGAGTCCAGAGAAGGAGCCCTCCTGACAGTCTCAGGTCCGATGATTCGCACTTTTTTCTATTTATTTGGGAAACAAACAGATATAATATTATAATTACACCTTATTTAAACTAGCGTCAAGCTTCTTCTCTTCTATCGTGTGGGTTGTGAAGTGAATTACCAACCTCATCAACCCTGGTGTCAGGATTATTATTGAGCCGCCAAAGGCCCCTGACATGGCTCATGTAACGACTACTTACTTACATCAGTAAGTAGTAACCGGGACCAACGGCTTAACGTTCCGAAGAACGGATCATCTTACTTTTGGACATCTCACTTTGTGATCCCTAGTACGGTTAGGACATTACAGGCTGATCACCTGATTGTCCAAAAGTAAGATGAGCGGCATGCCAATGACCGCTTTAACGTAATAAAGTACTAACAGCTATTTACTCTTATTATTATTTGTAATGTTCTTTCCGTATCTCGGGACTATGGAGTCCCAGACTTTTGGAACGCGTGTGTGGTGCGAAGCCAACACGTAAAGGCCCTTTAAAACATTTTAATCTTAAAGTGATGGTACACTTCTCTCTCTCTCTCCTTGGCATTTATTATTCCCATCTGATGGTGGGGTCTGCCTTCTTCGTACTTCTCTTCCACTTCGCTCTATCAGACGTGTCGTTCTCGAAGACATTGCACATGCACAGGTCCTTTTTGACCACATCCGCCCATCTTGTTTTTGGTCGTCCTCTTGCTCTAAGCCCTGGTATGTTTAGATTGGCTGTAACATTACCCACATAATCTGGAGGTCTTCTTTTTACGTGCCCAAACCAACGTAGCCTGCTCTCTTGTAGCTTTTCGGAGATGTCTTGTGATGTTTTTTAGCAATTGGTGATGGTACACCAATTGTTATTATTAAAGCGTGCTCGGGTGAACACTACTTCCATTGATTTGATTGAATGGGGGGAGAATCTATCCCGCTACCTAGCTTGCCTAGTTATATTGACTTTTAACTTCTATAGAGAAATGTAAATAAATTGAAAACAAATGGAAAACGCTGAAACGCTTAGAAAAACATTGGATATTGTCTAAAAAAGCGGAGCTAGCAACAATGCCGTTATTCCGTGTGTAAATTGAAACGGCAACAGCATATCGAGATTGTCGTGTTTGTTGACGACATCGGCGACACACCCTTGAGACTCCTCATAACTGTCAACACATCTGACAAATAGATCAGATATTAGTTATGTGTTGACAGTGCTCTCTGAGTGAATTCGCCATCATGTTTGTGATCAATGATATTATGTAATTTTGTTGTTGTAATATGTTTAGGGTATAAGATTGCTTCACTGTCGTATTGGGTGCATACCTGTAATGATAGATTGAATAAATAAATAAAATAAAAAATAGTTTCGACGAATTTAGGATCCTGAGTGAGCCAATCAGAACGCAACTTTTCTCACCTCCTTTATCCTAGAAAATAGGCAGTATGAATTTAATGTAAAAGAATTACATTTCAAGTGTTAATATTATTTCAATGCGAAGACTAAACGATAAATTAGATTTTAAATATAGTCTATGTCATGATAGAATTCGCGCGGACGCGGTGCTACTGGCGCAGATTCTCCATAGAATGATTATGACTTGTCAATGTTTCATTAAAATCCGTCGATTTCTTTCGTGGCGCAAATTTTTATTTTAAACCCAGTTTATCTTTAGTAATTTTATAATATGGCGGTTAGCGTCTATTTGGTTGTATCGCCGATGGTTGACTGTGATGGATGCGAAGCGGAGAGGAGAGGAGAGGAGCGGATCGGAGAGGGGTAGACGAGGAACGTATGCCATCGTGATGGATGCTGCGACCTTTGATTGCGCTGCCACTGGCCTGCCATTCCGAAACGAACTGTCACATCTGGAATGGAAAGCGGCTTTTACTACAACTCACGGCTATCGTTTCGAGCTGAAGTGGCAGAACTTTTTCAAGCCTTCGTTTGTGAGTTGCGGAAACGTTCAATCTGTTTCCAAGGCATTGGTTGAGGCATGGCTTTCCAGGCTACATTACCCAAAAATAATATAGATGGAGTTGTGGAGATTTAACGTGATATTTTCTTACATAATTATTCAAAAATACAATGTAATGGCAGAAGCGTATATTAAAATAATTATTGCTCGATATATGGATCACAAAAAACCACAAAACCACAAAAAAAAGTTTTCATCTCGAGCTCCTCCGTGCTTCGGAAGGCACGTTAAGCCGTTGGTCCCGGCTGCATTAGCAGTCGTTAATAACCACCAATCCGCATTGGGCCTGCGTGGTGGTTTACGGCCCGATCTCCCTATCCATCCATAGGGAAGGCCCGTGCCCCAGCAGTGGGGACGTTAATGGGCTGGTGATGATGATGATATGGATCACATTATGTTAAGAATTATGTTGCTACCTACATTGCTTCTCTTTATTTTGATCACAATAACAATGGGTGGAAGATGTAATTGTGCTTGGGTGTAATAAGGGTTAACATTTATACCCACAAACAAAGATAAAAGATGCACAAGTCTGTTATCCATGAAATTAGAAGCTCAAACGAAGAAATCTTTACAGCGCCACCTATATTGTTTTTGAGGCACATATGCTGGAAAGCCCCTCATTATCTATTCAAAGTTATTTTCAGTTGCCCTGTCTCGATAAGCTATGCGCCACAGTGGGATATAAAATTTATGTCAATTTATCTTTAACTGGAAACATCGCAGCTCCTAACTTAGATGGAATTTAAGATTATTTTAGATTCATGCATACTGAGCTCCAAACTAAATTAATTTTGATCTCGCAATAAAATATTTATACGCAATTTGATGGTTTGTGGAACCTGATAAACTTTTTATTCCATTGGAGATTGTTATGATGAGCGCAATTAATATTTATTGCTGCTTAGAAAGTTAATTAAGCGAGTACATTAGATTATAAGTAAAAAAAAAACAGGTACTGCTGTAGGTAATTGAAAAGGTAATAACTTAGGTATGTCTCTTACATTGCAGCACATTTAAATAAGATTGAATATGTGTAACACAGGATAATAAGTGCAACGTCTGTGTAAGTAACACTGGATAATAAATGTACTGTCTGTGTAAATAACACTGGGTAATAAGTGTACCGTCTGTGTAAGTAACACTGGATAATAAATGTACGTCTGTGTAAGTAAGACTGGATAATAAGTGCACCGACTGTGTAAGTAACACTGGATAATAAATGTACGTCTGTGTAAGTAACACTGGTTAATAAGTGCACCCTCTGTGTAAGTAACACTGGATAAGGTCCGGGCAGTTCGGGCAATACGGGAACAATGGAACATACATACATATACTTCCTTTTATAATCACAATTCTAAACTAAGTATATATATTATAAAAAAAGAAATCCCGATGAATTGAGAACTTCCTCCTATTTTGAAGTCGGTTAAAAGTGATTATTATAAGATTCGTTCCTATAGATACACTTATGAGTAACAAACCAAGCGCCTAGTAAATGAATATTTAATGGGTCAAGTACATAGAATGTGGTAACTGGCTAATATTTGATGTCATTAGCAATTCTACTAATTACCAGTATTGTTCCATGGGCCATTGGCCAGTGTAAAGCAAAGTTAATATTGAGTAATACCTAACTAAATTGTTTTGTAAGTAAAAATTATGAGAAGTTGAGCAGTTTATAGATTGCTTATTTGTGGTGTTATTGCGTTTGTATTCGTTGTGAATATTTAAATAAGTTTTTTAGCTTTTATGAGATCTATGATAATGTTTTTCTCTTTGATGAAGTGGTTGAAGTGAAGTGACTTTTTAGAGAAGTTTTTATTTACATTTTAAACTAAGATACTTAAATAGGTTTGATAGTGTCACTAGGAAGAAAAATCATTGAAAGTAAGTTTTATATAAAAATATAACATAAGCTTTATCTCAATTAGGGTAGTCAGAGGTACATCCATCGCAAGATGAACTATACCTAAGTACCCACATCTCACCGAGGTTTCTGTTAGACCAACTTGATAGGTGGCGAGCCGTATCGCCGTCTATAATGGTCGAGCCAACTGTGTTAGTGAAAACTGCACTTAATATAATATATTTTTTAATATTGACTAAGTACACAACTTAAAATCAATCCTTTTGCTCCTGGTCTCAACTGCGTACTCCTAAAGTATTACTAAGAGTGTATTTGCAATTATTTTTTATTTATTTTTTCGTATAAAAACAATGTTACAAACACTGGAATACAGACATCGGTAAACCCGCAAAGGTTTGTCTCGATGCCTGCTCCTCGCACCACGTCACAATGGTTGTCTTATATTTAATAAAAAATACAAGCTATACCTGTAGGTAGGTAGGTATTAAAATTGTACTATTTAGTTTGCCACCGACACGATAAGAAGAAGAAGTGTACGTTACTACAGTAAATAGTAATAGTTTGTTTGACTCTACATCGTTCGTCATCAGTTGCTTATGCACTAAACCAGGGATTCCCAACCAGTGGTCCATGCTATCTAAATCTAGGTTCACGAAACGTTATTGCTTTCGTTCCTTATCTGGTTAAAAAGATGGGAAATAGTGTTATCACTTTTGATTCCTACGATGTACTAAGTTGGATATGGTGAACCGTACGGTGACAGGTGATTAACCCAAACTGCCACAATTTCATCATCAATTTAAGAGCCACGCTCTTATCGGTGTATCATTTTCCATTCCGGTCTATCAAAGGCCAATTCCTTGACTTCCCACCACCATTTAAACCACCCCATTGTGATTGGTGCTACCATTTAATGGTCCATAATTTTTATAAAAAACATATCGCCTTGGTACAAAACGCAGACTAAAATATTTAATATACTGTTCGCGTTACGAACGATGTACAGGGATTTTAATGGAACTAAGTGACAAGTCAATGAAGAATCTGCGACACGCCGCCGCGCGGGTCTTGGTAACACTACACTAGCGGCTCGCCACAGTTGTGGCTTTTATCCCGCTCATCAAGTTTCGTATTAATTTATAACTGTATTGACAAAGCGAATTGCTGTACTTTATTTATGTTAGAACGGCCATCGTAGGGTACCGCTAATTTAGTTGGGAACCGCTGTGCTGTACGCTGCGTTGGGCGTTTTTGCGCACCAAGGTGTCTGGTCCCGGTGTTCAAATTATGAGTTTCTAGTGCCGTAAACTACAGGATTGCATGCTTCCTGGACACGCCAAAGTGCACCTTCAGGCAAGGCAATGGAGTATGTTATCCTATAACTAAGATAGAAAAGGCAACAGGGTTTCATAGGTAGATATTCGTTTTTCAACTTCACTATCTTAGTCGTATAATAGCTGTAGTGGGAGCGCTTTTTGGGTCAAAGGATTGTAGATTAAAGATTTTGTAAAGCAGTTTTGGAATAATTTATGAAAGAAGATTACTATTGGTCTGTTTCTGGTTAAGCAATCGGTTCCGGCTACTATTTACTTAAGTCAGGGGCCTTTCGCAGCGCTATACATATCTTCACACCGGGGTTAATGAGGAAGATTGTAATTGTGATAGCTGGTCACAAATTCGAATCCCACGAAGGGTCTAGGGAAGCATTTTTTTGTGTTTGGAATCATCATGAGGCTAATTATTATTTATTATCCTTTTCAACATGATGACCTATGTACAGTCGAGCAATATCATGTACCCAATTTAGGACCCTGTCGCACTATCATATTTGACATTTAATGAGACTTGCGGTTTAGTTTGTCAAAATAGTTAATGTGACATAGTTTCAAAGTGTATAGGTACATATAAGTACTCGTGACCGTACAACCTAATGGACTAGAAGTATCACGATTTTGTATCTGTCAGTCTGTAAAATAATCCATAATCGTGTACCTATATAGTAGTTAGTACATTTTTTACGTCGTGTCTTATAAGGAAGTGAAGGAATTGGTCTTTGATAGACAAGAATGGAGAATGCTACACCGACAAGAGCGTGGCTCTTAAATTAGTGATGTGATGATATAAGAAGAAACCTTGCAATATCTTCTATTACTAATATGATCTGTAACACGACACGTATTCAGACGCGGTGTAAGATTCCATATAAACCTAACGACTTCGCAATCTGCCATTTGGTCCAAGTTGTTTCCCAACGCATTCAACTGCAACTGTGTTTAGCAAATATTAGTTTTGTGGGGCAACGTTGGGTTTGGTCTCAGTTATTCATCTTTAACAGGCTGCAATAATGTTCGTTTCCGGTCAAATACCTACCTACAGAATAAACAAAAATACGTCTACTCGTATATCTTTGAATTTTATGTACCTAATTTTAGATAGAACGGAATCAATCGGTCTAATTTTGACTGATACATCACTTCTTCTGTACTTTCTTTCTTTTACTCTTATATATGAGCATTAAATGTACTGTAAAACATTATCATAGCAAATTGAAATATAATCACTAATTGTCCTGAATTAAGTAGACTTTTGTTTAATACTTATACAAACTCACAACAAGTAATCAAACAGAACTTGCATTCAGCGATTGTTGATACGAACCTATCGCCTATTACCCTCAATAGGTGCTTCAAATCAAATCAAATCAAATACTTACACTTTATTGCACAGGAGTTACAATACGACTTGGGCAGCCTTATTCCTCTAGAGCATTTTTTTTTCACGGCAACCACTACCAGGAAAAAACATTTACTAGACTTGGATTGAATACTTCTGACAGATTTTACGACATGTCCGGGTAGAGAAGCAGCTGAACGTATTCTATGTTAGCTATGTAAAGCTCCTATCTAAAATAAAGAGTTACTAATATAAGAGTTGCTTTTAAATAAACTTGCGTCCCTTATATCATTGTCTATTCTATTTCTCTTTTGTTTTGTATTTTGTTTTTTCCTGTTTGTGCAATAAAGTATTTGTTATGTTATGTTATGTTATGTCTAAATCACTACGCACACTAAAACAAGTAGTGCTCTAAACTTTTTTTGGAACCCCAATAGCTCTTTAAATCATTGACTGGACTAAACGGCTTCCGTGGTCCAGTGGTTGACCGTTGAGCTTACGATCCGGAGGTCCCAGGTTCGAATCTCGGTGGGGACACATCACAAAAATCACAACACCCGTTGGTCCCGCGGTTATTACTTACTGACGTAAGTTAGTAGTCGTTAAATTCTTTCTTCTTCTTATCTTCTTATCTAGCCTAAAGTGTCCCACTGCTGGGCAAAGGCCTCCCTCCATTTCTTCCAGGACTCTCTCTCCAGTGCTTCCTCCGGCCAGCCTTCCAGGAAAGCATCCAAGTCGTCGCGCCATCTCCGCCTCGGTCTGCCGCGCCTGCGCCTGTCTCTATTCGGAGACCATTCTGTGGTGATCTTAGCCCACAGGTCGTTAGGCATCCGACAGACAAAATTCTTTCTATCTAAAATTAATTAGGTACGGAACCACAAAATTGCCAAGTTAGCTTTACAAGTTTTTTATTGCAAACTTGTCAAAATTTTGTAGTTTCCATATCGATGTTGGAAATGGAGAAGATATCAAAAACTATAAGTGTCTGTTGATGGAAGTTGGGGAGTGTATAGTCAAGTTGGCTAGTTTCGACTCGCTTCCGCAAACTTTTCACATAAATTGAGCGTCGTAAATAATTTATTCGCTCGGAATTCATGCGATGTTCGCTGAAGGACATTGTGGCGACTACAGCTATTCTTCTATTCTGTATTTTCAAAGTTTCTAGTAAGTAACAAGTAAGCGCGTTTCAAAATGTATTATCCTTTGGATTTGTTGCTTATTTGGAGTCGCATAATATTATATGCCTAGCTTTTTTGTTTTTTTTTTAGTAGAGAAATAGAACAGTAACCACTACTCTATTTATTATATTTATATTTTTAATATATATATCTGAAGGCATTGTGTGACAGACCTGATTACCCAATCTGGGAACATGGTATCCGCCGGTAAAGTCAGGTGTATTACTTACTAACATTAACATTATAATCTTTTGTACCTACTAACACCTATGGATCCAAATCCAAAATGAAAATTTATTCATTCATTCTTTATAATAGAGAGAGTAATTTGATGACCTATTAATATTTACATTCATGGAATTCAAAAATAGATATGCATGTTCTATGTTCTAGAAATTCAAATTTCAATGAACATTATTTTACCTGTAAAATTACAATTAATTAAATTAATATTACAATTGTGCGACGTTCGAAAACGTCGACAACTCGTTAGTGGTTCGCGCGTATCGGAACATTTTATAAGTTTTGTAATTTATTGCAAATGCCCCTCGTTTTATTTGAATTCACGAACGTGGGTGAGGCATAACTTTAATGGAGGAGAAATTTTATTATTTCTGATAAAGTTATTCAATTATTACTGAGCCTGCCGAACTAATGATGTGTTGCGCTATCAGATATTGATTGGAATATTTGAATATAATTTAGACGTACGTGTAAAAACAGCGTATATAAATTGCTCAAAACTTCTTTGTAAAACTTAAAGGGTTGTTAAACTCAAATGGAACTATTTCGTATTTTAGAAGCAACTTTAAACTGAAAGCGCATTCGGATTTATTCGAATCGCACGCGCTGTCCGAATTTTTCAGTTTGTATGGAATTATCACTACTTTTGTTTTATTTATTTTGATCAATCGAATGTAACCCAGTGTGCAGTGCATGATATTTTCACGTCGATTTTTTCGAAATAAACAAAACAAAAGTCGACTTTATCTGTTATGTGACAGTGATTATAATTCCATACTTTTACGGAAGAATCAGTATCTGTTTTCAAAATTGTGAAGGCAGCTTTTCATGCAATAAGTAGAGGTCTGTGATATGCTGTAAAATAAACAAAGACCCTCGGCCGGTCGTAAATTCGGCGGCAATAGTGCCGGAAGGGCTCAGTGGGGAATACTCAAGCTAAAAGTTAAAGCGAATATCGCCTGATTGTAGCGAACTTCGCACTAGTATTTCGACTATATCTGCAGTCGATATACAACGCAGATTAAAGACCCAAGGTAGATTAAAGACCCAACAGACAGAACCTTTCTTGAATGTGTATATTTTTTTATATTCCTTCATTTTAAAAGTGGTGTGGAATATAATTTACTCATAATGTAGCCAATTTCAAAAATAAAACCAGGTTTAGGTCCAACATTTTCTTTTCGTGCAAACTACGTAAAAGATTTTTCAGTATTAACGAAGCGCGGGGAAAAACACAAGTAAGTATTACATGGTTGAAATAAAAATTGAGCTGACCAATTCTTTTTTGAAGGGATTTATAGTTTTTACGTCTCAGAAAAAATATTACTTTTAAGCTATTACGATACTCGTTATAATACATTTTATTACCTTTGTGGGAATACCTTCTAATAAAAGAGATAAAATGTCAGAAGGATTATGTCCTTCACCATATACGGTTCGGTGAAAAGATACGGCTGCAAATTATCTACTTCTGCTGTATGTACGCGTGAACATGATCTCCTAAGAGAAGCAATAATTTTGACATTTTTTAATCTACAAAATTAAGTGTCATATTTTAAGTGTGTTGTATTTTGTATGTATGGATTTTTTTCTGAAATAAAGCTTTATTATTATTTTTATAGTCTATTTTCTATTCTCCCTTTTTAAGGGGTAGTTTATACCCACTACACGGGCTTTAACCAAGTGTAGTGGGGTCAAGGTGATTCGATGAAATGGTGAGCGAAGTAAGGAACTTTCGGGTCTTCTTCTTTGCGAGTCGATGGCGACAGGTATTTAATATTGTAGCTTTTTATATGGTGGTAATTTATTATTATTATTATTAAAACTATAATAACTTATAATGTTGATTTTTCTTTTTTTAAGTTAAAAATGTTACCAATGTATAGTTTCATAGTTACAAAGAAAGCTGATAAAATTATTTATAAAACTTTTTTGTTTTAAATATCTAACTTATATAGTTTGGAGCAAAAATACATTTTAAAAATGTAGTACTTAGGCCTGCACCAGATATTTATCTACTTATTAAAATATCATTAAATTATTTTCGTATACGTAAACTTGTACAAATGGTTACACCTCTAGTAGGTTCTCAGTTAGTTTACGAGGTGTAGGTATCTCGTTCCACTCCTTTTACGTTTGTATCAGCCATTGGCCGAACGTTTATGGTAATGAACCCCGTGATGGTATTGTAAATGGATGGGATCAAAATAAGAAATAGTGGGGCGGAACATTCGCTACTTTGTATGCCCGATTTAGCATCTTTACGCAAACCATTGAAGGAAACTTTTGTTCATGTGTACGAAAATGAGATAGGTATATACTTCACGCATCGTCATCTCCCTAGAATTATCCCGTTTTTCACGGGTTCCGCTTACCTAACCAGAAGATTTGACAGGTCCGGTTTTTTACAGAAGCGACTGCCTGTCTTTCCTTCCAACCCGCGAAGGGAAAACTAGCCCAATACAGGTTAGGTCACAAACCACGCATATTATTATAATTTTATACAGGCGTACCTTCCTTTTTAGTTCATTGTTCAAGTGTGGAAACATTCGATCCCGCCATCATTACAGTTTTGCTGACAGCATATTAATGTTACAATATTCATCTGAAATTCAACGCCACGCTCTTCCAATTGTTCACAAGCCATCTCAGTTAATTGACAGCTGAATATCGATATTTTAGTATGAATTCATAAATTTCAACAAAAGCCTATACAAAACGCTTAATATCAGCAATTTACTTGTTTGGTTGTGGTCACGCGCATTATTGCAACAATAAACACGAAATCCGTTGAACTCTGCCGAGTTATTTATTTATGTGAATAGTTTCAGACTAAATATTTGCGCTCGAGAAACAAGAGACGTAAATTATGTTTGTTATAATAAAATATAACTGGAATTGTGGATTTGTATTCGCAGTGTTTAGAAAACGTTTATTCTTTTTGTCTCAAAGGACTTAGTGCCAAATATTATGTTTTTGTTTTGTTTTGTTTAGCGCTAAGAATATTAGATAGCTAGAATTGCTAATATTATAACCTTCGGGAATGTGCAGAAATACTAAAATTTACCATTATTTCTTCTATGGTTTCTCTGTTCTTTCGCTTCGGATTATAATATTATGATCATAGATAATTTAAAAATCCACTGTGCTTTTTACTTCAGGCTAGAGATTTTCCTTCTTTACCCTGAAAGTTATAAGATAACGTACCTAAATTCTCTAAAAAGTATTACGAATTATTAACGTAAATAGAATAACTGTACTTCGGCATTGGAATTGTGGATAAATAAATCAAAAACACAATATTGAACGAAACTGTTTTCGATAAATGATGTAATACCTACAGGTAATACGCAAGAAACTCAACTCCCTTTCTTCTTGTTCCAGATAACAATGTGGATCTTCCTCCTGCTCTTCTTGGCGCCAGCGTTGGCGCAGCAGCAGTGGGTGCCATGCTCCGAACTCAATGACGACCTGCGATACCCTTGCCGCTGCCGAGTCCAAGTAGACCGGGCTTTGCAGCTGAGGATACTGATGGACTGTGACCGCGTGGTCTTCCCAGGAGACTTCCCCACCTTGCCTTATGGAGCGCCTATTATATCCTTCAGCCAGCGGTGGGCTGGGCAGCAGACCCTGCCAACTCAGGTAAGATATACAAACTTCTTCTCTTATGTAGGTTGTGAGGTAAATAACTGACCCCATCAACTCCAGTGCCAGGATTACTATTGAGCCACCAAAACCCCCTGACATGGCTGATGTAACGTCTGCGTACCCACTTATGTAAATAATAGCCGGGACCGTGACTGTAATTCACCTCAAAACCCACAAGACAGAAGAAGTAGTCTAAGATCTCCTCAATCCATAACATCACGTACAAGTTGTGCAAGATATCAAAATCAAGAGACAATTCTAGCTACTGTCAGCGTACGCGACTCCTGAGAGTGGTTATTAGATCATAACAGATCGCGTGTGTCGAGCTCACTAGAAATCTATCACTTTCTGATACTCGAGATATTGCATTTACAACCAGATTTTCTGCATGTCTATGAAATCTTCATACTTTATATGAGGAATTTTGTTGTAAGATAGTACTTGTAGTAGAAAAGTTATAAACAGAGTCGAAATAGCGCCGTGATAGATGAATAGTGAGTTTTTATGAACTATTAATACGAATGCGGAATTAAATTTTACATTATCTCAGTTTCATTATTTTTTTAAATACTTAAACGGTTTATAATTATAAAAATATGTTTATTCCCACAGTAATTAAAAACAATACAAACACATAACTTATGAAATAAAAACATCCTCCAATGCGTCATATCGAGGTGCCCAACAACGGTATATTAAATCTTTTCAATAAATAGTAATGATTGTGTAATTGAAAATACACAATAACAATACTACAAAGACTCTTTGTATCATTCATCGTGGCAGTCCCAATGACATGAATTTCGGATATAAAATGTATGACGCCAAATTATCATGATAGGCACACAGAGCGCTAAAATTAGCTGCTGATCAGAACTACATTTATTGCGCCGTATTATCCAATTTATCCTAGTGTCCCAATCCGCATGGCCACTCATTTGCTTTGTCTGTCATGTAGGTATGAATGTCGGGATGAATTTGTCGGACTTTGTCAGTATTCTGCGGTAAATCTGCGACATGCTCTGAACGAAAAACTAAAAATTGGAAACTGAACGAGGATTCAAGTGCCGTGAGATTAATGGGAATGAAATTCGGAACATGACGTACTTGTTTAACGCTGTTATTGACTTGATTGAAACAATCAACAAGGTTAGCCAACTGAACACCTCACCTCACTTCTTAAACTGGTAATCATTGCGAATTAACTTTATTAGCACTGGGCTCTTTTTCATGATTCATTAATTTTTACAAAGTTCTTCGCTCTTTGTTCCATAAATCAGTAGGCTCTATAAAACAGTAAATATGTGACAATGTTAAAGAACTTCGAAAATTCGTGGAACGTTGCCACATAACCTTGGCAATATCGAAGACGTAAAGACATATCGGGTTGGAAGTTTTCGCAAAAGCATTAGGCGATACATAAGTCAGGATATGGAGTGGCGACGGCTGATAATGTATTCGAGATCATAAGTTTGAAGTCTCGGGACCACTCGGGGGTCTCCTATTCAACGGAGATAAGTTTGACAATGGAGGAATGTTCTCAAGTGGCATCAACTCTTGTTTGTGATTGATCGATTGACCTATTTTGTTGGGTGTAGGTGAAATCGTATCATTATAATTATATAAAAAAGTTTTTTTCACTTACATATCCAACCCAAGGCTAATATATGAGGTGTGACTTGGTTGTTTTATTTACTGACTTGATCTCTGTCAAAATCACGCATAATCGATCCTGATACAGACTTTTCTTTTGTATTGAAAATTCTAAAAGCTCAAATGCATTTATAGTTTACAGAATACGCATCTTACCTAGGCTACTTGATCCTACTGCAAAGCATTCTACTCGATTCGTGCATATCGCAAATCATCCGACAAACATCCGACAAACGTATCCCTACCAGTCCCACTTTAACTTGCCAATTTTCCCCAACATCAGTGATACCGATGTTGTATAGGTATTAATATCATAAACATTGCCGTTTTGGTATCTATACTCAATAAGTGGGAATCGTATCGAATAAATAGCGTTCCACGAATCCTTCGTGAGATGACTAAAGCTCATTCCGCAGCACTATAATACTGCTTATCTCGCGAAACGTATTCGTTCCCAGCCAAATGAATCCAACCCAAATATCCCCTGCGAGTACACGATCGAAATCGGATTTCGTACACGGTGCGCGCATATCCCAAATGAAACTCTAGTTAAACCAATGTTCGCTATTTCAATTCCAATCCTCGTCCATATTTCGGCATATAACCACATAACTAGCAGTCCCATTGCGAACTCAGGCATACAAATAGCGTATTCAACGGTAAAATGATTCGGTATCTTTTAACGCTTTTAATACACCGCATAAATACAGTGAATGTTTTGTAATTTATTCGTTTCCACAATAGCTGAATAGGTAAGGGGCGCTTTGCCGGGTATAAAGTATTATACTTACTATGGCAGAAACTGTAGGATCTGCATAATAAATTGTATTGTAACTAAAGAGTCTGCAACCAGTGTTTATTCACCCGGCGTTTATTTTCCTTACATAAGCAGCTCTCAGAGCGACTGAGGCAAAGTTAAGCGGTGCAGTGAAAACTCTGCATTCGTTGAAATTGCGGTTCAAGTTTGGATAAGTAGATTTATTGTTCGCAGCAGTGTCCAGAAAATTTTGATATATACGGTCGAATTATTCGACGAAAGCAATGAAATATATTAACTTGGAAATTCTTTCCTAGTAAGTATTTGATTATCTTTATTGTCGACAAGAGATAAATTTTAGGAGGAGACATTCCTCTAAACATTGAGTCATGACTCATGACAAAGGTGTTTGAACATTCTATAACAATCCTGACACAAGGTTGGTGTAGTCGTTCTTTGACCTCACATCGCATCTGAAACAAAAAAGATTACGATAAAGTTTAAATAGTTTAATTTGTATAAATACTTTTATGTAGCAGATTGTTTTTTTTTTGGTCTTTTATTTACTTAAGGGATAGCAGATTGTTAAACGTGTCTTTACGTGGTATGCATCTAATAAGTTAAAAAATATATCTTATTAATTAATTAATTTTTTTCCCGACGCGAGCGTTGCAGCGGTTAATAAGTAATATCTTTTTTTTACCTTATTAGATTTACACCACGCAAAGAGTTTAACAATCGACTATGTGTTACGTATGCGAATATTTAAAAACGTAATTATTATTTCTAAACGTAATTCTTTGCTATCATTTCCAATACATAACATAACATAAACAGCCTATATACGTCCCACTGCTGGGCACAGGCCTCCCCTCTATCAACCGGATATGGACCGGTTATGGAGCTTACTCCACCACGCTGCTTCACTGCGTAAAAACACCTCCACCAAGTGTTTTACGGCAAATAGCCGGGAGCAACGGCTTAACGTGCCCTCCGAAGCACGGAATCCTCCGGTTATCGTTTCGAATAACTCGACTATTTTCCAATTCCAGATTTTCTCATCCTACGGTCTACCTCTGAGAGAATTAGACTTCTCTCACAACAGCCTCCGGCGGCTGCCAGACCGTCTGTTGGCTGGAGTGAGAGGGAACATCACCAGGTTGGCCTTAGCTGACAACCTACTTGGAGACAACCTCAACCCGATCTTCTCAACCGCAGAGCTCCACAATCTGCCTGCGTTAGAGGAATTGGATCTGAGTGGCAATAACATCAGAGGAGTTGAAGAAGGATTGCTGATTGGATGTGAAGTGTTGAAGGTATTTTTTTGGATAACACTTATTTATTACGATTGATTAATTTTGATTAAAGATGTTTTGTGTTCAGAGAAGTGAATGTTCAATGAAGTAAATTGAATTCCAAAGTCTTTGCTTACATGGTGGGAAATAGGCGTGAGTTTATGTATCTGTGTATGGTTTTTGTTATACTTACACGGAATGCCTGCATAAACCGTACCTAAGTATATCTGGGGGGTTATAAAAGTCACATTAAAGCAATTCATCTAAAAAAGCAATATTGCTATTTGACATTTGTTGACATTGCGCATTTACTTGTGCAAATGTTAAATTGCAATATTGATTTTTTGGTGAATTGATTCTATGTGGCTTTTTGACCCTACTGTATTGCATAAAATTCATACGCAATAATAAAATGAAATGTTATAGAATAACAGTCATGACCTTAATTATAAAGAACATTACTGTGATTTTAAAATTTAAAAGTATAAATAAATATAACACGTATTATTTATATTCAGTATTCTAAGCTGAAACATGTTTGTGTTTACAGGTCCTTCGCCTCGACAGAAACAACATGAATTCTGTCCCATCCTCCTCATTAAATGGACCCCAGGCGCTGAAAGTTCTCTCACTGCGGGAGAACAGAATCGGTACGTTCAACGTTCTTAGAACATACGTTCTTTCTTTATTTACTACTGAGCAATAACCTCTTGGCTCTGATCCCAGACAGTATTGCTTTTCAAATCATGTCCTCCAAAGCTATAGGGCAAATCTACGAGCATTCGTATCGGTAAAATAATGTTTCTATCCTATTTCAGCTTTGATACGGCAGGCGTCGTTCGTATCGCAAAAGACATTAGAGGAAATAGATTTGCACGGTAACATGATATCGACAATCGAAGGGGGAGCTTTCATTGGCTTGAGCTCGCTGCAAAGTCTCGATCTCGGTCGAAACAGACTCTCCAAGTTTAACAGCGACGTGTTCCAAGGAACCGAGAACTTGGAAAAGTTGGATCTTTCCGAAAACTTCATAACGGACTTCCCCACCGTCGCACTCAAATCGTTCGCAGCTCTCAAACACCTTAATCTCTCAAGCAACATGATCACGGTAAGCGCGGGAAGTTACTAATTTCATTCCATTTTGTTACATCGAAAAGCTACCATTCATTTTCATTTTCATTAACAAATTTGTAATTGAAGCGTCAACAAAACTCAAAGGGTTATAAAACTAATTTATGACAATCAAGTTTTCTGAATGTAAATTGTCTTATTTTAGTGATTGGTAATTCAAAAGTTAGGATCTAAATTCGTTTTCTGTGGAATATTACAACTGTTCTTAATTGGATTAATGGATTTTGGGAATTGTGGTAATTACGTTGTGCTTAAAGACCTAACCAAAATGTAATGTATTTTGTAGAACATAGACAACAGTCACCTGAGCTCGCTGGTGTCGTTGCAAGTGCTAGACTTGAGCAGGAATAATCTCGTCAAGCTGTCACCAGGGACTTTCGTTGGGCTTACTGAGCTGAGTTATTTGGACGTCGGAGTAAATTCTCTCCGGACTGTAAGTGGTTGTGATACTTTCTTATTATAATATGATTAATTTAATATAAGTATTCTTGATTTATAACTTATACCATACGGCTTGGCGAATTACGCTCATTGATTGAGAGAAACCAATGCCTAATAATGGCGGCTTTCATGTTTGATTTTGAATCAATCAGAATTAACCTAAAGGCCTGTCTGCAAAGTAGAAAATAAAGCAGTAAAATGTAAAATTAAATAAGAATATAAGTATGTCGGGAATTTTATTGTTAAGAAAATATGTTTGGAATTTCAGGTGGAGGACGACGCTTTCGATGGGCTGACAAGTCTTCAAACTCTGCTTCTACGAGACAACAATATTCTCTTAATCCCCGCGACAGCCTTATCTCGGTTGCCGAATTTGGTCTCTGTCCACTTAGGGTTCAACAGAGTAACAGCCCTATCAAGCGACATACTCAGATCCGTTTCTGACAGAATCACTTCTTTAGTACTTTCAAGAAATGTTATAAGAGAATTGCCCGCAGCAGCTTTTAACCATTTCAAGACTTTGAACCACTTAGATCTATCCGGAAACTTACTCAATTCCATATCAGCTGAAGTATTCGACGGTTTGGAAGCCTCACTTCAATTTCTATCAATGAGTCAAAATAGAATTTTAGGCTTTACCGGGGAACAATTGAAGTTTGTTAATTTATGGTTTTTGGACCTGTCCGACAACCAACTTTCAGAAGTCCCGCCGAATGCTTTCGAGAGCATTCCCAGTTTGTCGCATTTGAACATGAGTCGCAGTGGACACATGAGTACTCTCCCTCAAAACGTGTTTCAGCATAGCCAAGCTTTATTAACAGTAGACCTTAGTAACATGGGATTAAAAGTGCTCCCCGTAAATTTATTTTCACGAACTTCTAATCTGGAACAAATTTACCTATCCAATAACTTTTTGCAAGAGATATCCGAAAATAGCTTCAAAAACCTCAAGAATCTGACATATTTAGATCTCTCTTATAATAATATCGTAAATATTAGAACCCCAGCTTTTGTAAACGTTATGTCCATTCGGTATTTATCATTGAAGGGTAACCAATTGAACGCTTTCAAAGGAGAATTTTTCAATACTGGTACTAGTCTGGAGGTAATCGATCTTTCTGATAATCAACTGAGCTATCTATTCCCATCTTCATTCAAGATTCACCCCCGTCTCCGTGAAATTATACTCGCTGACAATAAGTTTAATTTCTTCCCTTCAGAACTTATAAGTACTTTACAGTATCTCGAGTTGGTGGATTTGTCTGGTAATGCCTTGAAAAACGTTGATGAGCTCGACTTTGCTAGGCTTCCGAAACTTAGAACAATTTTGCTGTCACGAAACGAACTCGAAACAATAAGCGAAATGGCTTTCCATAACTCGACTCAGATACAGTACTTGGATCTGTCGAATAATAAAATCGATCGGCTTGGCGACAGGCTCTTTGAAGGACTTATAAGGTTAGAAATGTTAAATTTAGGAGCAAATTCATTAAATGAATTGCCAGATAACATTTTCGACAGATCTAGGCTGCATATGTTAGAAAAAATTGTACTTAGCAAAAATATGTTTGAGCAGGCACCGTTAAAGGCTTTACAAAAACAATATTTCTTTGTATCGTCTGTCGATTTGTCTCGAAACCAAATTGTCGATATACCCGCAGAAGACAGCGTGATGGTGAATATAAAGAAATTGGATCTTTCCTTCAATCCTCTATCAAAAAAAACAATCAGCAATGTACTTACTGAACCGAAAACCGTCAGAGATTTAAATCTTGCTGGAACAGGCATGACTGAAGTTGGCCAGTTAGAAACTCCATTCTTATATAATTTGAATTTATCATACAACAACATTACCAAACTCTCTGAAAAGACTTTTTCCAGAACAACACTTTTGGAATCGTTAGACGTTTCAAATAACCAGATTTCCGATGTTTCTGGAGCTCTTTCTATTTCATTGCCCAAACTGAAGAATTTACAACGTTTAAATATTTCTAGTAATCCCATAACAGCCATTGTTGATGGTAACTTTGAAGGTCTGTCGTCACTGCGAGTTTTGGACATGAGATATTTCAACATGTGTACAAGAATAGAGAAAAATGCGTTTAGAGCATTGCCTAATCTAGTAGAAATACGTGCTTATGGGTATCCTAGACTGGGATACTTTGACGTTCAAGGTACTCTGCAATATTTGCTTGCTCTAGAAAAATTAGATGTTGAAGTAAAAGATACGACGATTGGATCAGATCAGCTACATTCGATTTTACATCCACGTCTTGAAGAGTTAGGTGTCAGAGGGTTGCGGTTGAAGACAGTGTCTGCTGGTGTGCTTGCGGGTTTAAAAGCTCCCGCCATTACTGTTAGATTCCGCAACACATCTGTCACAAATTTACCACCGGCTCTATTGTTCCCATTACCGAGGTCTTCTCAAATAACAATCGATGTTGCTGGAAGTCAACTGACAACTTTACAACCTCAATTACTAGTTGCTCTCGACGACCGTCGCGCAGATTTGTCGATGTCTGGCCTTGAAACTAATCCTATTCGCTGTGACTGCAACGCAAGAGCATTACGAAGGTGGCTTCCAAACGTAGGCATTGAAGATGTCCGCTGTGACGCGCCCGATCATTTATCAGGCTTCTTACTGGTTGAGATAGGTGACGATGAATTGTCCTGTGACACAAGGCGCAGGACTACAGCCACATCACCTTCTAGTAGCATCAGTACTACTGTGCCACCACGTCTAGTTCACCGTACTTCAGCGGAGCCTGATATAATTTGGTCAGTGGCGCCGTCCCACGAGAGGCCTAAAGTGACTGGGGAGCCTAAAGGTGCTCCGGTCGTCGGGGTAGCGTCGTCGACTAACGATGATAACTTGATTATTGGGATCGTGGGTGGCGTCGTAGCGTTTATAGCGATATTGATTGTAGCGATATGTATAGTGAGGTTGAGGATGACGACGACGTCGTACAGAGGGGGTCCGATGGCGAACAGTCCCGCGGGCGCGACGCCGCTGTGGGGCGCGGCGTGGCCGGGGTACGCAGCCACGTTGCCCCCGGCGTCGCTATCTACTGCCACTTTGCCCCATAAGGTGCAGTCGGGCCCCGGCTCCGTGAGATATTTAGCCCCGCCGCCCCCGGCTCCCTACTTTATCAGTTTGCCACCGCATGATGATAAAATTTATCGGTAGGCACATAACAATAAACTTAGGTTAGAATTCTATGCCAGGAATTATGTAAATAGTACTTGTACTAAGTTTATACTCGTCTGGATATTTATATCGTTGTAGATATTACTAAAATTCTGAACAAATACGTTTTAATAATGACTGTCCCTCTGTATTTATCGTAGTAATTGTGCGCCGTAGATAGACAACGAAAGCTCGGGCTAGGTTGGATTTATCTAGTCACCAGTGACAGACTAAGTAAATATTCCATTAGAACTATAGGTACCTATTATATTGTGACAGATTTATTGTGGTTTCTAACTATGTAAATGCTTCAGTCTAGACTTGACGTAATGATAAAGCTATGTATTGATAGAACGATGTGAAAACAACAATGCTTGCCGTGTTTAGTAAAAAGAAAATGTTTGAAAAGATTTGTAAAATATTTTATTTATTTGCGTATCATTACTAAGTTAAGTTGAATGATAATACGAATTTGTGAGGTAGGGACAAGTTTTATTGAATAAAATATTTCTAAGATTTTTAAATTGGAATTTTATTTCGTCTTGATCCAAAAATGCGTGTGTTTCAATTTGGCTGATGATGCGGTGCGGTCGTGCGTGTTTGGAGTGTCAAATATGTAACAACGTCATAAGGTGCATCTCGTGGCCTTCAAAATAAGCAAACAGAATTAGGCACCCATCCTACGAGCATGACTCTCATTACGCCTCAAAAGGAACCTCAGCCGCGGGCTCGCTCTTTGAATGTATCCCATCTGCACTCACCGAACACAATCTTTTAATGTTACCTCCTACAATATTAATTACGCACCTCTGTTAATTTTGGATTACAGCCGTAGCCGCGATTTTGCAATATTAATTACATCCCTTTTTCACCAGCTTTGTGTTACGTGTCGTTAAATCGAGAGAAAAATGCTTCGGAATGGGTTCGCTTTGTGTAAATTTTGTATCACACACTGTTTGTTGAAGCCTTTGTTTATGATCAAGAGAATTTGCATAAAAACCTGACGGGCGTCACTCTTTCAGAGGAGCGTGAACGGCAATAGGTATCGCAAACAATGTAGGCGCGCGCTTTGTGAACGTGTTCCAAAATTGAATAATGACTACTGCGTGGCAGGTTGGCTTTTTGGTCGTCAGCTATTTTTTGAGCTGACAGCAAGTGGAGAATATTGATTTTACACATACAAAGTATCACGCTTGTATACCCAAAGGGGTAGGGAGAGGTGTACGTATAGTAAGTACATACACTCATACGCTAGCTAAGGAGCGAGCTTATTACCGTTAACCGGGCACAAACAATATTGAATCGATTTTTGAATTTATGATTTCAATTGCCACAGAACGAGCTGGCCGGTTGATTTCGACGGATATTTAATTAATATTGTGAAAATTGTAACTTTGTCAAACGGAAAGTACTAATTACTTAGGTATCATTAAGAGTAGATTTATTATTTTTTTAAACAATCGTGTTTCCAATCTGTTTTAGAAGTCATATAAGACATGAGTGAAACCCGAATGCTACCTAAATACTATTGAAAAAATACTGAATGGAGATAACAGTAACTCAATACAAAAACTTACAAACATCACTTCACACACAACAAAGCGCCACTCTATGGATTTTCCATTCGACATCACCTGTGAACCGGCTTAGGATTAGCTGATTCACTTTGATTGCCATACATGAGTTTATAGCTATGTATCTTTATTAAATTTTGTACCTATATATGAGTAATGCTGAAAACAATAAAAGGTTTTGTTTTGTTTTATCAGACATGCATTGAAAAAAATGTATGGTTTTTGTTTACAGAAGAATTGTGACAACATGGTTAACAATAAATTAACTTTGATAGATATTACAAAGCAATTATGGTACTTAGTACCCAATACAAAGTTCAGTAGCCAGTCTGTTTTGTTAAGGCCAGGCGCGCACTACGAGTTTTTCGCCGCGCGGCAGAAAAGAGCAGCGGCATAATGTCGCACTGTAATACTGCGCCGCAGCGGTCGGTGGCTGTGCCGTCAAGTGCGCGCAATACAATTTAAAACTGTTTGGTACAGTATTACAGTGCGACATTATGCCGCTACTTTTTTCTGCCGCGCGGCGAAAAACTCGTAGTGCGCGCCTGGCCTAAATGTTCCAAAAGATTTTTTCAGTGTGATGACTGCTCATACTGATCGCATTCTTTTTTGAAAAAAAAAGGTATATAACAACATAACATAGCATCACCCCTGTACTCCCGAAGAGGTAGACAAAGGTTTTAAGTAAGTAAATAGTTTTATATTAAATTATTTCATATATTAATCTTTGACTATTTGTGAGTGAATAGTGTCAAACGACCTAATCACTGAGTTAACTGGGTATAAACAACAAACATAGAGCACACAAACATAGCAGGCGAGAATTGGGTGTAATACTATGTACCTATATGCTGCTATGCTGTTGGTTCCGCCCACGTGCAACAGATGGCGCCTCCATTCAATAATGCAGTCCTGAAACGCGCAAGCAAAGTGGTTCGAAAGGTGTTTTGAAGTATCATTTTCTATTGCAACTTTGACCGCTTTGAGAATTGTTACTTACACATCTACTATCCTTCCCGTCCGCGGTTTCGTACGCGTAAATTTACCTACGAAAATTCAGGATAATAGCTGTTACAGATTTTTTAGTATGTGTTTAGTAATTCCAGAGATTATATACAAACGCACAAACTTACTTTTTTTATAATAAGGTTATGTGTAATCAGTAACGAGTTCCGTTTCGTATTTCTCCAAGAAGGCTGTAGGCACATACCCCGGACACTTCATACAAAAATTTAGTTCATACAAAACATTGTTACCGGGAGCCGTGTTCCCGCGTAAGTGCAAACGAGGCAGTAACTCCTAAGCTGCTTGCGGCTGTATAGACTAAACTAAGCACACGGTACCCTAGACACTCCATACAAAAATCTCATACTTACCGTGTGCCGTCTAATGCTTAAGTGCGAGCGAGACAAACGGTCCTCGCGCTCCCTCTTACTCCCTAGTAGACTAAGGCCATTTAAGACTAAAGTAAGTCCCAGAGGGGTTGAGGTCGGTGCCTGATACGAATTGGTGCGGCGCGGAGATCTACCGTTCTATATGCAGTATAACATTCTGGATTTTATGTGGTAGGTTAAAATATGTGCGCAGACGAAGCCAAGTCGACGCGCTAGTATCTACTACATGACTAACATGGCGTCACACTCATCCTTCGCACACCGAAAACTATCACTTGAGTTAATTTCAAGCAAAGTGTATATCAAAGAGTATTTGTACACGAGTACCTAAAGTTTGGGCGTCGAATTAATTGTTAATATTTGGCTAAGACAGCTACCTCAGTAAGTTTCAGCCGAAAGTAACGAATCTACTAACTAATTAATAGGGATCAGGTAGTTGGCATGAGATGTACCTCCAATATCCTTTGTGATATCTTCGTCTTAGTGGCGTGGCGTGGGTGTAAATAGGTCGTATTTGCGCTTGTTACATCCTAATTGTATTAGTTCGTTGTGTAGATAAATGTCAGGTACGTTTGTCAATAGTAGAGTGAGCTCAAGAAACAAGTCCAGCGGATTTTAATCCCCCGAAATTTCCAAACACAATAGGTAAGTAATTAACTTTGGAACTTCACGAGTTAATTCCACCCATTCCATTCCATCTACGGACAACTAGGCGTCAGCGGGCATTTCATTCTTATGTTGTGGATATACCACCAACCTGCACTAAACGTTTCGCTTCTTCCTTTTTGATGCGAACAGCAAAGGACTGGAACTGCCTGCTGTCGTCTGTTTTTATAACACGTTATAATCTGGGAGTCTTCAAGGATAGAGTCAGAATCGGAATCAGGGTTATGTACGTTTTTACGATAAAATACCAGATAATATTTTAAATTTGTTAGAAAATAAATTTAAAGCTCATGTTAAGCTTACATTATGTAAATTGATTATTATAAGATTAATGATTACCTAAATGATAAAAATGTCAGGTATTTAATGTGTTCTCTAGTTATGAAATGACTTGTAATGTACCCTCATTGATTTAAAAGATGTGTTGCTGTTGCAGTTTCTTGTCATTTCTTCTCTTCAGCCATAACAGCTTGCGAAATGACGTAGATTCAAATTGTTACATTGACCTTCAATAAGTTTATCCATGATAATTACGTTGAATAAATGATTCTGATTTTTGACTTCTGATTTCTAATTAAAGAGTTACTTTTTTTTAAACGGTCAAACAGTTTTGTAAATCTGGAGAAATACAAACTAAACATCACCTTATCGAGGACACCGGAGAAATGTATCTTCAAATGTGTGTTAGGTAATATGTAAGTAAGTAAAGGTTATTGACCAATTTTCTTTTTGGGCTGGATTGGAAAGTCAGATTGGCAGTTGCTACTGTAAAAATCACTAAGTATCTACTTAATATCTGCTATCGGACAGTGATTGGACATTATCAAAATGTTCATATAAGCTAAGCGACCCCGTAAAATAACACTGCTTCTACTTGAGGCAGGATATGAAGTAACGTAGCGCAAGTGGACAGTTCTCTGCGTACTGGCTGGCGCTCTTCGAAGGAATCTTTATTCAACATGACTACCCTAATTTCATTCCGGGTTAAAATTGAGACCACAATTTTTTTATCCGGATTGGTTGCGAGCTTTTGTCATCAAAAATCACATTCGAATATGATTTTTCAAAATCATACTTACGTGGTTTCACTATAAGGTGACGATATGAAGGAATAAAAAAACAGAATACGTCCACCTGCTTATCTTTCTGGACCTACATGGATGGAAACACCAATGGAAAATGGAGTCCTTTCTAACATGATGGATCATTATATTATAGATTGGAGGTAAATGACGTGAGTTTATGTATGTATGATATGAGTAACTCACTCATCTACTGATTCACTCTATTTGATGATCATCACGCAATTATATCCGCAAACCCCTCCTTACCATAAACGTCCCCATCCCCTTCCACTTTCGTCTGAACATATAAATGAGTCATACTCAAGCTAATTCGATTGTATTAAGGCCTTGTCTACACTTATCCAAAACGATAAATTGTGTTTGTCAAATAATTAGTCAACAGCAAACGACGATTAAATTATTTTACGTCTTTTATCATACATTATAACAAGTCTATGTATGTGTACTGTCTAACAGGCTTCTCAGTTGACTAATCGAATTTCCTTATTCGAATCTCCTTGAGCTACGAGTATACTTTTTCTTTTAATTCTGTTAATTATTTAGTTTGATTGAAGAATAAAGGTTTTTGTTTTTTTTATTTCAAAATATATTTTGTTTTAATTTTTGTTTTAGTTTTAATCGTTTTCAGCCATTTCATTCCATCAGACAACTTTACATTTTTTTTAATGAACTAGACAAGATCCCGAAAATTTCCGGATCTCGCGAGATTGATATTTCCAATCCCGCGGGATCTCGAATTTGCGATCTCGAGTCGGGATTGCATTCCCTAGTGTGTACGTAGGGTCTTAAACTCGATGTCATCAAGGAAATATCCCCGAGAGTCGCAGTACTCGTAATATGGGGGTTATTTTTCATCAATTCTTCGCGTGAGTGCACTCCATTGGCCTCCGTGAGGCAGCCTCTTGTTTCACATAACTACATCCCGATGGCACGGGGATCCCAACCGAATCTGCCATGTGAAGCGGAAAATATGCTGACTGGTTGATTTTGACATATTATGGAAAAAGAAGGTGTCAGTGAAGTATGCATTTAAGGACAAGATTTTAAGGCCAGGGTTCCATTGTCTTCATGTTTTCTTCTAATCGCTCAAAGGATATAATTTTGGTGTAGGTAATATTAGAGGACTGTTAGTTTCGTAAACTGTTTTAGATGTCGATATGTGATTATAATATTTAATAAGGATTTGATAAGGTTTTATCTTATTGAATATTATAATCAGGTATCAAAATAGTTACTATAATATGTTGTTGCGGACCCAATTATTTGACCAGGTAGTACCGCTCATAACTAACAGATGGCCCATAAAGTATTGAATGCAGTTCTGAAACGCGCAAGCGATGTTTGCACAGTGCGACGCATATATACAACCGCCAAAATGTAAAGTTCGTAGTATTTTGATGTATTCTGTGCTATTAGTCCTTATTATAGAATAAGGCTATTAGTTTAAGTGCTTCTTTGTGATTCTCTATAGACCGTTAGATTTTTATGAATTCTGCATGTCTCTAACATAATGAACTAATTATCTCAGTAGGATATTAGGACACATAGAGGTGTTAGTGACATCGTAATGAAAACTTTGAGGGGTGATTCAGACCATGATTCTGAGTTTATATTAAGTGGAATTTTCCGTCACAATATTAATGTTCTTTTTCGTGTTTTTTAATTATTTTCAATTTTATAGTTTCAGTATTCGTTACGATGACATTAACACCCTGTATACATAGAATCACATCTATTTCCCATTGAGCTAGGCAGAAACCACGGAATTCTAGTTAGGCACAACGATCCTGCTTTTCGACCACTCCACGCTTTTCAAACACAATCGAAACACCACGCAAGTTTATGTTTGGTACGGATTATCAGAAAAGCTGTTTTGCTGACAATACTATCCAAAACTTTATGGTCAACGATCGATAGTCAAACTATAGATACTGCGATACACCAAAACTGTTAATCAATAAATGAAATGTCAACGAATCATCGCGGGCTAACAAAACGTGTAAATCCGTCGCGTCGTCCTGAAACGTATACAGATTACACAAACAAACAGTTATCGGCCCAAACAGCTGTTAAACGTATGTCGCGCATAAAACTGCCGCGTAGTATTTACATATACAAGGGTCGATTGTGATCGTTTGCTTTTTACACAGGGTCTGATAGGATTGACAATATACTTAACTTTTTTTGGACCGTCTGTTACGCGGCGCTGTTAAAGGGAATTTGTCTAGGTGATTTTTCAAAGTCAAATTTATTAGCTGATTTTATTTCTCACATCGTGACTTTGCTAACTGACGTATCTGTATTTTTTTGCTAAAGTGATTTGTGTCTTATTGACAATTCTAAAAGGTGCAAATTAGTTTCGCCAAATATTGCAGATACGTCAGTTCGCGACATCAGCGAACACATGACGGATCGTTGCATGGGCTGATCGTTTGTCATCGGGAGATTCATCATATCTTAGGACTTTGTATCAAAAGTGGCTGCAAGTTGTCTTCTAATTAGAGGATAATTCGATCCCGGTCGTGTTTTCCAATCCCGGGACTTCGGGTTTATGTAAAGTTAATCTCGAGATCCCGGGATAGTCCGATTGTATTGGTAATAGAATGTGGTAACAAAAAGACAGTGAAATATATCAAAATCAACTCTTTTTTCTCTGTAAATAGTAATTTATGAAATAGTTTGATAAGTGCCTAGTTTATTTTTGTTTACACATTCGTTACATGCACATTTTATTGACTTATCTTAAAAATAAATATTCCTGGTAATCCCGAGATTCGTTAAATTAGATCCCGAAAATTTCCAGACTAAAATGTGACGAGGATCCCAAAATCCTGGGATCCGGGATCGGATCCTCAACTCTAATGCACTGATTAGAGTTACTTGTAAGCTCTGCTCACCGCGTTAGGGATTACGGGTATGAGTGTATGTGCTAAACAGGCTACCAGCCCGCCAGCCCTTTATGAGATACACAGCTTTTATTTTTTACTTATTCGGGGCTTGTACATTATATTACACATTATCGTAAAACGTTTTGCTTGTCATTTTGAATTGTGTCTGGCAATGTGTATACTCGGAATTAATGCGCGAACATTTAGCGAGCATTATCTACTCTGTACATGTTTCTTTTTTACAACGCTGTTAATTTAATATGGTCTTTTATAATTCATTTAATGGTACATTATAAATGGTACAGTTTGCAGTTGGTCAGTTTGTAACATTTGTCTACATTTAATAAATCGGTACGTTGTAGCAGTCAGTCGCAATAATAGCGTCGCGTGCGGCGACGCAAAGAAACAGCAACCTTCCTGTAACGTCTCTCTAATTTAGTATCTATATGAATTATAAAGTAGCATGGAAAATGCTGCACCGACAAGAGCGTGGCTCTTAAATTGATGATGATGAAGAATTATATTGATATTGATGATGAATTAGATGAATTATAATATGTGTAGGTATAGTGTCTTGTTAAACATGAAAGATGAATTAATTCCTATTTGCGTATATACGATCTCATGGAGTCATAGAGACATAACGCCCATTTCTTAAAAAAAATATAATATAATTATACATAAATATGCTGATTTCGTTTAGTCTTTTATGCATCAATCCTATTCTAAAGTTGACTTAACGAATGTATATGTGTACAGAACAAGTTATTATTTCTCGCGTCAGAATGTGCATGAATATTAAAATTATAGTTTGAAACTTTACCAGTGCGACGTCTGATTTGCAACTAAAACGATCCTTTTCAAATTAAAGAAGTTGAAACTGGCTCGGCTGAAACAGGCAAAAGTTAGGACGAGACTACAAAAGCTACAAAAGAGCAAGTAGGATCTTGTTAAACAAGAACTCTTAAATGAGAATCAGTGAAAAAGTTAAAATTAAAACTCATTCTTCGCGCTAATAGCAGTTGTAGAGCTGTGGAGCAAAAGTCGATACAGCGACGCAATTGTGAGCGCCCTGTCTCTAGTTATTGCCTGCATTTTGTAAGACCGCTTTTTGTGGCATTTTTTCTTGCTGTCATAATTCCCAATTGAAATATCGACTCAGCTTCTGTACATCTTATTTTTCCCCTTCCCTCTCTTTTGTGTTGAATACGCTGCGACGCTTTTCATGTCGTAATTTCATTGACAACGTTTTCCATCATTTAATTGATTGCCTCTTTATCTTTCAATATAAAAGATAATTCATGCAAGTACGCGAGAATTTTGCGATTTATTTTTAACAGGTAGGCAAAATATTACGGAGAAAGACGATGCTAAAGCATATTTCGTCTCAGATAAAGTCGAAAATGTAACATCGGTTCTTTAGGGATTATACTCGACTTCAATTTGCACTAAAACGTTTTAAAGGCGCTTATTCTGTGAGGGCCTAGCTAAAATACATTGCGAGGAAAAATTGATGAGGTTTCAATACCTATTATAACTGAGAATCACTTTTACCTTGATTCTGGGAAGAATTCTCCGGCAAAGATGAGAGCTGCGCTGTGCCGATACCATTTTTGTTCCAGACGAGAATGTTCCAGAAAAATAGAATGACTTTCTCACACGCTTTTTACACGCGCTTTAATAAATGGCTTCTGCGTCTAAATTTGTTATACCATTATTTGGCTCTAATTTGACCTATTTCGGTAAAGAGGTAGGTATGGATCGCATTGGTTATCTTTGAATCTAAGGGTTATAGTGTTGTAGTTTATTTTAAGTTGTTTTTTTTCTATCATGTCTTTTGTCAAAATGTTTGTCCATAACAACCAAACACACATACACACACTCGCTTGACGCCATGCGATTCTAAACTACGTTCGAGGGGGGAGTAAACCTAGCTCAGACGCTGGTGGGGAGCGGAGAGTTAACGTTCTATAAGTACGTAAGATTATTCCTTATTCTATGGTGAAACATTCAACAGGGTTCAACAGAAGTACCGAAAGTTGGTCATGATTATACAAAAAAGAATGGCGGATGAAATATAACACGTGTAGCCGGTAAATGTATTAAGTCTATTGTATTTATCGGCGATTGATCGCATTAACAGTTCGTGGTAGGCCTCGTAAACCCAGTTTCCGTATGTTTATATTCATCATCTTCCTAGCATTGTCCCGTTTTTCACAGGGTCCGCTTACACAACCTAATTTGACAGGACCGGTTTTTTACAGAAGTGACTGCCTGTCTGACCTTCCAACCCGCGAAAGGAAAGTTAGTTCAATACAGGATAGGTCACATACCTCCGAAAATGCATTTCACTGGAATGTGGGTTTCCTCACGATGTTTACCGCTGAGCACGTGATAATCATTTATTTATTTATTTATTTATTTATTTTTTTTATCATTTATGATCCAAACATGAATTCAAAAACAAATTCTACCAACTAGGCTACCACGGCTCTACCACAATTCGTATGTTCACATTGGTATTCATAAATCCCCACATTTATTACAAAAATCTCCTGTTGCTAACCGTACGGATGAATATGACCCTTATTGCTCCAAATTATACCAATAGAGGGTGAATCGTAGTATTACTGACAATGAAAATGATATACAGTTATAAAGTAGGCAACTGTCGCCCTTGCAAAGACCTCTAGACGAGGAAAGAATATTATCTGCAGGCCAACTAATCCCTAGCATAGGGTTGGCATACTTTTTTTTCACAAAGATTCAAAGCAACCTTGCTCTCTGTTCGATTGTAGACAAGATCCCCTATTTGCGTCACTGCAGTATGCTACACGCGCCCAAATGCGTTACGTTTTTGATATTTTTTTTTATTACTTGCATTTTTTTAAAAAAAAAGCCCCACAAAATCAATTCCTTGGTTGTCTGTGTGAGTGGACTTCTTATCGGGACTTAGGGCATAGTATTCATAAATTTAGACATTCCAAATATAAACTCAGATGAAATATGAAGACAGGGAACAACATAAGATCAATTTCAAACTTCGAAATTCAGTATTAGAGTCAACGACTACATCTCTATGGGGTAGTCAGAGTTACATTCATAGCAAGATGAACTAAGTACCTACATCTGAACGAGTTTAGACTGAGGGATTTTTCATAGTAATGTAAATAGTAGTAGAATTAAAATTATTAGAAATTATATCGAGGGCTTCGACTAATAGCCGTACGATATTATCCACGTATAATTTAGCTGCGTCTATTGGTCTAAGCCCTCGAGTTAGTGAAAGAAGATATATATAACTTGTCTCTATATACCAAGATATAAGGCAGCCCTACCGTATCATTCACATTGAAAAGCGGATTGCACAGTGCTTGAGGCTACACCCTATCCATTTGTTATAAAGGTCAGTTTTGTTTGCCCTGTGGGTCTATAGGTGCGAAGGCTTTGTTCCGCATTGTCAACATTTCGCCTGAAAGGACTTAATCCAAATTCGCTAAAACAAACTTGATTCGGTGCCCGATTGCGCGATCGGTTAAAATGACCCTTGAACAGATTTTAAAAAAGCGTCTCTTGTCAAATATTTAACATAGTGCTATATACCTTTTTACTTAAGTATCTAACGGCCTCTGTGGTCTAGTGGTTGAGCGTCGGGCTCACGACCCGGAGGTCCTGGGTTCGAAATTTCGAATCGCGGTGGGGACATATATATCACAAAAATCCCTTTGTAATCCCTAGTTTGGTTAGGATATTATAGGCTGATCACCTGATTGTTCGAAAGCAAGATAATCCGTGATTTGGAAGGCACTTAAGTCTTGGTCCCGGTTAATTTTACTCATGTAAGTGAGTAATCGTTACATGAGCCATGTCAGGGGTCTTTGGCGGCTCAATAATAACCCTGACACCTGGGTTGAGAAAAAAACATCGTGAGGAAACCCACATTCCAAATGCATTTTCCGGAGGTATTTGACCTAACCTGTATTGGGTTGGTTTCCCGTCGTGGGTTGGAAGGTCAGACAGTCAGTCAGCCAGTCTTCTGTAAAAGCCTGGATATGACAAATCTTCAGGTTAGGTAAGCGGACCATGTGAAAACCTTCCTGTGAAAAAAAAAAAACATTGTAAAATTGTACATCTACTTTCCATAAACATAAGAAGGAACGATATTATAGTATAGTTTGAAATCCGGCGAAAGAAATTAAAAGACAGACAGCATCTAACATTCAGGATAAACAATTTTATGTGCTCTCTAAAAAGCAGGACCGTAAAATGTTGTAAAACCCAGCGGTAACAAAAACCATCTACCGCGCGCTAAATTGCTTTTATTTTTTATGTAGTGTTGTGATTCTTTATGTACTCGTATCTACTTACTTTGTTTTTGCATTCCTGAGGGGCTAGCCAAGTTGTAAACCTGAAGTGTTTGTTCTTGCTGATTGGCCGCCTGTATGGCTAGAGTTTCGATTTCAGTGACGGTGATAATTTTTATTTTTTTGTGAGATATCGCATGATTTACCTGCCTTGGTTAATAACCACTTTTGTGTTGTTTGGCCAGATTTATCGTGTTCAGTTATATGTTCAGTTCTTTAGTTCGGGAGAATAAATGAAAGCACTCTTCCTGATATCAGTTCACTATATTGAGTTAGGTAGCGCACGTATTACACACAGTACATATTACCGGAGCGGCGGTCGGATCGAGAGACTGCCGACCCGTTAAGACATCGGAATACAGATACGCGATTAATATGCTATACTTATATAATATTTACTATGTCGCTACAACCACCAACCCACACTGGGCCCGCGTGGTGGTTTAAGGCCCGATCTCCCTATCCATCCATAGGGAAGGCCCGTGCCCCTGCAGTGGGGACGTTAATGGGCTGGTGATGATGATGATACAAATGTAAGATGACTTGTCGATCCCATCTCTTTTATTCGATTACATTACCTATCGCTTTTTGTAACCGTTTTCAAGTTGGCTAAGCCGTATTCAGTATTCCTGTCACCAGTGTCACTTAAGCCCTTAAGCCTATATTATGAACGGCTCATAAAAATTACTTAGCGAGCTTGTTTAAACTTTGAACAGATGCGAAGGAAAGTGTCCGGCGACGTTAGGCAGGCCCGATTTATGGACAAACTTCCATCGTGTTTGGGAATCCTCTACTTTGTTGGAGAATTATTTATTAATAAAAATTGTACGTGCGAGAATGTGTTGTGCTATGCGTATAAATCATGTTATCTACTGTTACGAGCAAGGAACTCAGAATGCAGCAGAAGGTTAGTGATTATTTAAAAGATATAAATACATGGCATGAAATGTCTGGGAACTAATATTAGGCAGTCAAATTAGTAAATTGAATAACAATATTTTATGTTTCTTTTTAAAGACCGTCTAGGGCCCTGTGCCGAGGTTTTCCTTACAGCTTCTTTTCCCCGGCTATACAGGTTGTGAGAAGCTGCAGATTTTGTAGGCGGATGAGACGTTCGTTTTGTAAACAATAACCAAAGTGTAACTATGTTACCTACTGATCAAATATATTTAGGTATTTGATTACATTGTAGATGAATCATCACCCTAGCTGTCTTTTACAGGGTCTGCTAACCTAATCTGAAGATTTGACAGGTCCGGTTTATTACAGAAGCGACTGCCTGTTTGACCTTCCAGCCCGCGACGGGAAAACCAGCCCAATACATGTTAGGTCACATACCTGCAAAAATGCTAAAAAAAATGCAATGCAATTCAAACTGGGTTTCTCATGACATTTTCCTTCACCGCTGAGCATGTAATAATTATTTATGACCAAACATGAATTCGAAAACAAATTTGGCTATCATTGGTTATTGTATATCAGAATAATAAATACAAATAGTAAGCACCAATATTCAGAATTTTCCTTTCAACTGTTTTAAGACAGTAGTTAAACAAAAACTTTACAAAAAAGGTTATTATAAAGTTAGTGATTATTTAGAAGATATGAATGCATGGGATTTACTGTCTGAGAACTGATACTAGGCAGCTAAATTACTCAATTGTATACCAATATTTTATGTTTATTTTTATTTTTTTAAAGAACGTCTAGGGCCCTGTGCCGAGGTTTTTCTTGCAGCTTCTTTTCCCCGCTATACAGGTTGTGAGAAGCTGCAGTAGTTTTAGGCGGATGAGACGTTCGTTATGTAAAATTGACGATTCAAAGTGTAACTATGTTACCTATTGAATAAAGATATTTTTGAATTTGAATATAAACTATGCTTTAAGCAGAACAGGTACAACTCTCGTACTCAGGCCATCGACCTATAGGGAAGAAACAAAACAAAACGAGAGAGTGAAATTTTACGGCGATATAAACCGTACGTCTGTCAAAACGTAAACGTGGATTTGATTTTATTGAAATGCAGCGTAACAATGGAAGGCTTTTACGATCTAGGTGTACGGCCCTCGTACCCGATACGTGAAAATTTCGTATATCAAAACAATTGACATTTTATTCAGAGACCGTTCCGCAGTTATTTTGTATTCAGAAAAGAGAGTTTTCGAATTGTATTTTAATATTCTGTAACGAAATAATTCAAAATGGGTGAAGGCTAAAGTACTTTTTACTGTGTAACAGACGTTCTATTTATATTATAAACGGGAGAGGATGTATATAATTATGTATGTTTGTGGTTCTTTCATGCAAAAACTACTGGTATTCTATGTTACAGCAATATTTAGCTTATATATGAGAATAACACATACGGAAAAAAAAACAAAAAAATAATAAAAAAAAAGTTATAGTGGTGTAGTTTATTAAAAATTTTAGCCATTTTTATTAAAATCCTTAATCAAATAAACCTACAATAAAATAGTATTTCTTTAACCGCAAGAGCGTAGGCGTTACATAAGCCATGTAAGGGACCTTTGGCGGCTTAATAATAACCCTGACACCAGGGTTGATGAGGAAAGAAGAATACTGCATATACTATAATTCTAATTTACTCTATTACTAGGTACTAATATTGTAATTCCACTGCGCACTATTACTACTAATACTACAATTCCAATGTACATTATGTGAAAACAACTACAACACCAACTTTTTCGGCATACCCTGGAGATAACCAGCTGAATACATATTAGTTTCTTTACTCCCACTCCAGAAGAGTTCAAATAACAAGCGAGCATTAATCCAATTGTATTTTATAACCAGGTTCAAAACCAACATGAATCTTCTAAAGTTTTATTTTAATCTCAGCCACGGAATCGTTTAAAGACGGCATTCTCATGCAGCATAGTCCAGGAATTTAATAAACCTGAGTATTTTTAGAGGTTTAAAGTAAATTAAAGTAGAAGGATCTCATTAAAACTGAGTTGTATGAGTCCAGTGTAGTATAAACTGTACTTAGTGAATTTACAGTACATTATAACATTCCTCATTACAGTACATTATAAAAGAATGCCTGGTGAGGTGTGGCCCCAATTGAGATATAGTGGTTATAGGGTAGCGATAGTGATTGAACAGCCTCCTTGGTCTAGCGGTTAGAGCGTTAGGCTCACGATCTGGAGGTCCGGGTTCGATTCCCGATGGGGACATTGTCAAAATCATTTTGTGAGACTGTCCTTTGTTTGGTAAGGACTTTTCAGGCTTGAATCACCTGATTGTCCGAAAAAGTAAGATGATTCCATGCTTCGAAGGGCACGTTAAGTCGTTGGTCCCGGCTATTAGCCGTAAAAACACCTTTACCAACTCGCATTGGAACAGCGTCGTGGAGTATGCTCCATACCCCCTCCGGTTGACTGAGGGGAGGCCCGTGCCCAGCAGTGGGACCACCACTGGCTCATGGAGGCCATTAAAACGTGAAGTTAAAAGTTGCAGTATATACAAATAAAGCAGTTCCTACTTATACATTTGTAATGGCATTACATTGTCAATTTAAAGTAATCAAGAAGTTTGGCAAGTGTATCCCTTTGGGGAAGCAAGTCAAATATCTTGACGGAGGTACAGAAAGTCGGCTAATAGGTACGGTAGCCAGTTTTGCTATCAACATATAAAGGTACCAGTTGTACAATAATTTAAGAGCCACGATCTTTTCGGTGTAGCATTCACCATGCTACTTTTTTCCAGTGGTTTCCCTCTTGCCTTCCGCCCCGCAGTAATCTGTATGACGCGAGTGAGATGGCGCCCAGAGTAGTCTATTTGAAAGCCGTACTAGGACTTCTGTCCTCTGCTTCTGAATAGTACTGACAGTTACTGCTGCCATCTGTCAGGTTGCAGTCCCTGTAACTTGCTCATCTCCTCTGCAACCGTTGAGGTCTTCACCCGTATCCCTGGGCAAGGGTTCTAAGTTATAACGTAGGTAAACATACACAATCCAAAAAAAAACACTGTAGGCCTGTGATTTAACCTAAAAATGACTTAAGCGCAACTTTCACAGACAGTTGGTTAGACCATTACAGACGGCGATACGACTAAAACCTATCACGTTGGTTAAACAGAAAGCTCAGGTGAAGCGTGGGTGCTCAGTTGTATGTAGGTTCCTCTGACTAGCCCAATTGGGAATATTAGTCGTGAGCTTGTGTTGTGTTATACACAATATATAAACTCATGCTCGCAAACATTAATGGATCCGACTCCTGGGGAGTGACGCGGCGGATCTAACTAGTTCACCAGCTAGTTCCACACACGTGCAATAGATGGCGCCACCCTACAGTAATGCAGTCCTGAAACGCGCTATCGAAGTTTACACAGCGTAACGCATATGTACAACTTCCAACATGACCCCATTGGATTATCGAAAGCCACAAGTAATTAGAAGACAACTAGTGGAAGCTATTTATAAGTAATAAATCAGAATCAGAATCATTTATTCAACGTAATTATCATGGATAAACTTGTTGAAGGTCAATGTAACATTTTTGAATTTACGTCATTTCGCAAGGTGTAATGGCTGAGGAGAAGAAATGACAAGAAACTGCAACAGCAACACATTTTTAAATTAATGAGGGCACATGAGGAGAAGAAATGACAAGAAACTGCAACAGCAACACATTTTTAAATTAATGAGGGCACATTTCAAGTTATTTAATAACTAGAGGAACACATTCAATACCAGACATGAAATGAAATTGTTAGATAGGACGCGAACGAGTTTTTCAGTTTACGAGAGTAGAAAATTGATTTAATTTTACTATGTGTTAAGATTGTCTTAAATGTTTATACGCAAAATTATTACTGCTTATGCATTGGAACAAGCAAATATTGCATGAATAAAACATCTACTTAAAAGTAATCTAAATTTTGCAGAAAATATTCCATCAAGCCAAACAGCATTCTGATTGGATTACTTTATATGCATTAAATATAGACTCGAATTCGAATATCGACGTCTGTTCCTAGCATTAATTTGAAATGAAATAATTTGGTGTGCCAATGTTAAAACATTTCGCTTGCGGTCAAAACGTACATTTGCATGAATAAACTCGATAATAATTGCAATACCTACTGGCGAGATAAATAAATTGGCACACAAGATCGATAATCAGGGTCCTAATGTTTTTGAGACGATGGTTTCAGCTTCCAACTAAATATTAAGGAGGCATAATTGGAACTGACTGACAGCTAGCAATATAAGAGGTATTTTCGAAAATACTGGCTCAAATATTTTGTTGCTGTTCATATATAAATACATACTACATATATACTATTTCCCCATTCTCTCTTCACCGTTTGATCACAGCATAATCCTTTTGAATTTACCTTGCCTTCATAGGATGCGCAAATATTATAGGAGGTATATAATTATTACTGGTATAATAACTGCCTACAACTGAACCATAGAATAAGGAATAATGCTACGTAATATCTGAACATTGTCTCCTTATTGTAGGTTTGCCGCAAATGGCATTAACTATTTGGCCGGACAAATGGGGAGCGCTGAAGGCTCTCACCCGGTACAACGTTTAAGACAACAGGTCTGAGGGTGCCCAGTTGGGCGCGAACCTCGGCTCAGGGCGACGTCTGAGAGGAAAAATATTTAAAAGAATTAATCGACCCTAGTGGGTCGATAGCGATAAGCGCTGATTGAGGGAGCTCCTTATTCGATAGTCACGTACAATTGCCTTGTTAGGCTGTTTTCGTTCAATTCTTTTATCACATACAACAATATTAATAAAACAGCTTTTATTATTGACAGCATCAAAACAGCAGTAGACGTTTACAGCCCATCGTAACGAGTTTCGACTCCGATTAAGGATCGCGTTAAGATAATAAAAAATCTTTTATATTTTTTCTCAGAAGCAAAGAATATGCCGCGAATTGCCGGGGAGGCATTTTGCGATTTGAAATTGTACGCATTATGTTCGCAAAACGTCGCTATCTCAGTTATTACATTCCAAGCTAAGCCTCGCTTCGATATACTTTGGGCATACCGAGCCGACATATTGCAATATTTGGGAATAAGCAAAAATATCATATTATTATTGTGCTGAAGTAGCGGCGGCATGTGTGCTTATATTTATTTCGTCTGTAGCAATAATCGGTTATTTTCTGTGCACTAAAAAAGTTGATGGTAGGGAAGTTACATTAACCAAATTGGAGATGTCCTTACGATCTACTCTGAACCGGCGTGCGAGTATGAAGCGATTGATGAACGTGGAGGAAGCAAGAGAAGTGTGTCAGGATCGAAGCAAATGGAATTCTATTGTCTCTGCTTACCCCAGTGGGAAATAGGCGTGAGTTTATGTATGTATGTTCTGTGCACTAATTTGTATTTGTACCCGCTTGAAACGTTACATAGATGCCGGGTATTCCGTTAGTTTGTTTGTTGCTGCTTATCATTGTGTACACGACCTCCGTGGACCAGTGGTTGAGCGGAACTAGCGCATATAAATTAATATTTTATTCAACTATGGTAGAGTTGAAAGAGAAGAATATATTCTTATAGGAACTCGTATTAAAAGTGGCTGCAAGTATTTTTCTGATCACTTGTGGGTCATACCTATGTATAGGTATACTATTACACCACTGCTTGCCTACCCCGTTAGATAGGCGAGTTTATATGTGTAATAGGTATTATTCAACCTCACCATGAGCAATGACGGCCTCTGACGTCCAGTGGTTGAGCTCACGATCTGCTCACGATCCGGAGGTCCTGGGTTTGATTCCCGGTGGGGTCATATCACAAAATTACTTTGTGGTCCCTAGTTTGGTTAGGGACATTAACAGGCTGATCACCTGATTGTCCGAAAGTAAGATGATCCGTGCTTCGAAAGGCACGTTAAGCCGTTGGTCCCGGTTACTATTTACTGATGTAAGTGTGTAATCGTTACATGAGCCATGTCAGGGGTCTTTGGCGGCTCAATCATAACCCTGACCACTGATGAGGCTGGTGTTCCACCTTACAATCCACACGCTAAGAAGAAGAAGCACCATTGTTTTCGGGAGCAATAAAATACGTAGCCTTGTACAAAATTAATTAATGCATCATACAATTTACAGAAGTTGGTTACAGGAACTGGTTCATATTCTAGAATATGCCAGTAAGTTTCCAAAGTGTAAGCAAGTTAAACAAGGAAAGTTCGGAATAAAGCAACGGTACTTTTAATAAACTGGTAGGAAATAAACCGCTTGAACTACGATATACCGTATCTTCACAAATGTATTGGCTCGTCCAGTGTTCTCCTTTTTCAAACTGTTTGGCTGCGTTCGCTAAATTCATTTTTTTTTAAACACTCGTTTCGTATAAAGGGGAATCGATACTACCGAAATTAGCTTTAAAAATTTGCTTTTAACCCTAGGATGGTAACAGGGGTGACTCAACACCCCACGCGAGCAATCACGTGCCGATTTATTGAAAATTATTAGCTATCCCGCTCTAGCATTTTGTGTATTCTTTTGTTTTACTGTCAGTCATCAGTAGTCGTTGCGCGGTGGGTCCGGCAGCACGGCAATTTCGTTCTGCAGGTATGTGTGGGGTGATGCGTCACCCCTGTTACTATTTACGTAGGTATTTTGTTTTGTTCAAAGGTGAACAAATCGGTGATATTGCTATCTACTATGCACAATAAGGAAGAAGTTAATCCCACAACGCACAAGCCAATTATATTTGAGGACTACAATGCGATATACCTTTGACAAGATGATGCACAAATTGCACAATTATACGACTGCAAGGGGTACTCGACGCTGGCCTCTTAGATTTTTCTTTGGCATGTTAGATCAAGCAGGGATCAATTCTATGATTCTCTATCTAGAAGTTAAGCATCCGAATACGCCAGCTAACAAATTCAGAAACAATTTCCTGAAAAAACTAGCAATACAGCTAGCCGAGCCGTACATGAAACGACGTTTGGAGTCAAATTTACCTCGACTACTATCGGGAAATATAAGGGCTATTCTAAATGTTCCCGAAGAAGTTCCAGCAAGCGAACCCCCCGCCAAATTGCCAAAGCAAGCTCGATGTGCATTGTGTCCTCGAAAAAATGACGAAAAAGTAAAGATTTTTTGTTCCAAATGTAAAAGACCTGCGTGCCCCGAACATCGCTTGGAAATTTGTCTTAATTGTGTTTAAGTTAGCAAAAATTTTTTTTTTCTAATATAATTTCGTCTAGTTACTGATAGATCTCAAGAAAAGTGTTCCTTTAGTTTGTTTTAATAATAAAAAGTTTTATTTTTCATTATTTACTCATTTAATAACACGCGTAGTAGCAGGGGTGACGTGGCACCCCTGTTACTATGCGTGGTCATTTAAATTATGTTACCATCCTAGGGTTAAGTGGGATTCTCTTAAAATGCATAAATGGTTTTGTCATAATTTTAATTATTATAATCCTTTTCGCATAACGTTTTAAGCATAATAGTAGTTTCCCATAATAACATCTAAGAATACTGGTTTGTTAGGTATAACTTATTTTTGGACTAATATTTGTTGGTATAAATTTGATTCGCATATAAATAGGTATCCATAATTCTTTTTTAGAATAATATTATTTTGTCATAATTTTAGGTTAACAGTAGGTTAGGTGCGGCGGGGCTGGCCCTCGGGCCACCCCTACGCCGCCAGTATGTTTATCTTACACACGAAAAGTATACTGAATGATCACCAACAGCATGAAATAGAGTAAAAAAATATAAAAAGTCACAATCATGAACCAAATGCAACCAAGGAAAAAGTAAGTTTCGGAAATGTTCAAAGTTGTGCCAAAACTTTTCTTATTCGGAGTATAGTTTTTATGCTTATAATACTTATGCTTATATGTCATTATTGTCATTAATTATTATGCTTGTGGTAGTTATGAGTTTCAAAATTATGCTTAAAAAGTTATGAAAAATTAATACTATGCGTATAACTAATAATAGGACAAGTAACATTATGCGTAAAAATAGAGAAGCCTTTTAAGTTACACTGGGAGCAAACAAAAGACAATAAGTCCCTATACAGAACACTGATTTGCAACAATAAGTTATTAATTTATCTTAAGTGCAGTTTTTCACTAACACACTTGGCTCGACCATTATAGACGGCGGGACGATTCACCACCTATCACGTTGGTCTAACAGTAGTGTGTACTTAGTGCATCTTGTGGTCGATGTACCTCTGACTACCCCAATCGGGATATAGTCGTGAGCTTACCTACCTATGTGGAACACATTCAGTTGCCTATCTTCCAGGGAATATTGTAACAACTGTCAGAGGGGCATGTATAGTACGCCATGACAAGACATGACAAGATTCTGGAGAATTTGATGTCCTACATAAAATATAATTAATATAATTTTAAGTCATTCGAGTAGCTCGATGAGGGCAACATAGAAAAAAGGCGGATTTTTTTAGAATCACGATATTTATTTAATAGCACAACAAAATTACATCATTTTTATTATAATGAGTTTTCTTAACTAACTAGCCATGGACTATCAAAACTATTCTAGTATTGCTATAGCTAAAATATTTACGGTTGACTTGGTCATAAACAGACATAACCTTTACGATGCTTCCTTTCCTCATCACTTCAGCCTGCTCCACAAATATTTGTCACTGAAGAGGCTGAAATCAATACCTACGTACCTACAACCTTCGCCAATCCGACGTGACCTAACCCAAATTATTATAAATTCAGGGTCTTATACGATTCCCGTGGAGCCGCTCGTATTTCGTTACAGTTTCATAATAAAATTACATTAAACTTGGGTCGAATAATTCAATAAACGGCTTGATACTTGCCGTGATTTCGTCAGCGGTCTCAGATTTACACGTGGTTGGAAATATTAAACAAGTTTTGATATTTCGAAACAAAGTTTGACGTACCTGTGTAAAATAATTGATAAATGTGGGAAAAGTAAGAGAAACAAGTTAGAAGCGAATGAAAATTCATAGTTTTTGCTTGCTAGTTGCCTGTGCTCCATTAACGTGTTTCTATCACTACCTAAACCATACTGCTTAACCTGACAGCATACTTACCAAAGTTCTTCGGCTTCGTGCGTGCTGTCAGAATATCTATCACTATTACAGAACATACTTATCGGCGCCCAAAGGACGTATACGATCCTAACGACCCGATTACTCCAGCTATAGAGGCGGCCAATCAGCTCGCAACACCAACACTTCAGGACCCCGATACCGACCCCGCTGAAATCTTTATTCTCAAAAGAAATGTACATTTCACTTCATGAGAACTTATAAACTAACTTAATGTAAATAAAATATAAACGGTGAGCGTGCATGAGTTGTAATAGGTTACTTGACACTCAGTTAAACGATAAAAACACTTTGAGAAATTTAAATAAATTTATTTCGTAAATAAGGCAAAAGAAAACGGGATTTTTGGCAGCCAATTTCCTCATTCGGCGCTTACCGCTATCGACCCAACAGGGTCGATTAATTCTTTCAAATATGATCCTCTTAGGTGACGTACTGAGCCGAGGTTCGCGCCCAACTGGGCATCCTCAGGCCTGTTGTTTTAACTCTTTCAACGAAACAACAACGAACAAACGTCTAATGACGTTCCGATCCCAAAGTGTCATTATTACCTGCTACATAAACAGCCTATATACGGCCCACTTCTGGGCACAGGCCTCCCCTCAATTAACCGGAGGGGGTATGGAGCAGACTCCACCACGCTGCTCCACTGCGGATGGTGGAGGTGTTTTTACGGCTAATAGCCGGGACCAAGGGCTTAACGTGCCCTCCGAAGCACGGAATCATCTTACTTTTGTCGGACAATCAGGTGATTCCCGCCTGAAAAGTCCTTACCAAACAAAGGACAGTCTCACAAAGTGATTTCGACAAGGTCCCCATCGGGAATCGAACCCGGACCTCCAGATCGTGAGCCTAACGCTCTAACCACTAGACCACGGAGGCTGTTAAATGAAATTAATTGAAAGAAATCTATATTTGGTTGATGAAAGTCTCATCGGCGGGGTTAAAAAGTTCGCATCAATTCATCGAAGCAATTCATATAAAATGCATTATTGCTATTTGACATTTCAAAGATATTGCTTTTTTAGATGAATTGCTATAATGTGGCCTTATTGGTCCCAGAATGTAATTGTAGTGATATTCCAAAAAGAGGCTTACATTGTTTCCACCACCTATAAGGCTACGATATAAAAACCCGTCGCAACCCAAAAGGTTATCGAGCGTATTGCCTGTATATGTAGCTAAACCAGTTGGTGGAGCGTCTGGGTTGCTGCCAACCTAATCCAAAGTACAGATACACAATAACCATTATAGACATTTGGCTACGGCAGGGAGCTCTGTTTTTTGTTGTTACCGTCAGGTGAGACAGCAAAAAATATGTTTGATTATTTTTTTAAGAAAAAAAAAGAAAGTCTAGAGGTCTTTTTTGCAACTTCTTTTCCCCGGCTATAGGTTGTGAGAAGCTGCACTGATTTTATACGGATGAGACGTTCCTTATTTAAAGCATGACGATCCGAAGTGTAACTATGTTAGATATTTTTGAATTTGATAAAATCCTCTTTCTACGGTTCATTCTTTTACCTTGCACCCCTTTTTGACCATCAAGTTGTAAGTGAATCAGTTTTCCAAAGTATGAAATAAGAAGTTTGATATCAAACACTTTTTTTGTCAACTCCAGGGTTCTTATAGACGAGACTTTGTAAGTACCTAACGCTAATTTAAACCAGTCAGTAAGAAATTTATATTTCCTTCTTACTTAGCATGTAATACCTTTTACTGGCGAATGTATTACTTACCTAGGGACAATTTTATTTAGAATCATCAAGCTTTCTCTTATTGAGTTAGGTCATGAGCCAAAACCACTGACATCCTATAAACATCCCTAAGGATTTTTTTTTATAAAAAAAGCGTCCGAAACGTGTTGTAATAGATAGTATAAGTTCGTTCTGTCAAATAAAGATGTTATGGCTGTTCAAATACAGTGAAATACCGGTTGTACAGTGTTACACGTCGTCGCTTGTGACAAGATGTATCGCGGTCACTTTTAGTCATGAATGACCTGATTGTCCGAAAAAGTAAGATGATTCCATGCTTTGGAGGGCACGTTAAGCTATTGGCTATTAGCCGTAAAACAGCTCCACCAACCCGCAGTGGAGCAGCGTGGTGGAGTATGCTCCATACTCCCTCCGGGTGATTGAGGGGAGGCCTGCCTAGCAGTGGGACGTATAAAGGCTGTTAATATTTTTATTTTACCGCTTTATCGTCGTTAGTGGCATAGTTATAACCTCACCACGGGAAATTTTTGTTTGTCTATAATTTACTGACTTTTGTATGTATATTAAATGTGTAGGAGAGACTTTTGGAATATAAATCGCGCTTTAGCTGAAATTCGCTTTGTCTCGTATAATAAAACAATAAAAAGTTTCGCGCGGGATGCGTTATACATGGAACAACTTTCATAATAAATATGGCGGTGCACTGAATATCCCACAGGAGTCCACGTGGAAAGAATGGCGGTACATAACAACAAACATAACATAGCATCAAGCCTGTATCCCCTAAGGGGTAGGCAGAGGTGTATAGACATAATGGAACTATTTAATATACCTTCTGCCGTCGGTCCCATGATCGTCAGCGAGTCGACAGATTGTCGTTAGTCTGTAAGCGCCCTAAGAAGTCGTCGTCTTTAAACTATTTATAAATTTTAATTACCCCGAATGATCCCCTGAAGGGTAAAGAGATTACAAAAGGAAAATTAAAACATTTCAAAAAGAAATCTACTATATTACAAAGTGCCGGAATTCATCTGCTTTTGAAAGAAAAGTCTTAATTAATTGTAGTCTGGCGTTCCAGCTGAACAATAGCTGTATAATATTAATTAAAACTGTTCGAACAATAAGATTTTCATAAACAACTTATGATAGATGTTTACTATATTAATATTTTCAAATTGTCTAATTAATTACGTTTTTTAAAATCGTTTATAATTAAATAAGTACCTAATGAACTTTATTAATTGTGTACTAAGCTAGGCACTCATATTATTTATAACACTAACTATATTTTTGTTTTTGTTTCTAGTTCATCTTGCGATGGATGTACCTCTAACTAAAACGTTACCTTATGTTATATATATATTTTTTTCTTTCAATGTAGTAGAATAATTATCGAATAAGTGAATAATCCAATGATTGTCGAATTTGTTTTCGAATTCGTATTTGGATCATAAATGATTATCACGTGCTTAGCGGTGAAGGAAAACTGGTGAGGAAACCCACATTCCAGAGAAATGCATTTTTGGCGGTGAGCTAACCTGTAATGGGCTGGTTTACCCTTCGCGGGTTGGAAGATCAGACAGGCAGTCGCTTCTGTAAAACACCGGACCTGTCAAATCTTCAGGTTAGGTAAGCGGGCCCTGTGAAAAACGGGATAATGCTAGGGAGATGATGAAGATGATTTAATATAAATCAGAATCATTTATTCAACGTAATTATCATGGATAAACTTGTTGAAGGTCAATGTAACATATAATATAATAATTATACTCGCTCCTTGGTCGAGACGGTATTTAAACAGTGTCTTTCATTTTATTTAAGACGAAGTACGAAGGGAATAGAAATAGGACGGAAATAGGGAGTACTGAAGTACTTGTCGTAATTGTCTGTTAATGTAGCGGTATGTACGAAATCAACTATCTTGTGACGAACAACACTACGTTACCAGGCCCTATTAACAGAGATTAGATTAATACACTAGTTAGCAACGAGTATCGCCTATAAATTAATAACTTATTGGTGCAAGTCCTTTTTTTTACGTGTTTATTGTTGATTTGCCGTGGATGGCATTAACTACTTGGCTGGATAAATGGGGCGCGCTGAAGGCTCTCACCCGGTACAACATTTAAGATAGCAGGGGTCGTATGAGAGGAAAAATATTTCAAAGAATTAATCGACGCTAGTGGGTCGATAGCGATAAGCGCTGAATTAGGGAAATCGTCGACCACGCCGGCGGGGTCGGTATCGGGGTCCTGAAGTGTTTGGTGTCGCGAGCTGATTGGCTGCCTCTATGAGTAATCGGGTCGTCGGGATCGTATATTACGTCCTTCGGACGCCGATAGGGTGTAAGTCCGGTACTCGGTTGAGAAGCAAGCCGTTGATTTCAACAGTAAGGTGAAAGTGTGGGTACTTTGTTCGTCTTACGATAGACGTACCTCTGACTACCCTATATAGTCGTGAGCTTAGTTATGTGATGTTAGCAACGAGCGCTAACTCTGAACATCGCAACGCGAGAGGGAATGATTCATTACAAAGTAGGTCTTTTCATTTTCATAAAGTTTTGCGGGCAAAAGTGTCGGCACTTGGCCCTCTTGCAATTTGGCCTGAAGCCAGCTGTTATATTACAGCGGAGCACTAAGAACCCCTTCATTTCAGCTTATTACGTTTTAATAAGCACCCTTTTACGTTTTTGGGTCACAACGAAACTGGAAATGATATTTCTGTTTGTGTAATCAACAACGGGATTTTATCGGAACATTTAAACAGTAAACTGATATTTAAACAAAACAGCACCGAGTTCGGAAGAAGCCAGTTTTAGTTGAATTTCCTAAAGCATATTGGATTACCTAATTGCTTTGATTGCCACGAGCCCTTGGTCTTGGTTCCATACAGCCCTTGGTCTTGGTTCCATACAAGACCATTAACCCGGCCCCAGGGGGGACAGAGTCATCTTCTCTGCCCTCCACTGGGGCAATTCCTGTTCGGCGCGTCCTTGCCGCGGGGGTGGGCGCCTCTTACTTCAGTAGGCCGGAGTAAGATGGTGGCTGAGTTCGAATAGGGACCCAGACCTACGGGTATAACGTAGAACCCTTGCCCAGGGATACGGGTGAAGACCTCAACGGCTGCAGAGGCGGAGATGGGAGCCATCGGTACGGCAATGCAGGACGGAAGGGGCATGTCACAGGGACTGTAACCTGGAACCTGACAGAGGGCAGCAGTAACTGTCAGTACTATTCAGAGGCAGAGGACAGGAGTCCTAGTATGGCTTTGTAATAGACTACTCTGGGCGCCATCCCATTCGCGTCAGACAGAGTACTGCGGGGCGGAAGGCAAGAGGGAAACCACTGCCCTATTTTTCCCTAAAAAAGTAGCATGGAGAGTATTTTACAGAAATGCTGCACCGACAAGAGCGTGGCTCTTAAATTGATGATGATGATGATGCCACGGGCACTGAAGCTATTTTTTAAAAAGCTACCGGTGTTTCTTTAAGAGACACGTGTCGTTACCACGCCTTAATAAAAATATAAGTTTGAAATTTAAAACCCAACTACGGAGAAATAGTACGCTTTAAAAAGTATGAATCAGGAAAATGTTCTCTTCTTTTCTCTGAAATTATTCCGAATAGTGATATTTAGCAGATAGCTGTGATCGTATTTCGTGGTAAGCAAACTCTTAGGATAGATTGGCATTATGACCACGGCTCTGCTAAACATCTTCCGGACTTCTGAAAAAAAAAAGAAAAAAGCTACCTCATGACTACGACAGTTTTTTTTAAAGATATTTCTTACTCCTAAATAATTGCTTTACTTATCTAATGCATTAAGCGGAGACTGAAAAATAAACGGCAATAGTTCAGAATAACGGAAAGAATAAATGAAAGAGACTACAGTCAAACTTCGTAGGCCTGATAAACAACGAATAAGATGTTTCGTTTAGTTTGTCTACTGCATGAAATAGAAAATTAATGAATATAACAGAATGTCACATAACATAAGCTCCGTCAGAGGTACATCTGTTACAAAAAGAACTAAAGTAGCCACATCTCACTCACGGGTTAGACTAACTTGATTGAAGGTGAGCCGTATCGTACCTTCGCGGACATGACATGTCCGCATGACTATGTAAGGAAGCGGCGGAGAGGGAACGGGAAGACTCTGTCGACTGATTTGCCGCAGGCGACCGGGAAGGCGGCGACGGGCGTACTTAGTCGCAATCGACCGAGCGCCGCCTTGACGGGGACCTGTGGACGGTGGTCGGGGGACCGCCGTCCACAAAATAGGTCCCGTGCTGTAGGGCTCCCCAAATGTTCCGGGCAGCCCTCGGCGGAGGGGGAGGCGCTGGATGCGCTCCCATGGGCGCTGGGCCCCAAAGGGCATCCACCGGCGGGGACGCGGTTGTGTGCAATTGCGTTCCCGTATCCCCGCCACACGGCAGCAAGGAGGAACACCGTTGGGTTTTAGTGGGTATACCGGGTGGTGACACCCGAGGAGTCCCACATAACCATGTCGCCCCACCGGGCGGCGTGGTATGCGTAACGCATTTCCCAACGTTAAAAAAAAAAAGGTGAGCCGTATCGTCGTCTATAACGGTCGAGCCAACTGCGTTAGTGAAAACTGCACTTACGATAAATTGTCCGCTACCGGGGTTCGAACCGGCGATCTCCGTTTGAAAAGCTAGCCGGTGAAACATAGGACCACAGACTACTTTCTAGGGTGGCTGCGAGACTCCGACCGCTGCTTAAAGATGAAGAACGCGATGACTCGCCCTATTTGCTTCCGCCACGTTGGAGATCCACTAAGTGAGTATTAACATAAGTAGACAATAAACGACCTCTGTGGTCTAGTGGTTGAGCGTTGGGCTCACGATTCGGAGGTTCCGGGTTCGATTCCCGGTGGGGACATATCACAAAAATAACTTTGTGGTCTCTACTTTAGTTAGGACATTACAGGCTGATCACCTGATTGTCCGAAAGTAAGATGATCCATCCTTTGGAAGGCAAGTTAAGCCGTTGTTCTCGGTTACTACTTACAGATGTTAGTTAGTAGTCGTTAAATGAGCCAAGTCACGTGCCTTTGGCTGCTCAATAGTAACTCTGACACCAGGTGTTGATGAGGTTTGTACTTCACCTCACAACCCACACGATAGAAGAAGTAGACAATTATTAAAATAAAATGCTGTAGCAATTGGTGGATCATTTGTGGTTTGTTATCGAAGGTGTAAAGCAACGAGCCGAAACAAAATCCCGTTGTATACTCTGAATTATAATTGTCATGTTACCAAATACGTTAATTTAAGCCTCGATCCCTTTGGAGACAGTTTGTTGAGTAAACATTGCTACCTGATCCTGTTAATCTTTCCGCCCCGTAACAAGTTTACAGCAGGAAAATGAGGAAAACACAAAGTTGATTTTGATTTTCTTTAACACCTTTCGTTTTGAATTCAAACATTATGGAGATTGAATTGGAACAAAATTGACTTATCACGGTGTTTTAATTTATGATGGATTGCAGGATGAAATGACGAGGGTTATCGGCAGTGGGTTGTGGGGTGCTTTACGTCATTGTATCTTCGTTGCCTGTAGAAGCTGCGTATTTCTTCCGTTTTCCTGTCTTTTTGCGTCTTATCGTTTTCTTAGACACCTTGACATCGTATGTTTAATTCTGCTCAGATTACGCGTGGAATTAACCGAATCAAGAAGCATGTAGGAAATCGGGAGCAGTTTGCATAACCACATGAGGGCCATTGAGGGCACGGTTTGCAACCCACATTATCGGGTTTTCGTTGCAATTACGTGCAATCTGCACGACTCGGGTGGATTTTATTAGCATGTAAATTTGCTCATCAATTAGTGTTGCTCGTGTTTCGTGCTACGTTGTACGTTGGTACATTTCATACATATTTGCATAATGGAATTGGTCTGTGCACCGACCTAGATACGATCAACAGTTTGTGGACGAATATTTTCTTTTATTTTTTTAACTTCTTAGGAAATTATTTTCACTTTTAAAGGGATCAGAAGGGTTAAAATGGCCACATCGAAGCAATTCATCTAAGAAAGCAATATTGCAATTTGACATTTGCGCATATAACATTAAGTGCGCAATGCAAATGCAAATTTTTCGGAGCTATGTGACCTGCATTGGGATTTTTCGGAGGTATGTCACCTAATCTATTGGGCTAGTTTTCCCTTCGCGGGTTGGAAGGTCAGACAAGCAGTCGCTTTTGCAAAAATTCCCAACCTGTCAAATCTTCAGGGTAGATAAGCGGACTCTGTCAAAAACGGGATAATGCTTGGATCAAGTCTTGTCTAACGTGACGAAACGAAATGTAGAAACAAAAATAAACCAATCAACGAACATTACAAAACTAGAACATATTTCTTTACACGCGTATTAGGTAAGAGTACCTATCCTAATAAATATTATGTAATATATTCACAGAGCGTACCAAAAACCAAGAGAGAGTATAGAAAGAGAGTATAAAAGAGTGTGTTAGAGTATTTATTATCAAAAACCTTTTTTTTTTAGGTTAACGGCCTCTGTTGTCCAGTGGTTGAGCATTGGGTTTACGTGAGGTCCGAGGTTCGAATCCCGGTGGAGACATATCACAAAAAGCACCTTCTGATTCCAAGCATGCTTAGGCCATTACAGGCTGATCACCTGATTGCCTGTAACATGATCTGTGCTTCGGAAGACATGTTAACCCGTTACTCCCGGTTAATAGGTAATTATTGAAATAGGTAAGTAGTCGTTACATGAGTCATGTACCTACTTAGGCGGCTTAGTAATAACCTTGATACCAGGGTTGACGAGGTTGGTAATTCACCTTACAATACATATGATAGAAGAAGAGAGGTTTACTTTATGTCATACATAAATCCTCACAATTAAATTCAAATTCAAAATATTTATTTCGGAAACTAGTCCATATTTAGTTAGTAACAAAAGGCTTAACCTAGTATTAGTAACAGATTCGAAAGACGAACAACATAAAAATAAAACACAAGAGACCGGCCCGAATCACCGAAGCCGCGGGCCGCTATGTAACAGCGTGCAATCGCACCCAGCGCAGCGGTTCAGCAGCGGCGAGTCGTACCGGTCCACCAAAAAGCTCGTCTAAAATTTCGTTTACACCGTTTTCATTTCGCACATTTTTCGGCTCCATTTTATTTCAAATTAACATACACAGGCTTTTGTTACTGAATTTATTGTTTACAAGAGATAAGGCTTTAAATGTTTAACGTTGGCTATAAAATAAAAGAACTGCGTACAAATAAGTATAGGTTACTTCTCTCAGTAGCTGCTTAGGGCCCCTGTACCAGTAATTCAGGCCATTACTGGCAATCTGATAAAGCCATCAATTGAGATAAGAATTTGGGAATTTTAAAAGGTTTTTGTAGGAAACTGGTTAAGCGCTCTTTGGGTTTGTGAACCAGTAGGATAATAATAAGAAGGTTTTACATACATACATACATAAATTCACGCCTTTTTCCCACCGGGGTAATCAGAGACTATGGAATTCCTTCGAACCTGTAATATACACTAAATATTTAATCAATAACTTAAAGGATATAAATTATTATGTTACATCTTGTGGCACATTATAAAATGGAGCCTCAGAATTAATGAGAAAAAGACTAATTTATTTAACATTTACCTTGAATCCCTTATACGTCGCCATCTAGGTAACTATAATAGACCCTACACCCTTAACAATGCTTGTCGAAAAGATTGATAAAGGATGCGGTAAAATGTCAAAATTCTTGTTAAGTAACAATAAAATTATGTTTGGTTATCTTAACCTGGACAAGGGAATAAAGCTGTTGTGACGAGGATCATAATCTTGGTTATCAACGTCAGACCCGACATTTAAAGGCTATTTACAAAACAGATTATATATCTACCTACATGTTATACTACTACTAATTAATAATAATAGGTAATAAACACGCACACAGTGGGCTCATCCATTATAATCTTTGGGTGCTGTGGCGGATGGAGTGGTGGGGTACGGTCACGAGCATTAATATGTATACACTTTGGTACCATGTCACATTAACTTTTTTGACAAATTGAACTGTAAGTCTGACCAAATGTCAAATATGTTAGTGCGACAGAGTCCTAAAGGTACATTATATTGCTCATGACTGTACGTTAGCCCTTTGCTTGACGCATGCACAGGTACCTACCTCATATATTAAAATAACTCAAGGTTTAATTTTACTGCAATAACGGACTTGTCTGATCTCCCTATCCATCCTTAGAGAAGGCCCGTGCCCCAGTAGTGAGGACGTTTATGGGCTGATGATGACGATGAACGGACATGTGCCCACAGCTGCGTTCGTTGCTGTACTCGGAGCGCGTAAGCCGAACCAATGATATAACATGGTAGAGAGCTGTCTCCCCGAGCTAGTAGGTAGAGGTGTATAGTAAATTGTCGAACAAATCAATATAACTTGTTGTTTTTAGACGTCTTAATCTGATCATATCATCACTTTGTTATTTAAGTAAATTGTGGGCACTCTTTGTCTTCACTTATCACTATGTAACACATAAATGCTGTATTATGACTATCTGTTGTCCAAAATAAAATAAAATAAAAATAAATAAATAAATTATACGGCTCACCACCAATCACGATGCGCGATGGTCTAACAGAAAGCTCTGTGAGATGTGGGTACCTAGTTCATCTTGCGATGGATATACCTACTCTGACTACCCCGTGAGCTTATTTTATGTTTCTAGGTAATAAATATACCTACTTTATCAAGCACACAGTACGTACAAAAACAAGCAAAAATTATCACACAAAAGGTGGCTTTATTGGGAAATCCACCACTTCGACGGGGTCGGTATCCGGGTCCTAAAGAAACAGGCTGATAGCGAGACAAATCTACAAAACACACTTCAAATAAATGTTTTGCTCTTAGATTTTAGTTCAATTTCACCCAGTATAAACTAAAATGTTGTCAGCAAATGTCGACTATCGATACAGTCTCGCCTTGAGAGTCAGGAGCAAAATAAAAGCAAAGATCGAGTTGTCGTTCTGCCTGATAAGGATATCGTACACGCGTTCCATCAGCGTCTCGATAGCCAACGGTCTTTCCCAATGGACAAGTGAGTAATATTGAACCTTTTCTAATAAACACTTTATTTTGTTGGCATTTATGTAATCGACTATTATTATAGAAGTAATTGTGGTTCTGTGGTTCACTGGCTTGCTTCTAGCTTCAAAAGGTTTTTTCGATTCTGCTCCGCACCACCCAAATCCCCTGGTAGTTGCGGCTTCCGAATACATCCCGCTTAGGGACAGTACTGAAAAGTATCGGCGTCCGAAGGACGTAATATACGATCCCGATGATCCGATTACTCTAGCCATAGAGGCAGGCTATCAGCTCGCGACACGACACACTCAAGGATCCCGATACCGACCCCGCCGGCGTGGTCGACGATTTCCCTCAATCAGCGCTTATCGCTATCGCTAATTCTTTCAAATATTTTTCCTCTCAGACGACGCTCTGACCCGAGGTTCGCGCACAACTGGGCACCCTCAGGTCTGTTGTCTTAAACGTTGTACTGGGTGAGAGCCTTCAGCGCTCCCCATTTGTTCGGCCAAGTAGTTAATGCCATCTGCGGAAAATCTACAATAAGACAAGTAAAAAAAAACAAGGCTTTCTTTCCAAATGAAGAGCACCGGCTCGAACCCCGGTACCGCACTTGCACCAATGAGTTATTAATTTCGCGTCGGGGTTTGTATCGGAATTTTGACGTTTCATTTTCACGTTACAACGTCGCGCCGTGACGTGGTCTTTGGACAAGTCCATTGCAGTGAATTTGCAAAATTAATCCGCGAAAAAAATGCGTAAACTGTTCATCAATATTTGACAAGATTTAGCGCACGTATACAGTTGAACAGAACGCATTGAACACGTCCTAATTATTGAAAGTTGAAGAAAAATATGTATCCCGATAAATGCATTTTCTGTGGTGTGTGACCTAACCTGTATTGGGCTGACTTTCCATTCGCGGGTTGGAAGGTCAGACAGGCAGTATCATCAAGTTAGGTAAGTGGACCCTGTGAAAAACAGGATAACGCCTAGGGAGACGATGATGAAGAAAAATATGTACCTATCTCTTAATGAGAGTATCGGTTCATTGTTCATTCAAGCAGCTCTATCTAATTCGGCATTTCCAATGAGAAACGAGCCCGAAATTCTTTTACCGCCACCCGGACAGCGGATGGTAATGAATTACTTAGTAACCAAGTCCGCGACACTGCCTGACGCCGCAGAAAAGGCGGTAATTGAAAATAGCTCGCTTTTCATCGTTTCGGCGCATTGGGGATTGCCTTTTTATGACCCAATTTTTCACATCGCCCCCTTCCTTCATTTTGCCTGGCATCCTCCTTCGATTTAATATTCCTCTTTTATGGTAGAAAATGATTTATTAGAGTTGAAAGCCGCGCCGCCTCGATATGAGACTTAGCAAATTGTAGCCAGTGTCTGAATGTACCGCGCAGATATTTTTACAGCTTTTAGATCAACAAATGACCTCTTTGAAGGCATTGTCTCTAGAAGATTCAATTTTTAATATGCTTAATACATTAGTCTCGTGTTTACGGGTAACCGCTTTCTTTATAACTATTGTAATCAAATAGTTAATCCAGGGTCAAATTACTTTATCGTTGACGATCCACTACACCTTTTACTTTTTTTTCTCAGCGCAGGGCGTCGTCTGAGAGGAAAATATTTAACGGAAATCGTCGACCACTCCGGCGGGGCCGGTATCGGAGTTTACGACCCACGACAGTATTTACAACACGATAGTATACATATGGCATAGATTTGTTATGACGTTTAGTAAAAAGTATCTCATTTGACTAAGGGTTAATAAACTTATCTCAGCTGAGACTGCCCTCATGATCATGCTCAAGTCCCTGTCTCAAAGCTGAGATTGGTTTATTAATTCCACCCTAAGTTTAATCATTTAGATAAATACAATATTTATACTGTATTGTGATAAATGATTGTAAATACTTACCTAAATATATCAAAGAACCCCATTAAGTAGGAACAAGTTTATACCTAAAGGTGAATACAAACGCTGTTCGCAATGTTTGAATCCGCCAGCAAACATTTAATATCGAAAAGAATATTTATTTATTTATTTTTTACAGTTTTACATTCAGCCATTACAGTAAAAACCAATTCGACTGAAACAAACACATATAAGACATAACAATTATTATTATTTAACTTGAACAATAGCGAAATGCCACATCTGTGAATTATTATATAATTATCTTGTTGTAGAATTTCCTTTTCAAAAAAGGAATTCTAAATGTACTAAGCAAAGCCAGCGGGCTGATAGCCAGTGTAAATAAATACTTAATTGAAAAAACGAATCTGAATATTCATCTTATGAAGGTGAAAAACTCATTTACAAACGCGAGGGGCGGCCGCAGCTAGGTTTTCATACAGTACAGGGCATCCATAATAATGAAGACCTGCCGCGTATTCTCATAGCCAACACAGGGTCGGAACCAGCGAAAATGTTGTCGACTAAGACATATCCATACTAATTAAAACACATAATAACGGGTTCTTACCGCGTTTGAAATAGGGATATGAGACTCCCGATATTTCGACACTGTTGCAAGTGCCATGATCACGGGATGACTGATGAGATTGGAGTGGAGTAGGTAGATCCATAATTTTCTACGGGCAGACATATCTGTCTACCCTCTTTCTTTGCTGCTTGTTTATGTATTTGATATCGGAATGTTCGGAACCATCTGAACTCAAAACAATGTATATCCATACTAACAGAATAATGCCAAACAATCTTTTCGGTTACCTTTTCGTGCTTGAAACGCTGAATCGATTTAGATGGAATTTGGTATGGAGATAGTTTGGGACCCGGGAAAGGACATAAGTTAGTCTTTATCCTGGAAATCATTCCTTGAGGGGGTGAAAACGCGGTGGAACAAAAAAATGCCGCGCAGGATAATCGAAGTTCACTACGGACTTAAGTAAATTAGTAAATTGGGCTAAGTATAAAAAAAGGTTAACGGTTAAAATAGTAAAAAGTTCTACATTGTATTAAACGGTCCCCAAAATTAATTTAATATTAAGAACCTACTTATCATTATATAATTCAGAAAGAGGTGATATAAAGCCATAAGTGCAACCAACAGCATCACGATCAGTTTTTGGATTTATGGAACATAATTAAAATATATCAGGGTAAACCAAATCCATAATATAAACAGTTTAATGCATATAAACTACTACTAATACTGTTATATGCTTCGTTACTCCTCCGATACAGAGTGTTAGTGTCATCATAACGAAAACTTTGAGGGATGATTGAGCCTGATTCTGAGTAGATATCAAGTGGAATTTTCCGTCGCAAAAGTATGGTGGAACTGAAAATAGTTAAAAAAACACTAAATTTTTCATTAATTTTGCGACGGAAAATTTCACTTGACATCAACTCAGAATCATGGTCTGAATCATCTCCCTCAGTGTTCGTTACGGTGTCACTAACACCCATATCTACTTGTACGGCTACCTGTGTACGTACTTGTACGGGGTGTACCTAAGTGACATCGTAACGAATACTGAGAGGGATGATCCAGCTCATTTCTGGGTTAATATCAAGTAGAATTTTCCGTCGTAAAATTCATGATATTTTAATTCTATACTTTTGCGATGACACACAACTAACATCCTGTATATTATTAATTACTTACCAACTAATTTTGTAGGTAAAATGTTTCTCTTCAAAGTAACCTGATTAAAGTTTTAAGAAATATGTATAGTTATTAGGTACTTAGTTAAAAATAAAATACAATATAAAAACTAACAAAAGGCCTTTATTGGATAAACTTAGTATGATGGATTAGACTACCCCAGAGGCCTTTCAATATTACTAGGGGTAATTTATATTCTACAGAAAATAGACTCCTAAATGTAACAAGATTATAGTAAAATGTCAGGGCCAATTTAATAAAACAATGTTAAATAATTTTGGTGTGGAATACTAAAAACTAAAGAATGTGGGATGTCACTGGTAGGTCAAAAAATGAGTTGCTGTTTGACCTATACTCGTAAAAGAAAAATATGTCCAATAATGTTCAGATACGTGTGAATACCTCAGGGCATTTGTATTCAAAGAAAGTTCCAGTATAGATTAAAAGAATAATACTACGTATATAACGGTAACTGTCTGCCCCGCACCGATTCATATGAGGCGCCGACCTCATCCCCTCTGGGTTTTAATTTAGGCGTAACTCGTAAGCCAGGTTGATGTATTGATGTACAGGCCGGTTTTGAGAAAGGTGGACGTCACCAGATTAATATAATACATAAACTGCCTATATACGTCTCACTGCTGGGCACAGGCCTCCCCTCAATCAACCGGAGGGTTATGGAGCATACTCCACCACGCTGCTCCACTGCGGGTTGGTGGAGGTGTATTTACGGCTAATAGCCGGGACCAACGGCTTAATCTGCCCTCCGAAGCATGGAATCATCTTACTATTTCAGACAATCAGGTGATTCAAGCCTGAAAAGTCCTTACGAGATTGGTCTATTAATACCACCCTAAGTTAGTATAGTCAGCTACTGGCTCCGTCTCTGCAGCACTCGGGTTGATGTACAGGCCGGTTGTAATGGAGAGGCTGCATCTGTCGCCAGATTAATAGCCGCGACGTGACCTTCACACGTACAGGCTTCGAACATGCGCAGCTGCCGAATACTGCTACATTCATGGATGTGCTTAACACAGGGATGGCGAACCTTTATATAGGAAGAGAGAAACATGTATTATTTTTGACACGGCCTACCGATACATTACAATAACATCACATCACAAGACTTCGTCTATCGTGTGTTGTGAGGTGGAATACCAACCTTATCAGTCCTGGTGTCAGGGTTACTATTGAGCCGCCAAAGGCCCCTGACATAGCTCATGTAACGACTACTAACTTGCATCAGTAAGTATTATATATACAAGAATGATCTAGAGTTGTGTTAAATGAAAGAACTACAAATGTGTACTATAACGTATGTATAAAAAGTAGAGTAAGTGCTGTGTATAGAATTAAATTAGCGTTCGCAAAAATATACAGGGTGTTAGTGACATCGTAACGAAAACTTTGAGGGATGATTCAGGCCATGATTCTGAGTTGATATCAAGTGGAATTTTCCGTCGCAAAAGTATGGGACGGAAAATAATTTAAATAAGCTCTAAAATTTTCATGACTTCTCCGACAGGAAATTCCACTTGATATCGACTCAGAATCATGGTCTGAATCATCCCCTTCAGTATTCGTTACAGTGTCACTAACACCCATACCTACTTGTATGGCAACTGTATGTACTTGTATGGGGTGTAAGTGACATCGTAACGAATACTGAGAGGGATGATTCAGCTGATTATTCTGAGTTAATATCAAGTGGAATTTTCCATCGCAAAAGTATAGAATTGAAAATAATTTAAAAAAAACTAAAAAAATAACATGAATTTTGCGACGGAAAATTCCACTTAATATTAACTCAGAATCATGGTCTGAATCATCCCTCTGAATATTCGTTACGATGTCACTAACACCCTGTATAATTCTGTAAGTCATTTCAGTAGGCACCTAGGGTACAGATCCCTTTTAAAAATGCAAAATTCATTGTTGTTCTGTCTGGAAATGAGAGGTTAAGATAATTTGCATCGTTCAATAAAAAAAAAAATACTTTAAAGGAAAATGCACTATCTAAGAAAGTAAAGCACAAGCCATCTTGTTTTAAAAAATAAAACCTCTTAAACTGTTCCACAGTATCAAGAAAACTTCCAGTGAAAGTCAGTCACCGTAATTGGATACAGTTTACAGGGTCTGTATCGACCTTAGTTATAAACTTTCTAAGCTAGTGAAGTTCAAATCTCCCGAAGGAGGGAATAGGTACTTGCGATATTCATCCAATATGAACTCACTTAAAATGCCGATAGATCCAAGATATTAAGCTTACATAATTCATCTTAAAAATTGATGAAAATCCCCGTGTTCACAAATTCCCCGAAGCAGATTGTTACTTTAATCTTTTATTCTCACTGTAAGGGATTCTTTTCGTCTTCATTAGTCATTCTTTAGAAGAGATAAAATGATTTATTAGGGAAGCGGGAAGTTTTCGGGGGTTGCGTCACGATTGATGTGAGTTCTATGCAAATGAGTGAGTTTTTCTGACACTTTGGCTGAATATAGTCGCATGTGGAGGACGATTTTGTACTTCTTCCCGTTTTCCTGAGTTAAAGTAGCGATGTTTTTATGATTATGGTATTTATCTCTTTGTGTGACTGAGTAATATTTATTTTATTAGTATGCGCAAGTGACAAATTGCACTATGTGGCCCTTTAAGACTCCCAATAGGCTCAAATGTCCGCACATTTCCGTCGTGCATTTTAGTAGAAAATCGGCTGAAATTAGATGACTTATGGAAATATGAGACAGAAGTTGTCTTTTACAACACTATTGAAATAAACGGCAGCAGGGAACGAAGTTCTTGTTTTCCCAACTATGTATACCTAGATGGAAGGACATGCTAGATATTGTGTGATATTGAGAGCGTACTCTAAGCCATAAACCAATTCAAATGCATAACATAACATAAACAGCCTATATACGGCCCACTGTTGGGCACAGGCCTCTCCTCAATTAACCGGAGGGGGTATGGAGCATACTCCACCACGCCGCTCCAATGCGGGTAATTCAAACTCAAACTAAAAAAATATATTATCTTTTTCAGTACGTCACATAGAAATACACTTTGAATTGTCATTTTTGATACAAATGTGTATGTAACAACAAGTGTGTAGGTATGTAAAAATAATGGCGAGCGCCCATACAAGTTTTTATTTAAGTCCAAATTACAGCGTCTATTCATCAAAAATATCTAAAATGAGTCTATATGTGTTCTTAAACATATTAGTCTTAAAATAAACGCACGGGAAACCCTAGGACAGAAATTATTATTAGTTTTGTTTTGAGGTTATGTTAACACGCCATCATCTTTATCTTCAGTAATAATACCTACTTAGGTATGTGAAAGAGAAAGAAGATAGGTATGTGGGGCTTGGGTGGGTAAGAAAAGTGATTGGTAGCTAACTCCCTACTTAGTAGGTAAGCAACTGTAGGTAGGTACTTACCGTGTAAACTCGGCTTAATAAATTAAAAGACAATTCTTTCTTAAGTAGGCACCCTAAAGGAATTACTGCATGAAAAAACTTAAAGAGTCTAGTATTTATTTGCAAACTTAATTAGGTTCTCCGTATGCTAGAGTTGTAACCCGTCTCTCTTAGGGTCGACGCAAATCAAACGGATAAATGCTCATGCAGGTTGGGGCGATCTGCTCCCTAACATACCATTATAAGACCATAGAATCACCTGATTTTTCGAAAGTAAGATGATGCTTCAGAAGGCACGTTAAGCCGTTGGTCCTGATTACTACTTACAGATGTAAGTAATCGTTACATGAGCCATGACAGGGGCCTTTGGCAGCTCAATAATAACCCTGACACTAGGGTTGATTAGGTTGGTAATCCACCTCACAACCCACACGATAGAAGAAGCCAAAACCACTTTTGACACGAATAGTTGACAATTACCTTTTGTATATGTCTTCAAAGAAAACTATCAAATTATATTAATTTTATTGTAATTTGACGTTTCCTTAATATCAGTGTTATAAGGTTTAATTTGACGTGCTGGTTTCCGTTTATTATGAGTTTGACGCTGGCAAATGTGATTTAATAACTGGCCTCTTAATCAGCTCCTGTCGCCACAACCGCTTATGTCGATTCCACAATATTAATATGTCGCATATTGTCGCATTAAGTAAAACCACGTAAGCGTGTTTTTGGAAAATCACGTCACCTTCAAGATCAAGTCAATGTGACAGTTCTTAATATAAAAACACGGATTGCAGAATGCACTCTACGTATATAAGAAGTATAAAGTAAATAGCATTGTCACTTTTGAGTCATCATCTTTACCTCCTAGCATTATTAACCTGAAGATGTGACAGGTCTGGTTTTTTACAGCGGCTGCCTGTCTGACCTTCTAACGCGCGCGTCGCGCAGGGAAAACCACCCCAATACAGGTTAGATCACATACCTCCGAAAATGCATTTCTCGGGAATGTGGGTTTCGTCACGATGTTTTCCTTCACCGCTGAGCACGTGATAATCATTTATGATTCAAACATGAATTCGAAAACAGATTCGACAATCATTGGTTTAGGCCTGTGCTGGATTCGATCCTGCGACCTCAAAGTGAGAGCTACCCCAACTTTGTAATTTTTGAGTGTTTTTAGAAAATGCTCTCTTCACCGCTGCGCTTGGTCTGCGCTGATCCTAACCCGTCTCTTTTATTTAGTTCCGTTTTTTATCTCGCTCCTAGTTTTTGCCGCAGCTTCGTCAAGCTAAACAGATGTTGCATTTTAAAAATGTACTAAGGAAAAGGTTCTTTAAAATACTTAGCGAGATAGTTTAATAAGAATGGCGGGATAAAATGTAGGTTAAGTATTTTTATTTTATGTTTACGGTTTCAATCATCATCAATTTAAGAGCCACGCTCTTGTCGGTGAAGCATTTTCCATTCCAGTCTATCAAAGGCCAATTCCTTGACTTCCCTATAAGACACGACGTTAACCTTTTCAATACGTTGACGGTTTCAATAGGGGATAAAAAATATAGAGAATGCTAAAATGCTAATCTATCTACGCAGCGCCAAGTCCAGACCATTCAAGTCGCTGAGAAGAAAATGCTTCGGTGGATGTGCGGAGTGACGATGCTCGACAAAATCCGTAACGAATACGTGCGCGGCAGTCTCGGCGTACGCGACATCTCCGAAAAGCCACAAGAGAGCAGGCTCCATTGGTCTGGGCACGTAAAAAGAAGACCTCCCGATTTTGTGGGTAACGTTACAGCCAATCTAAACATACCAGGGCTTAGACCAAGAGGACGACCAAAAATAAGATGAGCGGATGTGGTCAAAAAGGACCTGTGCATGTGCAATGTCTCCGAGAACGACACGTTTGATAGAGCGAAGTGGAAGAGAAGTACGAAGAAGGCAGACCCCACCATCAGATGGGAATAATAAATGCCAAGGAGAGAGAGAGAGAGAGAGAGAGCTAATCTATTTCTAGATTAGCATTTTATAATTTATCTTTGACCCAGTCAAGTACCCAATTTCCCGCTGGTGGTGCTACCAGGGCGTCCTAATGAGATACGGACCTTGGAGGTATACTCACAGTTTATTTTTTACACTATCATTCCATTAGGGTTATTTAGCTTATCCAGTAGCAACTTGCGTGGTGTGTTTGCTTAGGACTCGGCGGTTGTAATGAAAGGATAACAAGCCGCAGTTGATTTCATCCCCTTTTGGCTTAGATTAGTGACTCGAGGGGGCGAGCCACAAGCTGGTAACAGACGGATAGGACTGAGAAAAAGCGGTTTAAGAGACATACAATAAACTCAATTTCCTAATCCCGAATAGGCCACTTTCGATAAGAAATCCATAGATGGATCTTCCCGAACATTGTTTAAAAACCGACAGAGATTGTCTCTTTTCTAACATTGTGTATTTACCATACATCTGCGCACCTTAATATATTTTATGGTGCAAATTCCTGTAAACACTATCTACTTTTACTTTAAGTAAAAAGTAGATGGTGGTGTCGTGGTGGTGGTTTTTTGTAGTTTTTTCTTTTCTTATCCTATAAAATGACAGGTATAACTAGTACAAAGTGACGAAAAAAGTGAAGTGGTATAACTTAAATAAAAAAAATGCTGTGTACAGGAAAAACCACCAATATACCGATATAATCAATAACCATCGTAAAATTGACCTTCAACAAGTGCACATTTAACAATAACGCAGATTAAAACAACAATAGATTTTGTTTTTTTTTTATTTATGGGTTGATGATCACTTGTTTATTTAACATGGTCCATTTTATCAATCTTAGGACTTCGTATCCAAAGTGGCTGCAAGTTATCTTCTGATTACCTACTTGGCTCTACAGGTGAGTTTAGGGTAGTATGTACTTGTTATTTACAGAACGCCCACTTTAGTACAATTAGTGATTATATTTCAATGTAGACATACCTACATAAACTCACGCCTATTTCCCACCGGGGCAAGCAGAGACTATAGAATTCCATTTGCTTCGATCGTGACACACTTCTCTTGCTTCCTCCACATTCATCAATCGCTTCATACACGCGTGCCGGTTCAATTAAACTTTTTCTAAGGACATCTCCAATTTGGTCATCGTAAGTCCTTCTCGGTCTTCCTCTGCCAGCCCTACCATCAACTTTTGCTTTATATACCGCTTTTGCAATTCTATTATCCTTCATCCGCTCTACGTGTCCAAACCAACCTAACATTCTCTTCTCAATCTTAGTCACTATATCGTCTTTTACACCACATCTCTGTCTTATCACACTGTTTCTCACTCTATCACTCAACTTCACACCGCATATGCTACGCAAAGACCTCATTTCTACGGCATTGATCCTACTTTCATGCTTCTTCTGCCATACCCAACATTCACTACCGTACTTCAGCGTAGGGACAAGCACTGCATTGTGAACAGCCATCTTCGCATCTTGCGAGATACATTGGCTACTAACAACTGCAATGTAGATAACTTTTATAATCATAGAGCAACACAGACTTCTTGTTTACAATTGTTTCCATCCATGGTACGAGTTAGGTCTGTCAAAGAGAAAAAAAGACGATCAATAGCATTGTGATGTGTCAGTCGAAATGCGCAATTTTATGTGGTGTTACATTATGTATGTAACTTTAACGTCGTCCAACCGAAGCCCTTAGCTCCTTATAAAGTCAGGCACGTACCAAGCCCTGTGGTCATTATTCTCCACATCGAAGTCTCCAGCTTTACATACACTCAAAAATCTTTTGTCGGCATTTACCTTTTTGACAAAGCTCACCCACTTTTATCCTAAGAAAACAAACTTGCTCGAGCCGTCCCTATAGCCCAGTGAGTTTGTTATTTAACTCTGGATACATTATACGAGGCGTATTGTATGAGGTCCCTTTTGTGGTGAGCAGAGTAAGCCGTCAGACGACAACTTGGAGATATTTACTCTTGATATTGATGTCCGTAAGTAGACAGAATGATCAGGTACTTCGTGGCTTCCGTTCGTTGACGAACTGTCAACGTATCATATAATATTATATGGAAGCGCTCTACTTAGTTTGACAGTTTTCTATGAAGATATTAACACGAGTCTGTACTTTAGATAGGTAATCATACACTGCTGTATTTCATAATGTGTTAATGGCGGTTCACCATCTAAGTTTAATTTAAATTAAACCTGTTATTTTCTTCTCCGCCGAAAAGGAAAGGGATGGGTAATCTACAGACATAAAAATTATGGAATACACGTAAATTTTTGGCAGAAATTTAAAAAGCCATTCCAATGTTTTATATTGGCCAATAACCCGATAGAATTAGGTTGACAGCACACGTCTAACAGAATGCATATGAGCAAAATGCCTATTTTATTCGCCCGGGTTATTCTTTCATTTTAAAATTGACAGTTGGCAATCATCCGTCCCTTTCCTTTTCGGTGTATAAGAAAATGACAGGTAGGTATAACTTCAAATAAAATTAGGAGGTTTCTGTAGGAATCTGGGCCATTATGTTGTATAGATTTGAACATATTTATTGACTGGTCACATATATTAAGAGACATTATACAGAATAATAAGGGCCCTCACAGGGCATTGCAGAAGTAACAAGCACCTATATAGAATGGACCTGACAGTGTACCCGAAGCCGAGCACTGGGAGGCCACATAATGGATCTCCGGGAGATCATGGAGCTTCCTCCCAAAAATACGTTCGATCTAATCGAACGGATTGGTCTGGAGGAGGAGTTTAAAATGTATGTAGGGATTTGGTCACGATAGGTCGCAGTGGCCATTCGGGCTGCGTCAGTTCGAGCCCTTTCAGACACGAATAATAAAAATAATACCCATAGAATAATACAACGTAGAGAACGGTAACTCTCTACGCCGCAAAAAATCGTATCGGACGTCAAGCTAGATTTACATCGTCCCCGCGGGGACGGCTATAATAGTAAGTCTTATCACGCGGACTGTCTGTCTCGCTTACATGTACGGTCACGAGTACTAATATGTATATACTTTGAAACCATATCACATTGACTTTTTTGACAAATTAAACCGTAAGTCTCATTAAATGTCAAAGATGATAGTGCGACAGGGTTCTAAAGTGGGTACGTGATATTGCTCATTACTGCACCGTTACCGTTCAGAATGAGATGTTTGTTAAAAGCGTCCGGGGTCTTAGAAAATGTAAGGTAGTACTGGGGGGTTAAAAGGGCCACATAAAAGCAATTCATAGTAGTATATTTTAATTCAATTTTTATTTCATTTCTAGTGACTAGGATTGAGAAGGGGATGTTAGGTTGGTTTGGACACGTAGAGCGGATGAAGGATAATAGAATTGCAAAAGCGGTATATAAAGCGAAAGTTGATGGTAGGGCTGGCAGAGGAAGACCGAGAAGGACTTACGATGACCAAATTGGAGATGTCCTTAGAAAAGGTTCAATACGATCTACTCTGAACCGGCGTGCGTGTATGAAGCGATTGATGAATGTGGAGGAAGCAAGAGAAGTGTGTCAGGATCGAAGCAAATGGAATTCTATAGTCTCTGCTTACCCCGGTGGGAAATAGGCGTGAGTTTATGTATGTATGTATGTAAAAGCAATTCATCTAAGAAAGCAATATTGCAATTTGACATTTGCGCATATAAAAGTAAGTGTCAAATAGCAATACTGCTTTTTTAGATGAATGGCTCCAATGTGACCATTTTAACTCCAGTGATTTAAAAAATCTGCATACACTGCAGTGATTTCATAAATGTTTCAGTCGCTAAGTAATCTTAACACAGATAATCTTTTGATTCAAACCTTCGACAAACGTGATAGACCGGACATATTTTTATCTGTTCCTTTCCTCCAGTACGTATATAACAATCTACGCTACTTCTTAGAAATTTTGCGGTTCGCTTGCGAGCTAATATCAGGGTAACAATTTTCATACGAGTTACCACCCAGCTCGCGAGTTAAGAAGAATCCCTAACAAGTTCCTTCTAGAATGAAACTTTTAATCGTCGGTTGGGAAGTTTCAGCCTCTTGCTGGCAAGATATTATCCGCAAGTAAAGTGGGCAATATAATTACATCACTTGGTTTTTGAATAGGATTCCGTGTCATGAATACGTAATGAAATCGGTGACTGTAATAATACGCTAGATTACGACTCAATCGAGTGTTTAGAGAATAGAATTGGACCGAATGAATGGTCAGATTATCGTTCATTCAATTGGAATTGTGAACTAACTTGGGTTGTTCATAAATTTTGACTTCGATTTTTGAAAAATATTACACTCCCTTTCTTTCCCCAGAAAATCTAAATGATGTAATAGTGATACCAATAAGCTAACAGTTAGGTTAGGTTAGGTTAGGTCCATTAAAACGCTGCGCCGTGGTTACTCTCCGTCATTTCACCAACTAAGTATAAATCATAACGACTTGCCATTTAGCAACGCTATAATTTCTTATAACCTTTCTTATTCCGGAGTCGTGGTAGCCCAGTTGGTAGAACGCTTGCCTCTCATTTTGAGATCGCAGGTTTGACTCCAGCACAGGTCTAAACCAATGATTGCCGAATTTGTTTTCGAATTCATTTTTGGATCATAAATGAGTATCACGTGCTCAGCGGTGAAATGCATTTTAGAAAGGTATGTGACCTAACTTGTATAGGGCTGGTTTTCCCTTCGCGGGTTGGAAGGTCAGACAGGCAGTCGCTTCTGTCAAAAAACCGGACCTGTCAAATCTCCAGGTTAGGCAAGCGGACCCTGTGAGAAACGGGATAATGCTAGAGAGATGATAATTTCTTATAACGTTGCTATGACACAATGGAGCGCCTACAAATATGTGGCTTGGTGTCCTTTAAAAATACCAGACAAAAAAAAAACCCGGAAATCAAAACCGCCAACAAGTAAATAATTCCCAGAATCTTATTTGAAAACACACCAATTACTCTCAAATTCTAGTAGCCTTGTAAAAATCATCTTTGGTAAACGATTCGATAAAACGACAATGAAAATGAAAAATAAATATTGTTACCATTGAGATTGGTAAAACATTATTAAATTGGAGCCATTACGGGTAAAACAATTACGTAACTACCTTGTTTGGATTCGGAATGGAACTCGAATAAATTACGTTATGAGAACAGTTACTAATTCTATTATAGTATTTTGATTCTTGTTAGTCTGTAAGAAGACAAGTTGATACTATGATATTGATATTGTAACAAGAAGATGGCGTAACTTCAGACCCAGAGGGAGTTATGTGGACAACGGGTAAAGAATATTTCCTGTGGTTCACCTGGGTGAACTATGGGAAAAATATCATCCCCGTGGTTCATTTGGGTGGACTACAGGAAAAAAAAATCCCCCGTGTCTCACCTGGGTAATGGAGGCTTGAAGATTTGACAGGTCCGGCTTTTTACAGAAGTAACTGTCTGTCTGACCTTCCAACCCGCAGAGGGAAATCCATCCCAATACAAGTCAGGTCACATACCTCCGAAAATGCATTTCTCGAGAATGTGGATTTGCTCACGATGTCACCCTTCAAACATGATTTCGAAAACAAATTCGGCAATCATTGGTTTAGGCCTGTGCTGGATTCGAACCTGCAACCTCAAAGTGAGAGGCAAGCGTTCTACCAACTGGGATACCACGGCTCACCACACATACACAAACAAACCTCGAACCTCGGCTCAGGGCGTAGTCTGAGGGGAAGAATATTGAAAGGATTAATCGACCCTAATGGGTCGATAGCGATAAGCGCTGAATGAGGGAAATCGTCGACCACGCCGGCGGGGTCGGTATCGGGGTTCAACTCACTGGAGGCGAGCATAAATACTGCCAACAAAATGATGCTAAAATAATGACTTGCCTCACTGGCGTATATTCGAGATAACGTTGAGGCGCCGTCTAAGAATACCCATTTTGAGGTGAGTTCGAGGTGTTTTTTAGGGTCGCCTCAACTGAGAATGGATTCCAGAAAGGTTTGAGTCAACATCTTAGAATACGCGTGTTAGTAAAACCTACTCACCTTTTTGTAGATTTGCTTCAAAAGATATATAAGCCTCTACTGGGGCTAAATTCAAGAGATTACATTGGTTGAGTACCTATCTAACTGATATAAATGTTTTTTTTTTGGTTTGGTTTTCCCCGAAGGGCAAGAGCCATGTCTTATTTTTTTTTCTTAATGATGATTAATGAAATGATGAAAGGTGATGACGATGAATGATGAAACCTAAGCCCCCACACTCGAAGCAGACTCCTACTCCGAACCCCAAACGACTTAACTCAAAAGTCCGCATAAACTTTCGAGTTAAAGCGGCTTGTTGGCACGAAGCAAAAATAGGAACACTTTGTTTATTGAATGTTCCGATACAATAATACTATCGCGAATGTTTTCCGACTAACTTAATGCGATCATTAACTACAAAACACCACTTCGTATTAATTATTTAGATTATTCAACGAAGAAAGCAACCGTACCGTTCCCGTTCCCGCCAAAAAATCCCAAATATAAATGATGGTAGTCCATTCTATGAGTGTTCAATTTGAAAAGGTTTAATATCGCTGTCAGTTGGCAAAGTCCCCAACGATATCCTTATCGGACAGAAGCACGATCTCGACAAGCATTTTGCTTTTATTTTTGTTCCTCACTCGTGAACTGGATTCAGCAAGATTGAAATTGCTAGTCGCCTCGCTTATCGGTTGATTTTTAGATTTGCCTTCATCGGATTTTCGTTTCCATTTAACGAATAGGTGCCGTACTATATATTATGTTTATTAAGATTTGTATCTTTAGATATTGGCAAAATATGCATATGTATAATACGTTATACGTAAGTATACTGAGTACCCCCTCCGGTTGATTGAGGGGAGGCCTGTGCCCAGCAATGGGACGTATATAGGCTGTTTATGTATGTAAGTATACTGAGTGTTAGTGACATCGTAACGAATACTGAGGGGAATGATCCAGACCATGATTCTGAGTTAATATCAAGTGGAATTTTCCGTCGCAAAATTATTCATATTTTGTTTTGTTTTTTAAATTATTTTCAATTCTATACTTTTGCGACGGAACATTCTACTTGATATCAACTCAGAATCATGGCCTGAATCATCCCTCAAAGTTTTCGTTACGATGTCACTATCCGCTATCTAGCGGAATTTCCTGTCAAAATATTTATGGGATTATTTTTTTTATTTTCAGTTCGTTACTTTTGCGACGGAAAATTACACTTGATATCAACTCAGAATACTGGTCTCAATCATCCCTTAAAGTGTCACAAACAGCCTATACTTATATGGGACTGATATGTTGTGTCCTTATGTCAAACCATATATCTTATTAATGTCACTTTTAGAAATCTTTTGCAACTTGATAAACCCCCGAGTTCGGACATTATACAAAATTTTATATATGCAGTGATGCTGTTCAGTAAGGTAAAGTGAGTACCTATAAATATTAATCAGTAGATAGTTATAATGTAAGAATAACTAAGTAGGTACTCTACTCCATGATAAAACTTGATGCACACAATTTTGAAATGTTCGGGTTATAATGCACGTGTTCACACAGAAATTCACCACGGCAAAGAATATAATAATACTCTGCCGTGGCGCGTTTTCATCCAAGCTCCTGCTCTTCGGTCCGTCATGCTCACACTTAAGTGTTATTAACAGCAGCATACAAGCATTAGACATTTTAAGTTTCCTTAGCGGAACATAGATGCTAATTCCTGTACAGACCATCTTATTTTATTTTAAGTTATACCTGTCATTTTCTTCTCCACTGAAAAAGAAAGGGACAGGTAATCGACAGGCATGAAATTTATGGAACACATGTCAATTTTAGGCAGAAATCTAAAACAACCCTCTAAAAATTTTACATCAGCCAATAACCCGACAGTATTAAGCTGACAGCACACGTCAAACGGGTTGCATATCAGCGAGATACCTATTTGATCCGCCCGGGTTATACATTCATTCGCTGATTCATTTTAAAATTAACAGACGTCAATCATCAGTCCCTTTCCTTTTACGCGGATAAGAAAATGACAGGTATAACTTAAAATAAAATTAGGTGTCTACAGGAATCGGGGCCATAGACAATTTTCGTCAAATAGTTATTCCAAAAAGAATCTAAGTAGGTAATCTAATCAACTCAGCTTGAAAACCAAGAGGAAATATAAAAGATAGAGATTAAAATTTCTCCGTCTAAGCATTCATTGGACACCTTTGGGGTTTCTCGCAAAATGAACTCAGAAAATAGGACGAAAGGAACAAAGAAATGTTTTGGTGCACGCAAACTGCATCTACTCGGAGCAACGCAGTCAGCTTATCCGCTTACCTCAGCTTAACCACTTTAGACTACAATTTCACTCCCGACAAATGTATGTTTGGAACAAAAAGTAAACAGTTTTCTTTCAAGTTTGTGAATTCCACAAATTAATATCTCGCAAAGAAGCTTAGTTTCTTCGGTGCATTATTAAAGAATATTTTCGTATAAAATATTTAAGTTTCGAAAATATAAATTGATGCGAAATAAAGATTTTTGGAAAGTTGAAAGTCAAAGATAAACTAATAGATGAAGGGCGATATATTCATCGTTATTTGTTATCACGTTCTGTGAAAAGTTCTAATAGCTGCCTCTTATTGGAACTTTTCTTCAACTGATCGCATAGGTGAATATTTTTCTGATAATGAGGATTTGGCTGTCATACCAACTACCAAGAAAGTTGGCGACTATGCGGCTTACTGGGGACGACTAATCGTCTAGTCGGTCAAAACCCTAGTCGGCCCTTGCTCAGTTTATGTAAAATGTTGCCTTTCCTAAAAATCCTCGGTTTCGCGGAATAAAAATCTCCTCCATAAGTTTACAGCGTAGAAAATGTTTATCTTTAAAAATAGTATGTAATCCAAAATATCGGCTCTGGTACAAGTTGTAAGGGCAATTTATTGTAGGGTCTGGTATATCCTTATTTATTGGCAAGTCGCGTTAAGGGTACCGATGGGTCTATTTATTTATAAAGACCGTGTTGTCTGCAACGGAAAGGTTTTTATCTCCCGGCTCAAATTTCCCTGAGTTATCCGTAATATGAGAATGATCATCTGCTTGGCTGATAAGGTGCACTCGACAAAAAAGGGTAGGCTATATTGATTTTAGTAGTCGAGCTTGCGCCTTGGGGAAAATAGGTGTCTAAAGACTCACAAATGATCACTTGAGAATAGCTCGGTACCTAAGTGCGGAAACTCTTGGTCTATGGGCTCAGTCTATTTGGCTAATTTCTTGAGCCTTAAGAAATCTTTAGAAAAAAATATAGTCTTATACGAATCTCGGCCATTTCGGCTACAGAGAGACCATTACCGTATAAGTGTGAGCAAGACAGTCAACCCCGCGCGCGCCCCCTTTCTCCTTATGGTCATTTAGACTAAAGTATGGCCCTGGAGGGGGTGAGGTCTAGTTCAGCACCAATACGAATTGGTGCGGGGCGGAAAGTGTCAATTATATACTATACGTTGTATTATTCTTTATTCTATGCTACTGTCATTATCAAACGAGATTGTTAACTGATTCGATAACCAGCTTGACGACGCATCAACTGTGGCGCCATCTAGTTGATTGGACGTGATTTTTTTTTTTTTTGTTTTTGTTTTCCCCGAAGGGTAAGGCAAAGGGAACTATGCCCATACAGCCATGTCTGACGTATTTTTTTTCTTGATGATTAATGAAATGATGAAAGGTGATGATGATGAAACCTAAGCCCCCACCCTCGGAGTAGACTCCTACTCCGAACCCCAAACGAATTAACTCAAAAGTCCGCATAAACTTTTGAGTTATGAAGCGGCTTCCTGACACGAAGCGAAAATAGGCAGATACACTTTGTTTATTGAATACTCCAATATAATAACACTCGCGAATGTCTTCCGACTAACTTAATGCGATCATTAACCACAAAACACCACTTCGTATTAATTATTTAGATTATTCAATGAAGAAAGCAACTGTCCCGTTCCCGTTTCCCGCCAAAAAGCCTGATTGGACGTGAGTGAAGGCACTCTGGCGGAACGTCAAACTGACAGCGCCCCATAGTAATTTTTTTTGGCAAGGCAAAGGGAACTATACCCATACAGCTATGTCTTATATATTTTTTCTTAGTGATGATTAATGAAATGATGAAAGGTGATGACAAAGAATGATGAAACCTAAGCCCCCACCCTCGGAGTAGACTCCTACTCCGAACCCCAAACGAATTAACTCAAAAGTCCGCATAAACTTTTGAGTTATGAAGCGGCTTCCCGGCACGAAGCGAAAATAGGCAGATACACTTTGTTTATTGAATACTCCGATATAAAAACACTCGCGAATGTCTTCCGACTAACTTAATGCGATCATTAACCACAAAACACCACTTCGTATTAATTATTTAGATTACTCAATGAAGAAAGCAACTGTCCCGTTCCCGTTTCCCGCCGAAAAGCCCTAATTGATTGGACGAGAGTGTCAAACTGACAGCGCGCCATAGTCATTTTTTTGGCAAGGCAAAGGGAACTATACCCATACAGCTATGTCTTATATATTTTTTTCTTAGTGATGATTAATGAAATGATGAAAGGTGATGACAAAGAATGATGAAACCTAAGCCCCCACCCTCGGAGCAGACTCCTGCTCCGAGCCCCAAACGAATTAACTCAAAAGTCCGCATAAACTTTAGACTTAAAGCGGCTTGTTTATTGAATATTCCGATATAATAACATTATCGCGAATGATTTCTGACTAACTTAATGCGATCACTAACCACAAAACACCACTTTGTATTGATTATTTAGATTATTCAATGAAGAAAGCAACCGTCCCGTTTCCGTTCCCGCCAAAAAGCCGCGCTATAGTCAAATTCTGGCAGTTGTTGTACGGAAAGTGACAGGCACGTGTCGTCTAGACGGGTCGCCTACGTCCTTAATTATAATCCGGAGTAATCGCAGTGTAATTAGTAACTTAAGTGATTGTGACTCTACCTATACCATTATAGTGATTGGCACTAACGATCAATTGTGGTATTTTGTGTCTGTAAGTAAATTCCCGCGCCCTTTGAAGATGAGTGAGTCGGATTGCGAGATTCACGTGCCTGATATTGGTACTCCCTCCGAGGTGCCTTTAAGCTCGTTAGCAATTACAGACGTAAGAAAGATTATTCGTCCGGATTTTCCGGGATTTCTAACTTTTGTCCGAACTTTGTCCAGAGTTTGACTATGTGTTTTTTATTGAAGGCGTTCCCACGTTCCAGAACGTGGGTTGCGCGTGTATCAGTCGATTCGTGGCAAACACACAGAAAACCTTATGTACTTAACGCGAAAATAGGACCACAAAATTATTCCTGACAAAATTTTTCGAGCCGATAATGCGGTAAAGACATAATAATATTCAATAAAAATTTCAGACATAACACTTTGATCACGATTTCCAATCTGCCGAAGGAAATTGCTTGAAAAACGAATGAGTTTGGGCTTCACTGTGTAAACATAACATGTTTTCGTATCAAATAATAAGAAAACACATTCCTTTCTGTGTACGTTCTTGGAAATACTGAATAAGAAGGTTCCGGGAAATTAAAGAAATTCTTGCCACATACATACGAAGATCACGCCTATTTGCCGATGAGGTAGGCTTTTCGACTCTCATTAGTTATATACACAGTATTATGTGTATAATTACACACGTCTTATCAGTTTCAAGTACCTATTTAAGAATATTTTTTGCGATTTGTGATTCTGCTCGCTTAAATTTGAAAACGTACAATTATTTTTTTTAAGATCCTTCTTCTTATCTTGCTTGATGTGTCGTACTGCTGGCTCTCCCTCTCTCTCCATTTCTTCCAGGATTCTCTCTCCAGAGCTTCTCTCCAAAGCATCCAAGTCGTCGCGCCATCTCCGCCACGCGTCTGCCATGCCTGCATCTGTGTCTACTCGGATATGTGGTTACCTTAGCTCACAGGTCGACCACGTCCGCAGTTTCAGTCTTAAGGTGGTATTAATAAACTAATCTCAGCTTTGAGACTGCAGTCAAGATCATGTCAATGTGACAGTTCTCACATAAAAACAGGGGCTTGAGCATGATCTTGAGGGCAGTCTCAGCTGAGATTCGTTTTTAAATACCACCCTTAGAGAGCAGCATGATGTTTCTGATAGAGATCCTTAAAAAAATGATTACTTATTATTTTAATTATCGTTTTAGTAATAAAACTCATCATCATCAATTTAAGAGCCACGCTCTTGTCGGTGTAGCATTTTCCATTCCAGTCTATCAAAGGCCAATTCCTTGACTTCCCTATAAGACACGACGTTAACCTTTTCTTTAATCTGTTCCATGTAAGCTCTTCTTGAAGGAAAGCTAGAAGGAAAGAGAGGAAGGGGAAGTAATAAAACTAAAGTACCTATAAGTTTTTGGCATAGTATTTTTGTAAATAATTAATTCGCTTCAACATTCTAAATGAAGACATTAAAGTGAGTACAAGGGAAGTTTTCCATCCATAAATAAGTTTGTAATTGGTAGAATGGAGAAATCTTCAAAGTTTCCAACAAGACTGCACCATAATGAATGGCTTTAAGAATTCTCGCAATACGAACGGGAATTTTCCAGTCTAGCACATTTCAAAGCAAATCCTAGAAATGCGCTAAATAGAGTGAAACGAATAAAAATTGGCGAAATTCAAGTAGAACTTTGCTCACAATAACGAATAAATATAGCTTAACTGTTTTTGAAAAAAAAAACACACACTTTTTGCTCATGCTCATTTGGGGCAGAAGGCAAAAGGGAAACCACTGTCCTATTTTTCCCTAAAAAGTAGCATGGAGAGGAATGCTACACCGACAAGAGCGTGGCTCTTAAATTAGTGATGAAGATGACCCATAGAGTCTACTCGCTAGGACACCAATGTATGCAGTTGTAAATAAAGGGTACCTCACATGGTTGCGCAACCAGTTTTTCCCGACCAATTTGAATCCCGAATAATTTACCTCTGGTGCCGAAAGCATGGTGTCGTAGTGAGATAGGTCCCATCATCATCATCATCAGCCCATTAACGTCCCCACTGCTGGGGCACGGGCCTTCCCTATGGATGGATAGGGAGATCGGGCCTTACACCATCACGCGGGCCCAGTGCGGATTGATGGTTATTAACGACTGATAATGCAGCCGGGACCAACGGCTTAACGTGTCTTCCGAAGCACGGAGGAGCTCGAGATGAAAACTTTTTTTTTTGTGGTCACCCATCCTAAGACCGGCCTTTGCGAAAGTTGCTTAAATCCAACAATCGCAGACCGAGCGCGTTTACAGCTACGCCACCGAGCTCATATAGATATAGATAGGCCCCATATTCAAAGAAATATAACACTATATGCAAAGTCCCTTACTACTCTTTTCACACGAGTTATTGTGGATAGCTTGGTTGGAACTTCATTACTCTAAACGGGATATTATATGAATAAGTACGCGCGACGGTAATGAAATTCATCAAACAAACACAATTTTGCATAATACCTTTGACAAAACTCATTTCCTCAAGATAACGTGGATTCGCTTTTATAAACAAAGTAAGTGAGTGCTTTTTTATTTCCTAAATTCGTCAGCTTTCCTCAGAAAATTCTCTGTAGTCTCGTAATGTTTTTAAGGGGGTTTCTTTTGCTTAGAGTATTGCGTGATTTTCACTTTGTTGATATAAATGATAAGAAAAGTGTCTTTAAAGTCAATTAATAAGCATTTTGTGCGCATAGGTATGACATAGAATGAGGTGTGTCAGGATCATAGTAGGTGGAATTCCGTAGTCTCTGCCTACCCCAATGGGAAATAGGCGTGATTTTATGTAACTTCTAACTAAAAACAGAACTAAAAGAAATAAACTAAGTACTACACTTTTAAAATTATAACAACTTAGTACACAAGACAAACTTTTGAAATAAAAAGGAGTCGAAAAAGAGTTTAATCCCAACAAAACATTTTCTTGTAAAATGTTGCCAAAATTAGATCTTAATGTCAAAAAGTTATCAGATCTCATGTAGAGCCAAGATTCTAGCTACACCCTAACTATACAAACTCGACACGTTAGGCAAAATATGGAGCATGCCCGTTATTAGATATCTTTTCACACACACACACACACACACACGCACGCACGCACGCACGCACGCACGCACGCATGCACGCACTCACGCACGCACGCACGCACACACGCAATATAAAGTGCGGGCGTCTATTTACAATATAACAAGAAAGGCGCTTAATCTATAAATACAGATGAAATAAGAAAGTTATAATGTAACACACGCACGCACGCACGCACGCACGCACGCACACACACACACACACAGTTACAGTTATTTATTTATTTTGACAAATTAGCTTCGTAAACCACCTATGTAAAAGTGTGACTTGCACTAAACGATTATGATTTAACTTGTAAAATCGATCATGTATTTCCATGTAACCGTGAACGTCGATTCGTACACTAACGGAGTGAGTTTAAACCGGAATATTTTCGCTCAAGTCCTTCCGTCACGCCTGTCGAAACGTCCAACTGATTTATTAGTTCGGAATAAAAACCCAAAGACCAATCTGCAGTGGCTTCACTCCAAACTGGAAACGAACCGACAGCAATTGAGTCCTTGACTTATTTATTACCTACTTGCTGGCGCCCGGGCAGTGCAAACTGATTTTTATGAAAAATAAATCAGCTTAACAACGGTAGAATAGAAAACTTTGAGAAGAACGGGAAGAAGTCATAGAATTCCGAACACCTCGAAAAGAAAAACAGTCCGTCTTTCCGTTTCTCTCTCAAGTTTTCTAAGAAAAACCAACAACAGATAAAAAAGGGCGTCTTCTTATTTATCGTATGGGTTGATGAGGTTGGTATTCCACCTGGTGTCAGGGTTACTACTGAGCCGCCAAAGGCCCCTGACATGGTTCACGTTACGACTACATACTTAATCGGGACCAACAGCTTAATGTGCCTTCCGAAGCACGGATCATCTTACTTTCGGACAATCAGGTGATCAGCCTGTAATGTCCTAACCAAACCAAAAGGGATCACAGAGTGATTTTTGTGATATGTCCCCACCGGGTTTCGAACCCGGGGCCTCCGGATCGTGAGCCCAACGCTCAACCACGGGACCATGGAGGCCGTTATTTTAGTTGAGTTTAAAACAGGAGTAATAATGGAAAACTAACTAAAGGTTTTCACTGATAACCCTGTAATGAACAATATATGATTTCAGTGAGATATTCACAGGAAAATTAAACTTATAACATCTTATAACCTGGGGACCTTTAAGTCACGGGAGAATAGGCTTTTTCTGGGTAAGCTCGTTCAACCGTCGACCTCTTCTTCTCCTCGTGCAAGAAGTCAAGAGCAAACCCATCTTAATTAAAAAAAAACAACATAAGAGATGAGTTATTAATTGAAGAAATTAAGTAATATTCAAGTACTTGACAGAAAGAAACGTATGTGTTTCCAGGTTGATCACAGCGGGTTGGTACATAGAGCCAAATTGTTGTCCTTGGCGTAAGTACTTGTACCTAGTCAGTTCCACTTACTATCATATAATATATTCATATAAATTTATTCAGTTAGTTCGTATTACATGTCATATATCGTATATAATCTAGGTTACATTCTACTAGTAGAATAGTTCACTAGGTATCATTACACATAAAAAAATAAAATGTAAAATGAATACAATCCAGTAATAAAGAAGTAATTCTTAAATATTAAATAAAATTATGAAATAAATTCGTTGTAACTATAGAACGTATGCTCAAGAAGCCAGCGTTTGAGTCGAGATTTAAAACAGGGCAATGAAGGTGCGTCATTGATATGTGTCGGTAGTTTGTTGTACACCTCCGGACCCATGACGTGGGTCAGCCGGTCAGACTTGGCAAGTCTGTGTTGAACACCTCTCAGCCTATTAATAGGGATAACGAACATAATACGTATTAATTAGTCCGTATTCTAGACACGCTGACAATATCCTAAGACTTCACCGCAACTCTGAAAATCAATACTGATTTAAACTAAACCAATTTGACCTACCTGCTTACACAATATGTATGTAGTCTAGACGTATATGTGTGTAATCTAGTCTAGACTAGTCGACGTTGATTCCATTAGCGTTACATTTATCATATTTGGCGCTAATTACCGTATCAGACTAATAATACCCCCAAGGAACTTCTTAAACTATACGATCATTTGCAACCACGCAATAGAATAAAGAGGTTGGAAGAGCCAAGGTTAGCGCAAACCGTGCGCCATACAAGTATCACTTCATAATATAAAACAAAGTCGCTTTTTCTGTCCCTTTAACCCTACGTACGCTTAAATCTTTAAAACTACGCAACGGATTTTGATGCGATTTTTTTAATAGATAGAGTGATTCAAGAGGAAGGTTCATATGTATGACAACATCCATTGAATAGTGGGGAAATACTGTTATTTGTGAGGTTTTTAATGTGATGTCGTAAATAATTTAATTTTTTTTCCTCAGCATTGCACCCGAGCGAAGCCGGGGCGGGTCGCTAGTGAGCAAATAATTCATACTTTAACTTTACACTCCATTCCTCCGAAACTTTACGACGCACGGAGCTTTGCGTCTTGCGCATTATAATCTGTTGGTCAAAAAATCAAATATCGACTATCATGTAAAGAGATCCCTCCTTATCACAGAAAATAAGAAGTAAAGTTAGAGTTAGAGTTATGCAAAGTTGAAGTATGAACTATTTACTAATACTTGTATGGTGCGCGTTACTTTTTCATCTACTCCGTGGTATTACCATACACTAACGATCTGTCGTTTTTATCAGTCTGAAACAACAGATTGAATCTTTACTATCAATCGTACCGTGCTCTTGACTCTTGAAAATGGCTCTACGACAGTGCCACTCTAACGCCGCAGTAATTGGAACACATCTCGGCGGTAAAGCAAGCCGAAGTGGTAACTATTAATCTGGTAAGTCCAGAGCGTAAGTATCAATTTGGTAAGACGGTTAGATCAATATGGTAAGACAAGGCGCTATGCTAGAATCAATATCAGATTGCCGCAATTGTAGACGGTAATTTAAAAACTCGCTACTGTTACTGTGTTAACAAATATATATATATATTTTTTTGCTGATAATGTACATTATAAAATATTACTTGTGGTTACATGTAAAAGTGTATTTAGCTGATATTATATTGTACATAACCTATTTTTTTTTTGTGCAAATTAAAGTATAAAAATTCAGATTATTGTTATTTAATTACCTTTTGTAGAAGTTTGTACTTATGTCATAATACTTATCTACTATCAAAATTAAATTCTTATATATGATAAGTCGTATCATTATCCAGCGTACAAATCCTAGATACTCCAGGATCACGTCTCGGTATAATTGGAGAAGAATCAATGTCGAGCGTGCTTCGGGCGCCACGAGGGTAATAATTTTAGATCTAACCGTAAAACTTACATCTGTTCCATAATAGCCGAGCAAGGTGTGATTGAATCCTTTGAACGTGGTTCGTTATTTACGACAGCTCCGCGTCTGACCACGATAACACCTGATCGTAAGTGTAGATAGAAATCGAATTTGTTGGTCTCGTGAGATGAGAACCAACATTTTACAGATTAGGTGATTTTCACACGACGCCGCACCGACGCGGTTGGCGGTGAAGCGGTTTTTAGATCGCATTAACTTGTATGTAATACGTTGGTTTGTAACATACGATAAACCGCATTACCGTGCGGTTCACTGTTGGCTATAGTATGTGTATACTGATAAAAAACAAGCATCAAGCAAGGTTATTTATTGCCTCGCCGCAAGAAAGAAAGAAAGAA